>NC_090282.1:2434553-2798719 GCF_037392515.1 Haliotis asinina | reverse complement strand
TAGATCCCACGACAGCCGGTGTGGTAGGGTAGATGTCACACCATTACCCCTTTCCATTATAGGTGGTGCATGGAATGTGGACAGCCTACATGGTATGTAATGGTTTCATGTTGTCTCATCTCAAATACGTGGTACATTGATGACAAAATGTGATCTTTTCTGACCGCAGACTCTCTTCATATATACTTATATAGGAAATCTATATCTCCTCTGACAGCGCTACACTGAAGAATTGTGTACAGCTATTGGGTGTTACGTCACAAACCTCCGCTTCAGATGGGGTGCTGGAACCATTATCTAGAGGTCCCATCTTATCAACCACCGTGCCCTTTAGTAGGAAATCAATGTTTTAACAGGTTTTGCTATATCTGATGTGCCAAGGATTTCTCTTAAAATCACTGACGTTATGCAAGCACCCGAGTGATGCAGACGGCCTTATCGCCTCACCTGTTGGTGCTTGTCTTGTGTATCTGCTACTGCGCTAATTTTATAGCACAAGTTTGACGGTTGAGTGTATTTTGAAATATAGCCGGACCTTTTACACGATGAACGTTATGATATTCCGACACTATGTTGCTTACACTAAATACCAGCGAGTTGATCTTCCATCGTGTGAAATGCACACACAGGAAATGATATCTAGCCTGAGTACAGACAGCATACAGAACAAATGTATCGAACAAGGCCTGCCTGACTTTGAGGAAAAGCCAGAAGAGATGTAGGTGCTAGTATTGGGCGGGGTTAAGTATCAACTGCTTCAGTTCAAAGAGCAACTACTCGTGGGTTTGGGAACCAAATTGTATCCAAATGTGGACAATGGTCTGTCAGTTCGACATGTTTTCGCTGATCTCACTACCGTAGTAAACGTTCACGAACTATATTCCCGTTTGCTTTTCTCCCTCGTTAAGCCAACGCTTTTTGAATGAAACCCAAATTCTATTCCAGGGTGTTTTAACTCCACACCCCGAGTCCCTATTCGTGTTGGGGCCGTTCACACATTCAGTGCCTCTAATGATTTGGCCAACAGGGGCGATGGTACGTTCACACAGGTTCACTCTCAAGTTCAGACACTTTCCATCTTGATGACCTCTGAAGTGCGCCATTAATGATGAAATAGTCAGCATCAAATAGCATACTCGAGAAACACTTAGGGGTTAAGAGGTGGCATGTCGCCCTCAATGAAGTGCAATTTGTCTTGTGATCGTGAACACCAAACAATATCCATCTTAGAATCGATACGCATGTACCCAGCAATCCTGTCAGGGCAACATGGTTCAGTCCGATATCGTGATAACCAGCATGTCAGATTAGATTGTGAAGATAACGTGAGTGTGAAGTATTTTTTCCCGAGGTGCTATTAATCCTGATTCATTCCAGATTGTCCGTCAATCCCCTGCTGTTACATGGCCTGTCCTAGTGTGTCAGAGAGAGTCAAGGCATGTGCACGTTAATGTCAATTTGAAATGAATCTAGCTTGCCAGGATTACTTAAGATGATGGATCACACATGCAAACTGTAATTGACCACAACTCGTACTACATCTAATGAAATGAACATTCACCTACCAGGGGGTGTTTTTGACGTTTCCATTTTTATCTGATTTTTCACTACTGCATATGAATTAACGTTGACCCATGACCGTAGACAGAAGAAGCTTTTCCAGTTGTGATCATGGGGCCTGAATACTTAACCTTGTATCGGGTATCTCAACGAATTCAATTACAATTGCATCCCAAACATCAACGATATCGTGTACCTCGGTAATGTATGTAAATGTCCTGTTCTCTGCAGCGCTAGACTTCAGTGGCAGCCATTCTAGACATTAAACTAACGGCGGTAACTCGAGACTTTACCAAACCTCTACGGTCCCAATATTCACAATTGTGTTTGAACGAACATACATCAGTGATATCACCGATGCTAATGCTAAGAATGTCGCTGAAGACTAGAGTATGCATGGCTGCATCAGCTATGTTGAGAAGGGTTTTGCATAAACAAACAGTCTGTGAGTTATGAAAAACTGAATCATTGGCTGTGATATACAAACTTAGCTGTATTGAAAAACTATTTCCGATTTCAGAATCGGTTTCATAAAATAGTTGAATCATATATATAAATTGTGTTTCTTCATCATTTTTCTGTTCGTCTATCTCTTGACTGGTCGTGTGGCGCCAGGCAAAAGTACATGTGTGTGTGTGCAATATTTGTGAATAGTTTCAGCTAGCGTGAGGGCAGGCTGACCCTTTTAATGAACACACCGGTGCCTTCACTGCGTTTCTGGGATTTATTCATATGAATTTTCACAACTAATTTCCCCATTTTCTCCAACGGAACTTCATGACTAAATATTGTTTTGTACTCACGTGCTCCATTTTAGAAATAGCATTCACGATTTAATAGTTTTTGGTCAACTCTGAAAAATATTCGCGTCATAAACTTGTGTTATTGTTCTGATAAAAACCAAAACATCTACATTACACGATCCACTGACTGTGATGTTTTCTCTACCGTGCCATGAAGTATCTGGTGGTATCGACTAACACGAGACATGTTTGATAACAAATAAATACTAGTATAGAAAAACGTTTCTCATCTAAAAAAGAAAACATGCTATTTTGACATCTGGTACTTGGTATTATCGTCTGATTCTGGATGGATAACGCAACTATATCCTGCGTCTTATCAAGCAGTTCTAGTAAATTGTGTGTTCATGTATTTCATCAGATATAGGTCAATATAATGGACTGATGTTTTGAAACGATTAGTGAGTCACACAGTTTGGTTTTACCAAGGGTTTTTATCAGATATTATTCCACCAGTACTTAGGTCTCTGCTGGACATTAGCACCAATCAAGTTTACCATGCTGTTGTACAAGCTGAGAGGATCCTTGCTCTCCCAAACAGGCAAGATGCTAGAGTACATTGAGGATACATTTCGAAACCAAAATGCGTCAACTTTGGAGTTATGGAAGATGTTTTGGTATTTGGAATGTTCAAGTTATACATATCGCTCAAACGTAGCACGTCTAATTTATAAATATTCATTGCTTACAGTTTACATATACCATTGTTTACATATGCCAACTAACTGTCAGGGCGGGTAAAGATGACGGAGTATTCGATGATGTCAATTAAACTACGCTTAACATGCTAAAGGGAGAAATATCACAACAAGCCATTGCATTCTGGTCATTAAGTACATGCACGCTAACACGGCAGTTTGGTTAACACGAACTTGCAGATATTGTAATATATGTAATGTGTAGACACAACATGGCCCGGATGAAGTCAGTGATTTCATCACGCTGTTTGTACTCCTTGACAGATTTGTATGTATATTTAAAGTTGGGCTTCGTTATTATCCAGGGAAGAATCAAATTATTGATTCTCTTTTTTATTTGTTGTGGAGACCATTGCTTAATGTAACAGCTAACACAGTTCGAATAACACATACACTATTCCCGGTGTGGTTTTCTGGCTGTCTCGAACTCGTCACAGAGGCGGGAAGATGTAAGGGTATGTGAAGAAAACATTGAGTTTGTCAGTTAGCATACACTCAGAAACCGATAACTGATAGATAAATATTACATCCGTGATTCTTGTTGAGAGAAGCATGTTTGGACAAACACTATATATAACATCTCAAGTTTCTCAAGTTCATATTTTCATTATTATATGCGACGAATTAGAATCGCAAGAACGAATCCAGTTCTGGATGGGCTTTTGTAGTCTCGATGTTTAAACAAAACATGGTACTTCATAGTTCCCTTGTTGCCGCTCAGACATGAGTCTTATACTGGGGACAACGTAGAAAACACGTGTCGAGCCCATTTTAAACATTCTAGACTGTAGGCAGAGACGTTCACACAACAATACCAAACTCTTAAGTTATTGTCCGCCGTTGTTGAAATAGCAACGGGATAGTTGTCTCAGTATTAACTGAATCGCAGAACCTGAGCGATCTAAAGTAGGCGCAGTCGTGTATCGTGTGTGTGTTCTTTACTGATGATTCCATCAGTCGTTCCTGAGAACTTTACCGTCCATATTCAGGTTAGCTTTTCGAGAGGCATATAGAAGTTGATATTCGGGTATAAGAAAAAATATCATGGAAGCCAACTTCTTCTTTATTGCTTACCCAACGTTTCTATTCTATTTCTTGCATCTTTGTTACCCGGCTTTCTTCTGGAAGTGTGTGTCCACTACATCAAGCTAGCCCCCCAGAAATCACCGATCAGCCGACCACCTGCTCTTAACTGTACAAGAATATAAAGGGAAATCTTTCAGTGCTCATCCTCTTGTCATGCAGCTGCTTGATTATGGAACTCACTCCCATGTAACATCAAGACTGCACCTGTGTGTGAATGTGAGTAACAACATACCTCTTCCGAGGCTACTACAAACTGTCACTATACTGTTGGCTGTCGACTGTATACATGTATATATGCCATTATGCGCGGTGAATGTTGTGGAACTGGCGCTTTATAAATATCCTCATTACTATTAACGTGAAATGAAATGAAAAAGCGAGACAAGAGATGATATTACCTTCTCATCAATGAATAGTGCCATCGTTACTCTGAGTAATGATACAATTATATCATATAATTAAGTAAAATATTGATATCTAATAGATTTTGGATGGAGTCAGGTCATCTATAAACAATGTTAAATGTCAGTGATTGGATTCTTGATGACAGATAGCAATAGGTATATAGAGATATCTGCAATTATGTTTACTATATAATGAATGATCATTTTACCAATACCTACAACTAGATTAAATATGTTTTGTATACAGGTCATGCTATTATTAAAACAACCATACGCTCATACAAGCTCACAAGCCACACTCTTCCTTAAACGCATAGTCGATTATGCCATACTCGCGTATACTCGCTATGTTCAGCATGACGCTCATAGGTGTCTTGTTCCTATGCAACACTTAATGGGTGTATGTCTGATCATACTGATGATGTGATACTGCCGGGTGATTGTCCGTGTTTGGAAGTGGCTTTGGAACAGTCTTATCGGACTGAAGGTACCAATCTTGACGTAATATAGATGTGTGTTGTATAATTATGTCACAGCTATTTGCCTACGGATCTACACATTAAAGGAACACATACGTGCATGAAGGGAGGTAAATCTGGTTTTAGATGACTGGTTCTGGGCAACGTATTTCCTCCAGTCCTGATTTATCTGCTTTGTCACTACAACAGTGAGGTTAGTCAAGACACACTGGACAGATGCGGAGCTCGGCTGAATAAAGGAGTTAATCTCATTTACTGTCAATCCGTAGTTTCAAATCTGGACGAGGTGGAATCTTTTATCGACCAGACTGCACCAAATATAAAAAAAAGAAATTATTTTTCTGGAAGGACTCGGATTATAGGCGATATGATAATTGTTGCAGGGCCCAAGGGAGGGACTCCCGCCTAGTTTGGTAGCGACTGGCCTGGGGGAAGGTCGGTAGACTTCCGCGGGGCCGGGGGAGACCGGTGGTATAATTGTGTTAACTCCTTGCTTACAGGTATCGATACCGGAGCTGTGGAAGTAGCAGTGCCAAGACACTTTCATGATTTTCATTATTTCCTGTAGTGAATTCATGCTAGACTGCTTTCTGTAAGTTATTTAATTAACAGCTGGACAGGGAAGGTCTGTCTGGCATAGTTGTGGGAAATCATACAATATTGATTATTATGAAACTTAGAAGAGTTAGGTGAAGTCGTCTGTCTAACAAGAACATGACAGTACTGGTGAGAGACAGCTCTCTGCAGGTCCTACATAGGGTCAATTAAGGTTTGAAATTCATAATCACTGAAAGTAGACACAGTTGGATGGATGTTTTGAGGATGAAAATCACAAGTTGCACATGCACTGTGCATGACAGACAGCCGAGTGGACAGAGTTTATGGAGCTGATCCTCTACAGTGAGACGCCAGAGCCTGGTGTTGATTGGACAGACCTGTCTGAAAACCCTACTGTGATTACCTTGCATCCCTATATTGATAGGTCTGATGTGGCTCGGCCCAACATCTCACCTCCTCCATCAGCTGGGGAGCGGTTACTGGTGACGTACAGGGCCTTTGGGTGCTTACGATAAATTGGGAGAATTAACAGTCAGAGAGAGATCAAGACAGGCTATCGCCGTAAAAGAACAGAGAATACTCACCCTTACAGTTTCCGACTATATCGGGTTACAGAGGTGAAAGCTTCACCACTGTCTCAGCGCTAAGATGTCGTAAGTGCCATATATACTGTAACATTAACTTACGACTATCTTAACGCTAAGAGAGCTTCGAAATCCAGGCCCTGATTTGCAAATATGTCTGTCGATAATCTATTTGGAAAAACATCCGCCTCCAAACAATCTTCTGCCATGTGCTTCCATGTTTTGTATTCAGGTGACTTGCTTTTCCATCTTTTATGGTGAGTGAAGTTTCCACAAACACTTAGCTGGTATCAGGACACGAACACAAACACACACACAACGCACTCACACACATACACACGCACACACACGCACGCACGCACGCACGCACACACTTATGATACAGTCGTAATGGTTGCGTGTTCTCTTGTAGAATAGATGTCCTTTTATAAGAGTTCTGTCTCTTATATTTGATGAGCAGTGCAAATACCTTATGGACAATGCTTTCCTTTGATATCGATTTCCATGTAATGACCGACTCTTTACGTCCTGAATTCTGTTTTCATCTTCATCCATTGTGAAATTGATTTGTGCTCCATCCTATCATCCATCTTTTAGTTTACCGTCGAGACTTTAAGTTAAGTACAACAAAAGCATCCTTAATCTAGCTCGGTCCTGCTTCTCTGCGGGTTCACAGAAGGCCAGCGCCACTTTGAAGTGGCTGTATGCTACCTAATCAGATGTCTTATATTTACGTACCAATGGTTTTCCTAAGATACATCAATTTGTCAGTGAGCATCGTGTTCCTATAGAAACTGTAATATGTTCAGGACGGTATATATTTCCGATACCGATTCTGTTACGTCAGTGGACGTCGTATTATAATAACAGGTGCGAGAAGGCATGCGCCATGAGATGTTAGATGCGTGTGTGGTGCACATGAACCTTCACTGCGTTACCTGGGTAATAATGTGTAGGGTTTCATGGTATTAACATGGTAATCTTGTCGCCGTAACAAATCAGTTAATTTGGCACTCCTTTTTTTCCCAACGTTGTTTACATTGTCATACAATATCTGGTGTCAACGAGTCTGGTGTGTCCCACCAAGTAGTTGGCAGTGATTGTAGGAAGGGAATTATGATTTCTAGCTGACTTCAGGTTTTGCAGCCTTGTGGTATAGCTCATCTGCCGTCTATACTTGTGTAGGATACTGTCGTTAGCCATTACATAACGTGCATCGGTAGAAACACCCTCTGTCTGTACAAAGCCATTTCCTTTGTAAAAAGAATATTTTATTTCTTGTGGCTTTTTATCCCCCCGGCATGTAATGCGGGGGATGTAGTTGACGTCTTGTCTGTCCGTCCGTCCGTCCGTCCGTTCGTAATCATTTTGTTTCCGGAGCATAACTCAGAAACCGTTCAATATTTTTAGACCAAATTTGATAGATATAATGATCTCAAACTATAGTTGTGCCTTTTGCTGTTTACAGAGGTTTATATTTTTTTTGTTTTTCCGTGGAACATTTTGGTGTTAGTCTAATGGTGGGGCGGGCTTCGTTTCCGGAGAAGAACTCACAAGCCGTTCAATACTTTTCTGCAGAACTTGGTAGATATGTCAGGCACACCCCAAGGTGGTGCCTTTTGGTATTTACAGGTTTTTGTGATTTATTATTTTCTCAGTTTCCATGAAAATGTTTCGGATTTGGTCTCAAAATGAAGGGATATGCTTCGTTTCCGGAGCATAACTCAAAAACCGTTCAATATTTTTCTGCAAAACTTGGTAGATATACCAATCAGAAGCTGCAATGGTGCCTTTTGCTACTTACAGGTTTTTGTGATTTCTTAGTTTCTCGGAATCCATGGAAGCGTTTTGTACTTAGTCTCAAAAGTGTAAGGTGTGTTTTGTTTCCGGAACAGAACTCAAACACTTCTTAATATCTGTCAGTGTTACTTGGTAGATATGTGTGGCAGACCCCTAAGTGATGCCTTTTGCTATTTATATGTTTTTCTGATTTATCATTTTCTTAGTTTCTATGGAAACGGTTCGGACTTCGTCTCAAAATGAAGGAATATGCTTCGTTTCCGGAGCATAACTCAAAAACCGTTCAATATTTTTCTGCAGAAGTGGGTAGATTTATCAATCGGAACCCAAAGTGGTGCCTTTTGCTACTTACAGGCTTTGTGAGTTCTTAGTTTCTCGGTTTCCATGGAAGTGTCTTGTACTTAGTCTCAAAAGTGAGAGGTGTGTTTTGTTTCCGGAGCAGAACTCAAAAACTTCTTAATATCTGTCAGTGTTCCTTGGTAGATATGTGTGGCAGACGCCTAAGTGATGCCTTTTGCTATTTACATGTTTTTCTGATTTATTGGTTTCTCCGTTTCTATGGACACGCTTCGGACTTAGTCTCAAGATGGAGAGACGTGCTTCGTTTCCGGAGCAGAACTTAAAAACCATTCAATATTTTTCTGCAGAACTTGGTAGATATATCAACTAAAGTGGTGCCTTTTGCTACTTACAGGTTTTTGTGATTTCTTAGTTTCTCGGTTTCCATGGAAATGATTCAGACTTTGTCTCAAAGGTGAGAGGTGTGTTTGGGTTCCGGAGCAGAACTCAAAAACTTCTTAATATCTGTCAGTGTTCCTTGGTAGATATGTGTGGCAGACCCCTAAGTGATGCCTTTTGCTACTTAAAGGTTTTTCTGATTTATTATTTTCTCAGTTTCCATGAAAATGTTTCGGACTTCGTCTCAAAAGTGAGAGGTGTGTTTGGGTTCCGGAGCAGAACTCAAAAACTTCTTAATATCTGTCAGTGTTACTTGGTAGATATGTGTGGCAGACCCCTAAGTGATGCCTTTTGCTACTTACAGGTTTTTATGATTTCTTAGTTTCTCGGTTTCCATGGAAATGATTCAGACTTTGTCTCAAAGGTGAGAGGTGTGTTTGGGTTCCGGAGCAGAACTCAAAAACTTCTTAATATCTGTCAGTGTTACTTGGTAGATATGTGTGGCAGACCCCTAAGTGATGCCTTTTGCTACTTAAAGGTTTTTCTGATTTATTATTTTCTCAGTTTCCATGAAAATGTTTCGGACTTCGTCTCAAAAGTGAGAGGTGTGTTTGGGTTCCGGAGCAGAACTCAAAAACTTCTTAATATCTGTCAGTGTTACTTGGTAGATATGTGTGGCAGACCCTAAGTGATGCCTTTTGCTATTTATATGTTTTTCTGATTTATTATTTTCTCGGTTCCATGAACACGTTGCTGACTTCGTTTCCGGAGCACAACTCGAAAATCTTTTCATATCTTTCAAAAGATCTTGGCAGATATACGAGACAGATCTTGAACTGGTGACTTTTTCTGATTACAGATATATGGAATTAATATTTTTCATGAATTGCATGGAAACAATTCAGACTTGGTCTAAAAACACAATAAGTAACTGTCGGATGATTTGTCTTTGGGGGCCGGGTGGATGTGTCATCTTCTGATGACTCTTGTTCAGTCTCCAGAAAACTCCGTCCGTCTGTCCCCTTATGCCATGCCATTGTGACAATGTCTTTGTATGAGACTGTCTGTTACTGCTGATGGCGGAATACAGAGTGGGTAATGACCTGTCGTGTGCTGACTAAGGGTGACTCCATCAAATGGCACTTCCTTGTGTAGCTGTAGCCACTTGTAAATACCACTTTCAGCGCGTTTTGTGTATAGATTAAAATGTATTTATTGTGCGACCCGCCTTGTTTCTCCAGTAGACCAGTGTTCAGTTGTATACAGGTGGGACCTACCTTGTTTCTCACAGGGATCAGTGTTCAGTTGTGTTCAGGTAGAACCTACCTTGTTTCTCCACTAGGTCAGTGTTTAGTTGTATACAGGTGGGACCTACCTTGTTTCTCACAAGGATCAGTGTTCAGTTGTATACAGGTAGAACCTACCTTGTTTCTCCACTAAGCCGGTGTTCAGCTGGGGATCTAGACCCATATCGACAGTCATAGATACGGGTCCCATTTACCACCTGTGCTGGCCGATTGATCTCATCCAGCAGTATCTGGGGCAACGTTAGATGACTGCTGACCTTCTGTGACCTGTGCCGGACATTCACAGCTGTCCTCAACCATTGTCTGAATGCAGCCAGCGGGTAGAGACATCGTCAGTGATGATCTTACAGCTACTATTAAGAAGATACGTAAACTGATCTATCATCTTGTCTTAGATCGTCAGCAAAAGCCTAATATAAATCAGTACATGAACGTCAGTGCTCCCTTGATGTTTGCTCATACGGCATGAGAAAAATGTCATTGTCTAAATAATTGGAAGGGAAAGCATTACTAATGTCGGTGTGAGAGTAATGCAACTAGTGACATGTCTTGTCATGTACAGAGTGAATCTTCAGCTTCCGCGTCCAACATAACACAAAGAGAAGCGTTGATCGAGGTTATTAGAGGTTATGTCTAATCTTACTATACAGTATGAAGGGGTCGACCACCTGGGATGAACAGTAAAACTGCACAAAATGTGCATGTCACATATATGGGATCGATTACTGGAATGGGATCGATTACTGGAATACCATAATGTCCAGTTGATGATTATTGACTCGGTTCCTCAAGATGGTATATGTCTTCCTCCATCCCTTCTGGATTCCTGCCTGCTGCCCTGATATATCTGATATACTGGCTAACTTGCCTGGGAACCTATCTCCTCCACAAGTCTTGATAGATCTGATATACGGGTAACCTGACTTGGAAGCTATCTCCTCCACAAGCCTTGATAGATTTGATATACGGGTAACCTGGCTTGGAAGCTATCTCCTCCACAAGCCTTGATAGATCTGATATACGGGTAACCGGGCTTCGAAGCTATCTCCTCCACAAGTCTTGATAGATCTGATATACGGGTAACCTGGCTTGGAAGCTATCTCCTCCAATAGCCTTGATGTATCTGATATACTGGTTAACTTGGCTGGGAAGAGACTGCGACGTGTGATATGTGTTGTGGTGATGATGCACATCGCCTTTATTGCCCCGTTGTTGTCTGGGGATGGGAAGGGTGGCCCGAGACTGTAGAAGATGTTCATATCGCTATCGGCAGTTGGTTAACGGCTGCCGAGATATGATAATGTAATTATTGTTTGTTTACTTAAGAATCACAGTGATCAAACTGCGTTAGTCGGGTGACTCGAAAAGAGTGGGCTGGTGCCAAGTACACAACCATGTGCTAATTAGTTTCAAAATAGCTTCAATATAGCAGAAAACCACACGGACCTGTGCTTCTTTCTTACATAATTGAAGCCGGGATTTGGAAAAGTCATTATTCTTATATTTCGTGAATGTATACCGACATATCCACAGCGAGTCCCGGCGGGAATATCCAATGCTGGTGGCACCGCGGAATGGATGTGTATGTAGATCTACCGTCTGAAGCACGCATAAGCAAGGATAGAGTTACCAACATGGTAGTCAGTCTTGTTCATTGCACTGACTTCTAAATAACGTTTGTTGAAGAGCTTCTTTCTGGCATCTAAATGCACCAGCATCACCGCGGTCTACTGAGCATCAGTTCGTGCAACCACTTCTCAGTACTTCTGCTGCAATTCTTTCTGGGATTCCGTAGAAACATCCGTGCTATCAGCTTGGGTTTTCAAGTGATGGGAACTGCAACATATTGCACAGAAGCCTCCTTAGGCATAATCCGAACCTCCCAGTCATAAGTTGCATTTAATGTGGACACAAATCATTACTGATTGGATAAAAGTCACAGTTGTTTGACATGATCAGTTTCATTAGTTGTGTGGAGAATATTCCCCGGCCCCGCGCTACCCACGTGGTAACATAACAAGCCACATCACGGCAGAGGTCATGAACATAAATCTTAGAGAAAACAGATAAAGTCATCGCACTGGTAATGATTTAATCTAAAATAATGTTTACATTTGCCATTAGGAGACTTATAGTCTTAACAACGCCGGACTTTAAGGGAACTGGGAAACAATCTGATTTTGTCGTTGGGGATTGAATATTGCCAAAATGATGCAAGTTATCGCCTCCAGCAAAGTCTTTTGCAATGGTTAGTGGTTTAGAGAAAAACGAAGCCGAGCCTTTTTTTGTGATATTCAGCGTGCGCTTCTCTGTTTCTATTCTAAAAATCAATATAATGTTGTTGCCAGGCCACGTTTTTATACAGATTGTCGCCATTACTTGCAATGTAATTGTTTTATATGTTGACGCATAGCGATAGCGTAATAAACATTACAGCGTCTTATGACTATTGAGACGCATGTTTAAATTGATTTGTATTTGAATAGCGTGTAAGTTCGTGTTTCGTATGTGATTGGGTATTGAATAGGTGCAAGTTAACACCAGGACACCCACGATAACTGGAGGTGAGTAGAAATTTTTTGGGATGACTTGAGATACTTAAACTCCTTCATCATTATTCTTCCTTTAGGACTTCTACTGTAGGTGCTCTGACGTGAACTGCGCTGTCAGTATATTTCACCACTGTAGGTGCTCTGACGTGAACTGCGCTGTCAGTATATTTCACCACTGTAGGTGCTCTGACGTGAACTGCGCTGTCAGTATATTTCACCACTGTAGGTGCTCTGACGTGAACTGCGCTGTCAGTATATTCACTACTGTAGGTGCTCTGACGTGAACTGCGCTGTCAGTATATTCACTACTGTAGGTGCTCTGACGTGAACTGCGCTGTCAGTATCTTCACTACTGTAGGTGCTCTGACGTGAACTGCGCTGTCAGTATATTCACTACTGTAGGTGCTCTGACGTGAACTGCGCTGTCAGTATATTCACTACTGTAGGTGCTCTGACGTGAACTGCGCTGTCAGTATATTCACTACTGTAGGTGCTCTGACGTGAACTGCGCTGTCAGTATATTCACTACTGTAGGTGCTCTGACGTGAACTGCGCTGTCAGTATATTCACTACTGTAGGTGCTCTGACGTGAACTGCGCTGTCAGTATATTCACTACTGTAGGTGCTCTTTGATCTACATAGTCGCACATCTTTACGCACATGTTAAAAGAGAGAGTGAGTGAGTGAATGGATCATGTACCACTCCAATATCAGAGCGGGTGAGTGAGTTTAGTTTTACACCGCACTCACTAATGTTGCAGCTGTAATATGGCGGTCTGTAAATAATCGAATCTTGCAATCCAGACAATCCAGTGATCAACAGCACGAGTGTCGATCTGCACAAATGGGAACCGATGACATGTGTCAACCAGCCGATCCTGTTAGTTACCTCTGACGACAAGTATGGGTTACTGCAGATCAGTATTCTAATTGGGACTTTGACGGGTCCCAGTGTCAGAGTAATGGGTACCAAATACGTGTTTCTCACCTTGTACACGCGTGGGCAATCGAATCCACCATGTTACTGAGGCATGGATCATTCTGTATCAGTCTTTTGAGCCGATTCCAGGGCTGGTGTGGGCACTGACAGATAGCCATACACATAAAATGGTTACAGGAAGCTAGAAACAAAGGACAGCAAAGGAACTGACAACTGTAGAGAGAGAATTCCTTAACAGATGCATTGACCACCCGTTAACAAAGATTGGTTATTGGTGTCCGTCGTCTGTCGGGCCATGGGAAACAGCATCTCAATTACTGTAAATATCTCTGACATATAAGACGTGTCAATTATGATCCATTTCAATCCAATGTCCACAACGTTTCTAAAAGCCGCGAGGCAAGTGTCCGGAACTGAATCGAACGTGTACAATAGGGGGCATTTACTTTAGCAGACAGCGGAACCGATTTCATCACGTGATCTACCGCAAGTGAACTCTGTAATCGTCGTAATTAGTTTGGTTTAGCGATATTTACGGTAGATTTGCTGTCAGCTTGCAGGAGGATTGTCGATATTTCAAATGAGAACGATTGGTTTCAGCCGTTCCGCCCCTGTCCTTGAGATGTCACCCAGGCACAAAGGCATCTGCTACCGACAGACGCAGTTAACCGGTCTCACTGTCGGTCATACATCCGCGCTTCAGCGCCACCTGTAGCATAATGACTACCCCAAACATAACAGACGTAATGACAATAGCATGTGTAACAGATCCACTTATCATTCCCAGCAGATGGAACTCTCAACAACAGGCAAGGAATCTTTAGAGCTCATAATAGAAAGATGTATTTTAAGGCAGTAGTTTGTCACTCTAACCGATGTAACACGAGCAAATGCATCTTTATTAGAATGATATGCAAGTATGTGTGCTGATGTATCAGGTTTTAATGCACAGATGCCATCATGGAATGACATATCGAGCAACTGGTTGTCAGGGTAGGTAAGAAGGTGTGGAGGAAGGTGCTGTCATTTGGTTCAGATGCTGGTCCTCGTGTTTGGTAGGAAACTAAAATGTGCTATATTTTGGGGTATGTGGTGGTTCCCATGTTTGGTAGGAAACTAACATGTGCTATTCATTTGTGCTAGATGGTGTAGGTCTGATGAGCATGGTGGACATGGTACTAGGAGGTGCTACATTTCGGTCTATGGTACTAGGAGGTGCTTACATTTCGGTCTATGGTACTAGGAGGTGCTACATTTCGGTCTATGGTACTAGGAGGTGCTACATTTCGGTCTATGGTACTAGGAGGTGCTGCATTTCGGTCTATGGTACTAGGAGGTGCTACATTTCGGTCTATGGTACTAGGAGGTGCTTACATTTCGGACTATGGTACTAGGAGGTGCTACATTTCGGTCTATGGTACTAGGAGGTGCTACATTTCTCTCTATGGTACTAGGAGGTGCTACATTTCGGTCTATGGTACTAGGAGGTGCTACATTTCGGTCTATGGTACTAGGAGGTGCTACATTTCGGTCTATGGTACTAGGAGGTGCTACATTTCGGTCTATGGTACTAGGAGGTGCTTACATTTCGGTCTATGGTACTAGGAGGTGCTACATTTCGGTCTATGGTACTAGGAGGTGCTTACATTTCGGTCTATGGTACTAGGAGGTGCTTACATTTCGGTCTATGGTACTAGGAGGTGCTACATTTCTGTCTATGGCACTAGGAGGTGCTACATTTCGGTCTATGGTACTAGGAGGTGCTACATTTCGGTCTATGGTACTAGGAGGTGCTACATTTCGGTCTATGGTACTGGGAGGTGCTTACATTTCGGTCTATGGTACTAGGAGGTGCTACATTTCGGTCTATGGTACTAGGAGGTGCTACATTTCGGTCTATGGTACTAGGAGGTGCTACATTTCGGTCTATAGTACTAGGAGGTGCTACATTTCGGTCTATGGTACTAGGCGGTGCTACATTTCGGTCTATGGTACTAGGAGGTGCTACATTTCGGTCTATGGTACTAGGAGGTGCTACATTTCGGTCTATGGTACTAGGAGGTGCTTACATTTCGGTCTATGGTACTAGGAGGTGCTACATTTCGGTCTATGGTACTAGGAGGTGCTACATTTCGGTCTATGGTACTAGGAGGTGCTACATTTCGGTCTATGATGCAACAGTGTGTAATATTGGAGTCCGGTGTGGGACATACAGTTGTGGATTCGTGGTATGATAAATGCAATACTTCTCCGTGCCTGTGTAAATCATCACTGTTGTCTCTCAGCTAGGTAACGAGGGTGTCCATGGGCATGGAGCACAACAAGGCACCGACCACACCTGCAGGTGGCCACTCCAACAGTTTCTCTAACCACGACTTGCTCATCTAGAATCCCCGGGACTGTCACTGACGTGACTATTTATTCTACATCACGCCATACGATACATTTTAATGAGATTTCACCGAACTAATTAGTCGACGATGCGTGTTTGGGGTTGGCAATCAGGATTTATAAGAATTATAAGATGGCGTGAAGGTTTAGGAATTACTTGTTTAGAACAGTTCGATCTGAGAAAACGAATTAATTGTTGTAACTGCAAGTGTTTATCTTAGAAATGTTTATCTGTAGTATATGGTGGAAACAGCGTATAGACCCAGGTGTGCCGGTCAGGTATCTCGAACGGAGCTCTCGATCTGTCTTGGTGTGTTGGGCATCTCGGGCGGAGCTGCCTGTCTGGGCGTGCTCAGCATCTCGGACGGAGCTTTCGATCTGTCTTGATGTGTTGGGCACGTCCTTCGAGATAGTTTGTTGAATCTTATATGACATCCCTGAAAGGCAATGACGAAAGACATGACATGCTATTTGATTGTGGTTTCTAGTTTACGTGTTGAAGCATAGATATGTGACGCTGAAAAAGAAAGCAAATCTGTCTCTTTGTAATAACATGCTTTAATTTTGGCATTAGCATTTTAGCGCAATGACCCATCCTGTCTGCGTTCCATGCACCGAGTTAATATTATCGGTCATAATACAGCCTGATTACGCGAAGTAAATTGATGCGGATGAGTTGTGCCACCAATGCCATGATAATGCCACATGATGTTAAAGTCCCATACAGCGCATTGTAGTCTTCACATACATAATTATTCAGTTCCACAGCAAACACTGTTTCTTGTCCACTCACTCAATATTAAAAGAAGTGGGAGCCGGAGATGGGTTTGGCTGCCACAAAGCAATTTGGCTCAGATCTGAAAGCTGCACAAATGACAACCAAGGAAATTGTTTAGGTGTAACTGTTTCTAGAAGCACAACGAGCCTGTCAAGTTTAGACAGAAACTGGGAATATGTCTTTTGTCTTCAGGTGAAACATTTGCATCTTACTGGAATGGGATATCTGTCTGCCCATTGTTCTTTTTCCTGTACATACCAAACGCCGATACTGTTCTCGAGAAAAAGTGATAGTGCTGATATATCAATGATGGAGAACAGATCTACCCGGGACAATGTTCATATAAATTGACAATACGATATTGACTGGAGATCTCCGTATAACTACCGAGAAGGTTATATATTGTAATAGTGATTCCGACTGACAGGTTGGTTGCAGGATACGTGGCTAAACGTCATCGACAGGGCCACTCAGCGAGAAACACACTGAAATTGCTTCATAAAAGATGCAAGTGACTGGATTAGCGGAGCGGGAAATGAATTCAGCTATGTAATTGATGTAGGGTTTTGTTCTATGTACTGGACTTACAAAGGGCGTGTAGGGTTCAATGGCAAAGTCCAATAAAAGCAACCGAAGTTAGAGAGAAAAATCTGTCGAAGTAAAATGTCACTTGAATGGAACTATATGAACTCAGTAGGTATATTATAAATTCTGAAGAAACTTTCATGGATCCAACTTTAAAGTGCACATCTTACGAGATACATCAGGAACATTGTATGAATCGTCTTTAGCACACACACGACACGAGGTGTCATATCTTGCCCTCAGTGTTTCACTGAAGATGTGCGTGACCACAGATGTCGTGTTGTCTAAAGGGTAGCTTGAAAAGTGTTTTTTATTGCATGTGAACGGGTTTGACGAATGATCTCTCATTGTAAGTGGGCCAGGGTGACGTGTGATATCTCATTGTAAGTGGGCCAGGGTGACGTGTGATATCTCATTGTACTTAGACTTGGATGACTTATAATGTGTTATTGTAAGTGGACCTAGTTGACTAGTGGTGTCTCATTGTGTGGGTCTAGGTGACTAGTGGTGTCTCATTGTGTGGGTCTAGGTGACTAGTGGTGTCTCATTGTGTGGGTCTAGGTGACTAGTGGTGTCTCATTGTGTGGGTCAAGGTGACTAGTGGTGTCTCATTGTGTGGGTCTAGGTGACTAGTTTTGTTTCATTGTACGCGGAGTAAGGTGACTAGCGGTATCTCATTTTACGTGGACTTGAGTGACTTACGGTGTCTCTTTGTGTTTGTTTACGTGACTAGTGGTGTCTCATTGTAAGTGGACTTGGGTGACTAGTGGTGTCTCATTGTACGTCGACTAAGGTGACTTGTGGTGTCTCCTTGTACATTGACTAGCTTTGTCTTGTAGCGTGTGTACATGTGTTCAACGGCAGTGTCAAGTTTAGTGTAGAGCTATGTAACTGGCGTCGACACATTGTCAAGGCGATAGGATGATGTTTTGGGATTACAAGATTGCCGTTCATTATTAATAGAACTGGCAAAAGAAACCACAGCAGACCAGTTTTAAGTATTAATGGGTTCTTCTTATCACTTGTGATTAGACTGACAGGTAGCAGTAGCCAGGTGTTCTCTCCTAAAACATTGACTAATTGAACAAATTTACCTCCTGTGGTCCGGGGTTTTAAATAGACATAGATCCCTGTTTACTGTTTAAAAACATGTTCCGAGCCTTTCACTCGAAGGGATGATAGGCCCTGTAACTTTCTTTTCCATCCATACACAAAAACACTGACAGAAATCACGCAAAATGTTTTCATGGGAATCTGACTCGAAGAGATCTTGTTTGAAAATTGTACTTTCCGTCAGAATTCCGATTTGATGAGTTTCAACATAGCTGTCGACAACTTCAGCAACGCCGGCATGCTCTCTGTCCCTGGTTTGAAGGAAGGTTAACAAACGTGAAACCGCTGTCTTCACGTTGGCCGTAAGAAATCTGCGGGCTCTTTTTGCCTCACTGAAATCTACGTTGGAAAGGGCGTCCACGACTCTGTGAGAAACCCCTATGAAGACTTTGTGTTTAGAAAGGCTTACTGATATTTCTTTTTCTGTTGACTTTTTTCTTTGTGTTCAGTGCCTTAGAACTCGTGTGATTAAAGCATTTGAGCAGTAAAGTTCCCCAAATGGTATTTTCGGCAAATCCAACTCGTTAACTTTTTGTTGATACTGCGGTAGTATGCAGACTGTCAGCGCCTGGAAGCTGGACTTAAATGGAATCGTATTTCACCACTTTTGAATCGGATTGGGAGTTAAATGTGTTGAGCTTATGTACAATTTCTTGTCAATCGACCTCGTATAGCCTGCTGGGTTCTGATGTGGCTGATACACATGTAGCTTTGTAACACGCATACGTGAACATGCTTCTGGCTGGAAATATCTATCAGAAAATGTAAGCTTTATTCCACATGTCACTTCCAGTTTGGAAGTTACATTTTTTATCAGTGGCTTTGGATAATATAAACAGTTCTCTATTAGCACCTTCCATATCACAAAATGTCCATCTAGTTCCGCCTTACCGTCTCGTAGGTACCAACAATTTCGGTTGGAGTGTTACCGTATAGTTTTTGATTGGTTTGTAGCATTCTCCGATGATATATAGGGATACAGCCCTCCCCTACTTCATTCTCCCTCTGTACACTAACGGGTGAGTCCCTTACATCTGTGAACAGGGATCTTTTGACGGCAAACCCGATGGGGAATAGATTCCCATCACTGTTCAGGAACATTGTATGAAATACGAAAAGGGCAGTTGCGTTATCAAACACTGGACACACGTGACGTCAGTGTTTGTCCTAAGATGAACCCTGTGAGATGCCGATACGAGGAATACTCACCACAGAACTCCGGGTCTCACTGGGGTTGTATTAGAAGATCGACTACATTGATTTATCATCCCATCATTGTAGCGTGAAAACAGCTGTTGTGTTGATATATTTGGACTAATGACTAAAATCTATCACTGACTGGTCATTGAAGAATCAGGAGTCCAATTTCAAGAGGTCATTTGTTGTGGTGGTCGTTTCGTGATGAAGCCAAGCAGCTGTCGATTAATGGATAGCAACAAGAAGAAACAAGCACACTCTATGTACAGATTGTCATCACGGTACACCGCGGATCTAGAAAAAGCCGTTACTTTGTCTATCGAATCATATCGTTTGAAAGTAACTGGCTAATTTAAACAATGGTGTCTTCTCTCCAATAGTGAAGGGTTTGAAAGAGTTTTTAGTTGAAGTAAGAATCACAAGGGATACTGTTATATAGTGTTAGGGACACGGCCGCTACATCAGTAATACAGCAGGATACGAGCGTTTTAATGAAAACGTGCCACCTTCTGTGTTTTTATGACTCATTCGTTTCTGGCCCACGTACATCAGTAACGAGTAAATAGTTGTAGGACGATATATCCAATAGTGATGATAACATGCACATATTCACCACATCCGCCCTCAAAGCATGTTTAAATGGCTACATTATCACACAGGTCAACAGATCAATGCGCGCTCCTTCTTCATTGCCAGCTCCTTGGGGAATACAACTTCAACTGAACCAGTGTTAACGGCAGGCTGTCCTGCTTCCTCATGTACAGTTATGTATGCACACAGGACAAATCGAATGCTATAACAAATTGGCAGTCCTTGTTTTGTCACAAGGTAACTGATGCACGGTGTTGAAGCACTGTTAGGGTGTGACGTAGGCTGGTAGTATGTGAATAATGCTGACATTTGGATATATGTAATAACACTCCTGTTGGAAGCCTGAATGCCGGTAGTACTTGGGTCGGTCTTAGAGGTAATTATCATGAACATCTTCTCTGAAATGGCTAGTATACACCACAGGCGGAATGCCCCGTGATGCCCCAAGCTTCGTTAGGTTGAACATCTTCTCGGCTTCCTGCCTTCGCCCCTGTGGATTTATAGAGATGAAGACGAACATCTCGGATTGTTTCTGAAGCTATTTCCGTTCGTTTCATATCATATTTTCAAAAGACTTTGACATTTGTTATACAAAATTATCATCTCAGGGAAATGAAGTGCTGAGCTCGGGACATTACGGCCTGACCTATCGCGTTGGGCTTGCTAAAGTGCACGAGCTAAAAAGGTATATCTGCACATTCCAGTAACTTTGCAAACCCATTCAACTAAAAGATAAGGTGGCACTTTCACTGAGCCCCCTTAGTGACTCTAGGGAGACCTGGCCTGGAAAACATCACGTATTACCCGGAACAAGCAGAGGAGAAGCCGAAGGAGCCCTCACGTCATGACACTGAGGTTGAACGTGCTTGTCGAACATATAAAGACACGATTTACTCTGGGAAGGAGAGTTCGGCAGATGTCAGGTAGCCACTGAACTGTTGTACATCACTGAGTTAAACTATGTCCCATGACGGACGTCAGATGATACATGGCCCAAAGATCCCAGGTTTGCCACTGTGTCGCCCTTGACTGGTGTAATGTATGGACGTCAGATGATACATGGCCCAAAGATCCCAGGTTTGCCACTGTGTCGCCCTTGACTGGTGTAATGTGTGGACGTCAGATGATACATGGCCCAAAGCTCCCAGGCTTGTCATAGTGTCGCCCTTGACTGGTGTAATGTGTGGACGTCAGATGATACATGGCCCAAAGATCCCAGGTTTGTCTCTGTGTCGCCCTTGACTGGTATAATGCGTGGAAGTCAGATGATACCTGACCCAAAGATCCTAGTTTTGTCACTGTGTCGCCCTTCACTGGTGTTGTGAGTGGACGTCAGATGATACATGGCCCAGAGATCCCGGGTTTGTCATAGTGTCGCCCTTCACTGGTGTAATGTGTGGACGTCAGATGATACATGGCCCAAAGATCCAAGGTTTGTCTCTGTGTCGCCCTTGCCTGGTGTAATGTGTGGACGTCACACGGCATATGGCCTAAATATCACCTGGTTCCTGCTGATGTTGCTGTTCATTGATACATGGACTCTTAAATACCCTTTCCACTGAAATACAGCATCGTCAACACAGTGTCAACTCAACATAGATAATTTAAGCGAGTGCGTGATCATACCATATCACTTATCCATACAGTCGTAATGGACGAGGGAGGCAGGGCATTTATTTGGGGATGGTCACGTTTGGCATTGTAAGTGGTCAGCTGTAGTACTCTCTCAGACAAAGAGGAGACAGCAGCCGAGTGCATTAGTCACTTTTGTCAGATTGTCTCTAGATGTTATTATCTCAGTATTAATACTGTTGAGGCTATACAGTAAACATTGAAGATATTCGTGATCTGAATGTGAATCACGGAGTAATGCTATTACAAAAAGGAACAGAATGTGTCTCCGACACGAAACATGTCATCAAGAGTAGCATGGTATTTATGAATCGTTCAGAAAGTTCACGATTGTACAATGAATTTATACATGTAAATATTGAATATGGGAAGTCGTATGATGAACAGATTCCACACCTGTGTCTTTGCTAGGAGCAAGCGGTTGGTCACTGTCCGTCCCTTCTCCGTCCTAGGTCTGGCGTAACTTGACTAAAGCTTGTCTAAACAAGCTATCTTCAGTCGGACGTTGCCACGGACTCGGAGCGGATGTGAGTTAGTCCATACATTATAAGATTGATGCAGTCAATATCTCTCACTTCAGATCACTCCACGCGAAGGTTCACAAACATTTACATAGGCCCAGGTCAGCCTCACAGGGTAAGGAACCATAGGATGAGAAAGCCGCAATGTTTACAATTTTCGTGTACATAGTATAGTCGTATAATCTGATTTACAGTTCGTGTCTCTTCTACCATCCTTCCATATAGAGTCTAGGCTCTTTATTGATAACGCATTTTGTTGGCGAGCTTTGTCGAGAGCATCGAAATAATCCTGCCAAGGTTGTAAGACTCGCAGATGGTCCTCCTGGCATCTCATGAGGTGCTGTACCTGGAGATCTCAGTCATCTTGTAATCAACAAACTACCTTTTCAGAGCGTTTTGAAACTGTTTTGATTGACGAGATCAATGGCGCTATTCTTCTTCTAGACTCTATTTTGTGGTAACCAAGGTTCCAGAATACAGTGCATCCTATACAAATCGTCGTATGAGGAGAAAAGTACCCAGGCGTAAGTGCACTTTCCACAGTCCGAACAATTCAAACGGCCTTGATACTGTATTTCTACTTGAAACGTTTGTTTGAGATTTGGTGTTTATTATAGGCCCGATAAGCCTTTGAAATTTGTCTGAAGCACTTTTTATCATCTTTTCTAAGAAGAGGTTTTTGTTTTACATAGAATATTTATTATACGAATGTTTTCTGTATCAACATTATGGAACAACGATTCGTCTTTGAAAGCGCTGGGCAAAGACTTACCAATTTGTCTGTACTACCCATCAACATATGCCTCTGGATATGATTGTCTGGCGTGGTGTCATTCAGAGGTCCTTGCACTTCTCAGATGGCAGGTGAAAACTAAAGGTCTTACCTGATTAGGAGACGCCGTGTTGGTTTCGGGCTCTGTCTGTAGTCTGTATATGATGTCAAAGCCACTCACAGCTTATAATGTATTATCAGATCTGAATATGGGCTGTGAAGCACGTCCCTGTGGATACACCTGCAGCATCACTTTGTTTGGTAAAAGATAACCCGTTACCCAGGGCATTGCATCAGTGGGTTCCTGACTGGTGTCTGTATACAGAGTTGATTATGCCAGTACATACACTAAGGTAGCTGCACTCCATACAAAGCGAAACAAGTGAACAGACCACGCAAATATCTTGTTGTGTATAAAGTATGTAAACTACTTTAACTTTTCCGAGTTCGTTGGCGTATGGGCCTTGAAAGAATGAACGTTAATCTTGTTGATTCGTGTCAGGTGCCTCACGGAAGATGAAGTCAGGGTGTCCACTGGGTACTGAAGTAAATCCATTCATTGCTGGAGCATGTTTCTGAGTTGCTAAACACCTGTACAAAACGACCTGATATTCTGTTGTCCCGATCTCATGCTGTATTTTGTAACTGAAATACCTCTTCTACGATATACTACAGATACCACGAACCCTGAGTTCGTTATAACCGCAGATGGCTGTGCATGTTCAGTTTCTACTTTCAGTATTTAACCTTCAAACATAGTGACCTAAATCAGTTCTCCGTACAAACCCTATCTTCATACGTGTCGGTAAAACAGACTGGTGAATACTACGTCAAACGAAGGTATCCACGTTAATCTACCATGTACTGCCATCCCCCACCCCCCTTCTCCTCAATAATGCTTTTGAGTTTGTAAAGTAATATATCTGCGGCTTGACATTTTGAATTGTTTTTGCTAATTTCAGATCTCCAATTTCGAGTTGCCTCGATGTGTTTCAGTTTTCTAATGTGGATGTTGTTTAATTTTATCTTGCCTGTTTTTCAGAGTGAAATCTGATAAATGTCAAAATTTTGAAAGTTCCTTCAAAAATATCATATTCCGTATTAAGCGTATCTCAGTGACGAGCTCTTTATTCATTTACTCTTAAATTCCCACATCATGAGAGTGAGAGTTGATGACGTGTTCTGTGTGAGAAGCATGTATTTTACCAGTGATTTTAAACAGCAGACAAACACAGCTAATTTGGGTTTTACGCTGACACTTTCAATGACAGACACACGTTGCCTGTTTTCTGTTTACCAAATATATTATGCAAATGTTTGCCCACTTTTCGTAATTGAAAAAATGCAGACACATTTTGCCTGTCATTTTGCCCGACGGTTTTTCACGCAATGGCTCTTGTAAATATGTATGCTCTGCTGTACATTCGCAATGGGATCTCAAACACTGATATGTAATTGCTTCTGTGTGGATTTATGATTTAATATTGGGAGTTGCGGCTTTGTAACTCTACCTGATATAACGCTATAGCCCTTTATCCGTATCGTGTGGCGGGGACACTCTAGGCCCCGTTCTTCTGCCATATATTGCAGGATGAGGAAGCTGGTGCTGGGTACAGTTCCCGTGTCGTATGTTGGGCTCCTGATAAGTCATGTGCATCATCTAAACAACGTACATCTTCACTCGCATTCTCACTCAAGGTTGGGCTGTACTGAGGCGAATTAATGACGACTTTGTAAATGCTAACAACACAAACTGGCACAATACATCGATAGATAATGATAGCCATTTCAGAAATAGTGCAAATCGACAATAAGGATGAAATCTCCACTATAATTACACGTTTGTGACAATTCCACACACTAATAAACCTATTAGTAAGACATTATGTATCCTCGTGTGGTGTAATAATATGTGTTAATGATCATGACTGGATGTTAAGTGAACATGACACTTTGTCTTTAAGGAATCCAATCCTTATGGCTCGTTACACTTTGTCTTTAAGGAATCGACTCCTTGTGGCTCTTTACACTTTGTCTTTAAGGAATCGACTCCTTGTGGCTTGTTACACTTTGTCTTTAAGGAATCGACTCTTTGTGGCTTGTTCCACTTTGTCTTTAAGGAATCGAGTCCTTGTGGCTTGTTCCACTTTGTCTTTAAGGAATCGACTCCTTGTGGCTTAATACACTTTGTCTTTAAGGAATCGACTCCTTGTCGCTCGTACCACTTTGTCTTTAAGGAATCGACTCCCTATGGCTTAATACACTTTATCTATAAGGAATCGACTCCTTGTGGCTTGTTACACTTTCTCTTTAAGGAATCGACTCCTTGTGGTTCCTTACGCTTTGTCTTTAAGGACTCGACTCCTTGTGGCTTGTTACCATTTGTCCTTAAGGAATCGAGTCCTTGTGGCTCGATACACTTTGTCTTTAAGGAATCCAATCCTTGTGGCTCGTTCCACTTTGTCTTTAAGGAATCGACTCCTTGCTGCTCGTTACACTTTGTCTTTAAGGAATCGACTCCTTGTGGTTCCTTTTCACTTTGTCTTTAAGGAATAGACTCCTTGTGGCTCGTTACACTTTGTCTTTAAGGAATCGACTCCTTGTGGCTTAATACACTTTGTCTTTAAGGAATCGACTCCTTGTCGCTCGTTCCACTTTGTCTTTAAGGCATCGACTCCTTATGGCTTAATACACTTTGTCTTTAAGGACTCGACTCCTTGTGGCTTGTTACACTTTGTCTTTAAGGAATCGACTCCTTGTGGCTCGTTCCACTTTGTCTTTAAGGAATCGACTCCTTGTGGTTCCTTACACTTTGTCTTTAAGGAATCGACTCCTTGTGGCTTGTTACACTTTGTCATTAAGGAATCGACTCCTTGCGGCTCGTTACACTTTGTCTTTAAGGAATCGACTCCTTATGGCTCGTTCCACTTTGTCTTTAAGGAATCGACTCCTTGTGGCTCGTTACAATTCTTCAACACTGTTAAGAATTCTTGGGGTTGGGTGAATATTGTCAGTCTTTCCTGATGCTATTTGGTTCACCGACGTGGGCGTATATGTATACAGTATGGCCATATTCCTTACTTTCCGCGTCATTGGTTTCTCGAGATTCTACTTGACCAGTGCTGAAGGCAAATGCAAATTGTAATTATTTCAGTGAGCGCAGGTTCAATGATAGAACTCCGAGTTGTATTGTACTTATGCCGAATCAGTGAGAGAACTCCGAGTTGTATTGTATAGTGGCAAGTTCACTGAGACAATTCCGCGTTGCATTATACGCGGGCTCTTCCAGTCAGAGCGACAATATCTGTCTCATGTTGGCAGGTAATACATGTTCGATAGTATTGACATTGACATAGTTTGCAGTGAGACATAGCATAACACGCAGCCCGTCGACGTGGCGCATCCAACATATGAGGTCAGGTAGGGCGTGACGTCATAACCTCTTCTTGCGTACAAGTATATGTTTACAGTATGCTGCAATGTTTAGTTAATTTTTTTCAGCATCGGTGTTTTGTAATTTTACGTGTTTCGACGCATGTCAAGGAGGCCAGCTTATTGGTAGTGTTGCCGTTGATTTTGCACGTGAAGTTATTTGGGGATCAAAATATTTTTCTTTCTGCGAGTTCGTACAGTGCCTTTCAATGTTAGCTTCAGCGCTCGAAAAGTGTTGTCACGAAGATCCTGCTACGCAGTAAATGAAAGTTGTATCTGGGGAGATGAGAGGTCCACAAAGCTTGTTGTTTTTGTCTTGTAAAAGTCATGCAACAGGTGATAAGAGCAGGGCTTAATTACGTGTGGAGTAACAATTCCATCGTTAGGTAGAATTGAGGAGCTATGTGCGGATATACAGCACGATATCTGTGCGACTATAGTGTATTGATACTATTCCCCAGACATGATGAAGGAGAGAGTGGGAGATATCTGTGGCGATTTATACATCACACACAACACTCAAGTATTTATTCCCTTTTGACGTAAAATGTTAACTCACTCACTAGATTCACCATAGTTTCTTATCCCACTTCATGCGTGGCGTCATTTCTTACATTTGTTTTCCTGTGTTCCACGTATTTTCCCCATGGAATATTGCTGAGTGCGGCGTTATACATCCATTCACTTCAATGTCCGTGGTTTCGTTAACACGGTAACGTCACGAGTTGTAGGTTTTGCGATTTCTTATTTGTATGACATATCTGATATGACATATCAGTGTTGTCCGATGTGTTTTCAGAACCTGACAGATAGTGATTTAAGTCATCTGTATACTCGTGGCCCGGATGTACCGAGATCCACCTGACGGTCTGGTAGTTCCTGGACCCATCAGTTCCACTCGGGCTCTGTGGCCGCGACGTGTTATTTACTCTTACTCGGTACCATATACCACTACTATTTGTATAAAAAGTGCCGTTTGTGTCAACGACTGGCAAACATAAGAAATGAATTGGGCTGTATTTAATCGAGCCAACTGAAGATGTACATACCAGACCTGTTTTCCCACGTTTTCAATGATCTTTCCCACGATCGATTTTGTTGTGAAGAATTGTTTCAGCCTTTTGGCGGAGTATGCAGGATATGTCAATATTGAACCTCCTTCACCCTTCCTACGTCAAGTCACCCACGTTTATATATTCTGAATTAAAACATAAGACGCGAGTGGAAACTGGCGAACCCTTATTTAGTTACGTAGTCGGTAAGAGGAACATTACAATTTGATAAAGGGTGAAAGCCCTAGGTGAAATGTAGGCAGTACGATACCGATCCGTCCAGTGCCTGTGTTGTCACGTGGAAATCAAGGGTCTACTTTTAGGGATTACTGTTCATTGCGTTCAGAAATCTTGTGGAATCTTTCCTGCTGAAACTAGGTTTCAACAATAGTCACCCGTCAGTTCTGCCGACGGTAAATTGTATTGATAACTCTCTTCGAAGCTATTAGTCACCACAAATCTATTACTCACCAAGAGGTTGAATTGCCTTTTACAAGTCCATTACTCCATCCCGCCCATGACTCGGCAACTCGTTTAATACAGTAAGTCCTTTAATTTCCAGCAAGTGGAAGTTCTACCAACATCTTTGATAACTCGCCGAGACTCGTCACCCAGCACATTACTGGCCAGAAAGTACTGGTCATTCAGTACTCGCCATTCAGTCAATAATTCGCTCCTTACTCCAGCACCAATAGGTTCAGTAGCCTTCGGAAGGCCCGTTACTCGCCGAAACGTACATTGCACGCCACTGAGTCTCCTACTCGCCATTAAGATTATTAACCCCTAATACGGCCATTACTCGCCATCCAGACCGTTACCCGATAAAGTGTAACGCTTTTCACGCAGTCTCTTACTTGCAAATCAACTCCATTGCTCACCAACGCGTGGTCAGCTTCGCCTATATGTGATACGGGAATTAAGAAACTTGGAAGACCATGGTCAAAGGGTTCACTCTCACTTAGCTAGACCAAAAACGTCTAGTTAAAACAACATTGCACTATGGCTAGGTGAGAGATGCGATCCAGGTAAATAGCGTTAGCCACTGAAGTCTGAGCCTTTGTTTAAGGGCTATAGTCAATATCTACAATGTGGCATGACTGAAGATGTATGCAAGTGTGCGCGCGTTTGTTTGTAATATTAAAATTGGGTTTCTGTTTGTTTCTGAAATATTGTTCAGAAACTGGATCGCTAAGCAAGCAAGAAGTTCATGTTAATGCCTATCCAGATAAGATGACATGTAAGCGACTTGCATTTCATAAACATGACTGCAAACGTACACGGTAGCATAAATAACAAGAAAGATATAATGTACAAGAATATAAACACCATTACTGTAAACATAATTTTAGTTCTGCAAAGAGCCAGGTGAAACGTAAGACTGTTTAAATCTTCTGGAAGTGGCTTGCGGACTATGGCTCATCTGTACTATGCGTTATCAAAACACTCCCCATATTCAGACAAATCTCACTCTGGCTATGTGAGAGACCCGTTTTGACAGAATCTGGCTAAGTGAGAGGACACCGGTAAAAGGTTTGACCTCCCAAGTATGGGTGAAGCATAAATTTGGTTCACTTAAACAGCAAACAAAACAAACACTGCTGTTTTATAAACGCTAAAACTTTACAGGCAACTGACTGGTGTGATGTTTTCTATAAAAAAGTGCAAAGTATTTACTTTTCTAAAGTTACCACCTCTTCAACACTCACAACCATGAAGATACCAGTATAGTCGGGGCGAAATAGATGTTCTCGTTAATGGGCCAAGTTTAACTGGCAACTTGCAACAGCTCAAGTTATATTTTCCATGTCTATTTAATGATGTTTGTGAGGCAGATACGTATGTGAATCTGCACTATTTCAGAGTGCCGCCTCAAGGGTTCCTTGGCTGTAAATCAATACATGGAGTATCTACATTCTCGATATGATGACGACCCCACGTCTTGTTCTGTGCAAGGGTTTTTCCATTCTCGAATCGTGTTTAACTTGTAATGCAGTGGAAATAAGTAATTATGGTGTGCTGGTGATTATAGAAATCTAATCAATCGATTTAGGACTGATCAGAACATTTCTCCCCTTTCCTTTTGAAGTGAGTCAGCCAATGTTCTGTGGGGTCCGTTTTGAAAGGCAGTTATCCGTGGTGTGAAGCACGTCCGAGGCCTATCATCACTGATCAAAGTAGGGTTATGCATTACCTACAATAAATGAGCCTAGAGGTCTGCTTTCAACGATGGAGAAATTGGTCGTTCATTTTGAAAGGATTGCTTGTTGCTTAACGTCTGCATCTGACTCTTGAGATGGTTGTTATCGAGATGGGAAGGTTTCATGTCCGTTATCGGCAATCTTGCCAGCTTTAAATTTAGGCTTTTGAAAACGTTTATTGGGGAACTTTAAACTGGACAATTCAACATCAGCATTAACAGCGTTTTCAGTTATTCTAAGCTTCTTTTCAAGGAAACGACGTTTCAGCAACGCGGATCCAACAGACAACAGAGCGAAACGTTGCGACGTGGCTAACCAAGTATGTCCCCCTCGCAAGGCTGCATTATGGGTGACGGAATATTACCCCCGATATTTTGTTTGTACAGTCCAACTATTTGACAAGGGGTCTTCTTCCTGGACAAAACAATGCAGTAACGGCTTCAGCTTCTTTCGAGGGGGATACAGTGACATGTATCAACCACATCAGTTCAATCCCGTTACATGGGTTGCTGAAGGTCAGTTCTAACCCGGATGTAGAAGTATGATAGGTGGTCTCTGAAGTCGCCGTGTTCGCGGCATGTTTCAGAATGTTGACATGTTGACACCAACCCTGTCACACAGGAAAACAGAAGAGAGACGCGTGTTATGTTTTGGCCATGTTCATCCACTGAGAAGTGTAATATCCACGTCAACAAATGATGGTGACTCTGTAGGTGGGTCCTTGACCAGCAGACGTCGCTACCCGATGAAACATCTCATGACCTGCACCCACCGTACAAGTGCTGGGCTTCCAAGGTCCGTATTTATGTATACACGTTACGTACACTTACAACAACGTACGACAGATGGTAACGTAAAATGGACTATTTGTTTGGCGTTCAACGAGTCATCACGTCATGACGAACATCGAATCACAACAACATGACGATCACCACAGCATTACAACTTAAAAAAACATCAAAACGTCACATAATTTTAACATAATAATTTTACTGTTGACGGACCCGGTTCCAATAACTCAACTGCGTCTCTCAACCAACATGGTCGCGGGCCGATGAGAGTGATCCTCCGAGAAGTGTTTATTATTGCATGTTTTAAAAGACTCAGACGAGCAATAATTATTAATAAGAATTTGAAAGCACATTTTTGTCTTAAATGTTAACTTTTGGCTGAGGGCAAATATTGAATAGCCTTTTAACTCAAGTTTGTGGCGCTGAATGGTGGAGCCTGGCAGTTACAACAACAAACAAACGAGAAGTCGATCGCCTGTTTCTTTAGCAGCAGTCGACTGGGCGACATGGGAGGAAATATTTTGGCTTTGCAGTGTTGAGACAGTAAGCTCCAGGCATTCTGTCTTCCATCTCGCAATGCTGAGATGATGTATGGTTATTTAATGAGAACACTCAACTCCTGTGGGAATCTCCTCCTTGAGGTACAGAAATCAATCTATTATTATACAGAGTAAACACTGGGGTAGACTGACGTAACATGTAATTTCGGACTTGGAAGCATGGGAGGAACATGGCCACTTTCAACTTCATGGCTTCAGTGTCTGATGTGTGACACGAGAATCTGGCTCGGGATGATCACATGTTGGTGTGTTCAGATGGCCATTAACCAAATGATATTATGGCGCTCTAAAGTGACTTTGTATGGCTTCGGCAGCCGGTCAGGCAAATTGCGCCTTGCTGTCAGTGGTATGGTGCCAAAATTCCCCCTTCCGGTGCGTTGGCCGTTCACTTCCGTCTTCTGCCTGGAGTCGATATTTTTCCTTAAGTCAGCGTGTATAGTGACTGCTCAGCGTGGTAATTAGTACGAGCCCTCTAATTCCGAGCGTTTAAGATTAACCTACATCCTTGGGGAAAGCCTCTCACATGGAGACAGTCTTTCGAAAGAAAATGTTCAGTATTTTAAATAAGACCACCTCAATGCAAAATTCACGCCTGCAGGCCACCTCGTTAAGTCGTCGTGATGTACATGTGATGCTGTCAAGCTGCACCGTCGTCGGTGATGACAGTGGGGGAGTCAATCGATCACAACCAAACGTGCAACCTGTGCGTTTGGTATATTGTAATTTATGTCTTGATTTCGCCTATACATCACTGTAGTATTAACTGACATTCGGCTGTAGTATTTTATATCATATTCACTGATACATGACTATAATATTAAGTATTGATTACACAATGCCATTTAGAAAGTGATCAAATGCATTATATGTCATATTTGGGATTTCACTTTCTTAGTAAAGTACAAATTCTTGTACTTTTCGGGTTGAGTCCCATCCGGGATTCGAACCCGCACTCCTAGGGTCAGGCACCTAATCGCCAGCACACAAAGTCAGCCGCCTAGCCCGCTCAGCCACCGCGACTGTGGAAGTGAAATCCTAAATTTGACATATGTTGCATAATAAGTATTGATCACTGATGCATCAGTGTAGTTGTATGTAATATTACTAATAAATTTGTATGATTGTGGTATTCGCCTATGCATGACTGTAGAATTCGCTGACATATGAATATAGTATTATGTAGTATTCGCTGAGATATGACTGTAATTTAATGTAGTATTCACTTATATTCACACTGAAGAGGTCTAGGGGTACTTGCCAGTTACCAATTCTCTGATTCGACTGAACATGAAACTATTGCCACTTTATACCTCCCAATCTCGTTCACCTGTGAAAATTGTAATCATTCGTATGAGAAGTATTCACTGAACCAGGTGCTGAGTGATGTTTGCAGGTTTAAGGAACAACCCACCTCAGTCCTTAAACACATTCATCTGATTCACTCTACTGAAGCAGTAGGTTGTCATTTCTCTCACCCCTTCTGCATCATGTCATGTCATTTACGTCATTCCATTTATCCTCACTTATTCGCCCTTTCTCCACTTATCGTATCCACTCAATCACTCCATTACAGATGAAATATCGCTAACATCGTAGTTAAATGTCGATCACGCACTGACTATTTTACAATCAGATCTGGATTTGTTAACTTTTCCTTGTCTCTCTTCCAGCCTATGACGGACCCCTTGTCCACACGCAGACGTGGCAAGCGAAACCCCCTGCGTTCGCTCCCACCCCCGACAACTACACATACGAGGCAGGCAAGCTGGCGCTACTTAAGTGTGAGGTACACAACCTGGGCAAGAAGAAGGTAAGTGCACTGTAACAGCGTGGAATGGCCGGTATCTTGCATGTCTGCAAGATGTGCAGCACCTGGAGTGCAGATAGATGGAGCAACATGCTGATAAGCTGCAGTGAATCTGACAAGCACTATATGCGATCGAGCAGATTATTGGCGGATTATCGTTGAATGGCTTTACTGTGGTAGATTATGAGTCAGTCCCGTATTACAGTACCTCAGTTTGGAGAATCACAGGAGTAAGAGTGTTGAGAAAGTATTTCAGGTAACTCTATCATATACTTCAGGGGGCAGGCTATCTCTTGAGCAAGGTATCTTGAGAGAAGATGGTCTCTTCAGTTGTGGTGTCTCTGGAATAGGTTTTCTCCCAGCAGTATGTCCTCTTCTTGTAGTGTGTCATCTCTGAAGTAGGTCATCTCTCTGAAGTAGGTCATCTCTCTGAAGTAGGTCATCTCTCTGAAGTAGGTCATCTCTCTGAAGTAGGTCATCTCTGGAATAGGTCATCTCTAGAATAGGTCATCTCTGAAGTAGGTCATCTCTCTGAAGTAGGTCATCTCTCTGAAGTAGGTCATCTCTGGAATAGGTCATCTCTAGAATAGGTCATCTCTGAAGTAGGTCATCTCTCTGAAGTAGGTCATCTCTAGAATAGGTCATCTCTGGAATAGGTCATCTCTAGAATAGGTCATCTCTGAAGTAGGGCATCTCTAGAATAGGTCATCTCTGAAGTAGGTCATCTCTCTGAAGAAGGTCATCTCTGGAATAGGTCATCTCTCTGAAGTAGGTCATCTCTGGAATATGTCATCTTTCTATTAATATCAAACATAATAGAGAATGGTAAAAATAACTAGATTATCACAGATAGATATTTAAAACTAGTAATTTAATCTAAAACAATTTAACTAAAGAGGACAACACATTATAAAAGCGAGCTATAAGCCATCAACTGAAGGTGGATCGCCATTCCAGGGTCCATGATACTTACAATACCTTTGCTATGTGCATGGACCCTTCAGCCGCTGGAGATTGTACGAAAGTTTAGCCAAATTTTAAAAGAACAGATATACCACGTTTAAAATCGGGTAAGCAAAATTTTAACTGTGAATGTTTTGGGACTTAAGTACCCTCTCAGGAGGACAATAATTTTTCGATACTTTAACCCCCTTTAAGGATCAACTTTCTGAAGTAGGTCATCTCTGAAATAGATAATCTCTCTGAAGTAGGTTATCTCTGGAATAAATAATCTCTCTGAAGTGGATCATCTCTGGAATAGGTCATCTCTCTGAAGTAGGTCATGTCTGTAATATGTCATCTCCCTGAAGTAGATCATCTCTGGAATAGGTCATCTCTCTGGAGTAGATCATCTCTGGAATAGTCATCCCTCTGGAGTAGGTCATCTCTGGAATAGGTCATCTCTCTGGAGTAGATCATCTCTGGAATAGGTCATCTCTCTGAAGTAGATTGCCACGGAAGGAGATGATCTCCGACACTGTTCACTGCTCCATAAAACAAACCCTGCAGGGAGTCCGTGTAACCAGCTGAAATGCGACTCGGTGGCTCGATGGTCAGACAGTCGGCTGATGGAAGGTCATCAAACGCCATCAGAGTGGATTTGTGGATCGGGATATCACTCTGATCACTCTCTCGTAATCCTAAACAATTACATTGCGTATAGGAGACAAACTAGCAGCATTTCACAGTCATGAAAGCAACATTATATGAGGTAGATGTTGAATGTATGTTTTGTACCTTATTGACTGAAATGGTTTCCTTGTTAATAGGTGAACTCATTATTTTCTGAGAGGAACATAACCTTGTGTATTCTCAGAATACGCTCTGAAAAGGAGTGGAAAGAAATTGTTACCCATAAAACGTGTCGTTTGTATTCGTGTTCGTCCAAATGTTGTGTGTTTATGTGCTAAAATATTAGCGTCTTTCTCTAGCGGTATAAATGTGAAATTTGTCTGATGAATGGTGCGACCTGGTAGGATATTCATTGTCTTCAAGAATGGCGCACAAAGAATGCAGTCTTTGAAGAAAAATTATTGGTACTGAAACACTATTTTGATAGAACCAGAGCAAAAGTCAGCAAGCCACATTGCATCTTCTTCGTCCGGACTGCCCATGAAGAATCACACATTGAAAAGTTCATACCACATATGTTCAGACAAGGAGCTGCAAGTACATTAGTGGGCCCAGTGGACTGCTTCCTCCCAAGTGTTTAGAGCGACGAAGTAAAATATAAGCAATGCTATTAATTCCTGTAATGGATAAAACTGCTCGTTAAGTGAGGAAGGATATACCCCACTGGCATAGTTCGACTCAATTAGAGTTGTAGTACCATCTTAATTTGTGTTACTAGGTTACTGAAAGAAGCTCCCTCCAGCAATATACCCCCCAGATACCCACAGGCGCTTGGATACTGTTCGCTCTCAGATCCGATTAATCGTCGCTCAGTCACAGCTGTTTTCCCAATGTTTTTCGTTGGTTTGATTAGCTGAATCTTTCTCTTAGGCTAAATATTGATCCATTGAATTCATACTTTATTCAGCTTTACATCTGTTTTGAATAGAGCATGTTGAATCAACCAACTAATGATTTAGGTCAGGGTGTTAACGCTGAGCCCATTTTATCTCGTTACGCTTGGGTGTAAAAAGATATTGAACAGTTGTTGAAAACTTGGTAGCATATTTCATGAAAGTGTCCCAAAGGAATACATCATTTACTGTTACGATCTGTACAGTGGCAACTTCTAATGAGTTGGTAATGGTGAGTATGCTTTGTGCATCATTCAAACACTTGTAAACGGGAGATCGGAACTCGACAAAGCCACTCGAGTGACGCGAACATACCCCTGTCACGTCTGACATGCATACCCTGGGCTAATGAGGATGATATGATCTCCAGTGTGTCAGCACACACCCGTGCTCATGAGGTTCAAACGCTGACCTATATCAGACTTCACTCATCTGTATGGCTGACACACTCGTGAAGTCCGCGTTAGTCTGCACCCAACGCTTGCTTTGAGACTAACCGGATAACCTCACTGACTTTCTTGTACAGGTCGCCGTGTCCCAAATGTTATGTTCGTTGCTCACTATATATTCTTCCTGATTATTCGGTCCAGCCTCGAGTATTTACAAAACACCATCAAATAGCTGGAATACTGACGGCTGTGCGGTAAACTCATATGAGGATAATCCCAACTCCGTCACCACCCGATCGTCCAATCACCTCATGACTCGTTGTTGTTGTATAACGGAGGCTGTTTTACAGGATACAATAACCACAGCATACTGTCGTACAGGATGCAATAGCCACAGCATACTGTTTTACAGGATACAATAGCCACAGCTTACTGTTTTACAGGGTACAATAGCCACAGCATACTGTTTTACATGATACAACAGCCACAGCATACTGTTTTACATGACACAACAGCCACAGCATACTGTTTTACATGATACAATAGCCACAGCATACTGTTTTACAGGATACAATAGCCACAGCATACTGTTTTACAGGATACAATAGCCACAGCATACTGTTTTATATGATACAATAGCCACAGCATACTGTTTTACATGATACAATAGCCACAGCATACTGTTTTACATGATACAATAGCCACAGCATACTGTTTTACAGGATACAATAGCCACAGCATACTGTTGTATATGATACAATAGCCACAGCATACTGTTTTACATGATACAATAGCCACAGCATACTGTTTTACAGGATACAATAGCCACAGCACACTGTTTTATATGATACAACAGCCACAGCATACTGTTTTACATGATACAATAGCCACAGCATACTTTTTTACAGGATACAATAGCCACAGCATACTGTTTTACAAGATACAATAGCCACAGCATACTGTTTTAAGGATACAATAGCCACAGCATACTGTTGTACAGGGTACAACAGCCACAGCATGCTGTTGTAAGGATACAATAGCCACAGCACACTGTTTTACAGGATACAATAGCCACAGCATACTGTTTTACAGGATACAATAGCCACAGCACACTGTTTTATATGATACAACAGCCACAGCATACTGTTTTACATGATACAATAGCCACAGCATACTTTTTTACAGGATACAATAGCCACAGCATACTGTTTTACATGATACAATAGCCACAGCATACTGTTTTACAGGATACAACAGCCACAGCATACTGTTTTACATGATTCAATAGCCACAGCATACTGTTTTAAGGATACAATGGCCACAGCATATTGTTTTACATGATACAATAGCCACAGCATACTGTTTTACATGATACAATAACCACAGCATACTGTTTTACAGGATACAATAGCCACAGCATACTGTTGTACATGATACAATAGCCACAGCATACTGTTTTACATGATACAATAGCCACAGCATACTGTTTTACATGATACAACAGCCACAGCATACTGTTGTATATGATACAATAGCCACAGCATACTGTTTTACATGATACAATAACCACAGCATACTGTTTTACAGGATACAATAGCCACAGCATACTGTTTTACATGATACAACAGTCACAGCATTCTGTTGTACAGGCTATCAGAGCAAGCGCATATCGTTTACAGGATCCAATAGCTACAGCATACTGTTGTACAGGATACAATAACTTTACCAACTGTACCTGTGTATGGTATTGATGCAGACCTCGTGACCACTTCCCGATATATAAATACACTGTTGGCATCTCACACGGCGACAGACTTAGGTCACTCTGTCCCCTGCAATCACAGACGCTAGATTTTCTATCTGTTCTGAATGAAAAGTTAAACATGCGTCTGAGACATCGTCCAACTTGTAATTGGATTTATCTGTGACATCTATAAACCTAGAGAAGAGGAAAGAACCAATATCATTGAGACGGGGCCTACGTCGTTAAAGTCTCTTTCCGTACAGCGGTTGCGATTAGCTCTGACAAAATGTCTGTAGTCAGACGTGGGACCTTAGTTCAAAGGTATGGAGACGTCTCGCAAAGGTTGATATCAACGTCTTAATTGTGTTTAAACTGACCACATTCAGGGCTAAACCCAATGATGAGAGAGAAGACCAAATTGACCAACTCCGACCGAACAAATCTGGACAATCTTGTGACTGAAGCTAGCCTCTTATCACGATAGGGTTGGTTCCTGTGGGAGGGAAGGGCAGGGCAGGGGATTTGTCTCAGTACCCCAATAATTAAGACATAAAGTTTCAGTCACGACAAATGAAGACATTCTACGTAAGATGTTCGCCTGTGGCATCTATGGACCTGAGATCGTAATCTCATCTATCAAGAAGGATGCAAATCGATTGACATTTAATTTTATTTAGCGCCAACTTAGAGTGGAAAGCTGAAAAGATCAAAAAGCTTTTTAAGAGGGTCACATGACCACTGAAGACATCTAAAGTATGAACACTTTCCTATGATCCCTTCTGATTTGAAAATTCTCGTATATTAAAAATCAATCTCTCTTAACCCTACTTGGATTTGCTGTAAAAGTTTTAGTATCTAATAAACGTTTGGTTCTCCCAGTCACTCGATGACGGCTGTAGTTCAGCGAACGAAGGCTCACGTGTCTTATCCCACTTTTGACCGACCCCTGGAAGCTGGTGCAAGTCAAACATTTGATGATGATCTCACGTCAGTGTTGGTCACAGTCACTGAATCACACTGTGGTCAAGCTGACCATAAAACGCGTTTGAGTAGGCATAATATTTATCAGACACTAATCATTCATTAGAGATATATCATGTTTAAAGGGACACTGATATTGACTCATGACAACAACAGAAGTGAATAATAGTGCATATTCGTATCCCCATACTTACAAAACAACAACACAAGAATGAAAGGTAAAATTCAAGAGAAAATGACAACAAACGTTGCTTCGTACTCCGTGATCGACTGAGTTCTTTTGCGTAAAACTACTTTCCATCTTTGCAAGGCATGTCAGGACAAGCGTTTAAACACTGCTACCGTTTCTCAGTCGATTAAAATACAGATGTTCTATGATCCATGACACAACGTTTACTCACAGGCTCACAATGCGAACTTCAGATGAATTCTGATTAGTATCATTACTATAATTACGATGCTTATTATAGGCTAAATAGGCCCATATGTGAATATGTGAAGAAAGATATAAACAACAAAGTGGTTTTAATGTGCATATTCGTCCTAGGTTAAGGTGGACAGGGTCCCCAACAAATCCATAGGTATAAAGTATTGGTTTGAGTTCTATTCCTGTAAACGAATAGACTTTATTGGTGAGGTATATTGATGCCCGCCTGGGATTGAAACAATAGACTGACAAGTCCATATAGTGTGGAAAGATAGTTGTTAAGCTTTACAGTATATAATGTATTCCCTTTCACCGAGAAACTTTGCCACAGCATGACAGTGCCCATAAGCAGGAAACGTTAGTACTGAAATAGTTTGATCAATTCCAGTAACACAAGTCTGTAGTACTAACAAAGCCTTGCACCAAGCCATCATCAGCCCGACCTAGGCCGACTGCCTCCTCACGCCCCACGTATTGCGCAAGCACACTCATTGTACTGGTTCCCTCATTGATCCCCACTTAACATACCGAGCCACCTGTATACGTATGTATCTCCGTTAACTGACTAGTCAGTGTTTGGTCACTCCTTCTCTTTCATGTGACAGCTGTAGTCATAAAAGTTGCAGTCTGACTGACACTGCTGGCGTGTATGTACGTCGTTAATCCTGCCAGGGTGGTACGGAAGGTGGCTGCTTATGCCGTAGTCTTCTTATCACCAGCAACCATCATGTGCAGATAACATTGTTTGGGTACAAGACTCGGCAGGCTGTTGTTGCACACATACATTTTACACCTACCTTTAGATATTCTTTTAATGCGGAGAGGAGGACGCTAGATAATGATCGTGACTCACGAATACAGTCAGCTGTACATAAAACGAATTCGGATGTAGGGGATTATTTGATGTGAAGAAATCAATGATGATTCCCGCCGCGAAAACAGACGTCAATGTTTGTGTCAATGGGCGAATTACCTTCTGATTTGACGGTATTTATGGTGTTATATGTACATACGAGTAAGTGTCCTCGCAGAAACAGACATTACACAATATCAAGTATAATTCACTTTGCCTACAGCTTAAACGCAACAGCCACATCTGTACTTGTATTGGGGGTTAAACAAGAGAATAACAAATGCACTTACAGTGAAACAGGTTTGAGGTAATATATATTTTATTGCATATAATACAAGGACATTGTCCTTTTCCATTTCTGTCGGTGGCAAAAGGTTCATTAGAGTTAAATAATATGTTTTTATCAAAACTGACATCATATATCGTACGATTTAAGAAACAAGAAAGAAACCAGTCAACCAACTCTACTTCTGCTGTGAATCGGTAATGCCGGAATTCGAAGCACAAACATTTCAGAAACATCAAACGTTTTGTCTTAGAGTCGCTGGTCTTGGTTTGTTCTGCTTGTGTCTCCAAAGACATCTTCTTGACAGATGTTGATGCGAAGAAAGTACAGCCGTCGTCCACGTCCCGTCCAGGCCTTGTCATTGACAGTGAGGTTCAGCGTGACAGACATAATGTTCCTCCCGCTGGAGTTGTTGAAAATAGAAGTTACCATCAAAGACGATTTTTCTCCTTATACGGGCATTGAAAACATCGCTTTGAAACGGAATCCCGAGCATAGAAGAACCATCAGTGACTTGGCAAACCCCAGAACCGATTACCATGTTCACGTCTCATCGGACGCGTTATTGAACTGTGAATACCTAAACATTTTAAGGAGAGAATGCAATTAATCTTCCTCGGTGGTCGACTAACAGACTGGTTTTCGTGTAGGGACGAGTGAGATCGATTAGCTTAATGACATCTTTAGCTCATTAGCGCGGAGCGGTGACAGGGGAGGTCTGATGTTGTGTTTAGAGGCATGAACTGGGATTTCCTACTTTGTGAGTTATCCCCCTTTGATGAATGACCGCCTTTACGTATTCTGTCTTATTTGTTTTGATTAGTGAACCTCACTTTGAAGGTGATGGAAACACCTTTCATAAGATTGCATATCAAAAGCAAAGCACAATCGATCGTCTTGAAGTTCATCCTCTCTTACGACTTTGGTTCATTTATGAATGAAGAATGTGAAAATGATACCTATATGTTTCCCCGATTGAGCGTTTCCTGTCAAATTGTCAAAACAATTTGTGCCTTAACAAGAACTCTTTCATGCATTTTCGAAAGTTTTAGTAGATTTAATTGTCTTGTAAAACCCACATATGGCGCTCGATATCTGTGCATCATAAAATCTAATGTTGTGTTATGCGTTAAAGGCATATCTATCATTTCTACCTGAATATAAACCGGGAAGCTTTATGAAAAGGCGCCTCTCTCTGCTACCTGAAGAGTGTGATATATGAAAGGGGATGATGACCAGAGAGTAACCGATCCTGTGATCTCCGCTCTTACTAAGCGCCATTATGGATGCCACATCGTGCCGCGTCCCACACAGACCTCGCGTGCCGTTACCCGGACTGAGGTAATTGTGAGGGATGTTGTGGAACTCCGGATAGTGTATTGGGAAAATAACAACATCAATACGACATCAGAACGACCACAGAAACGTCACACATATCTCAGTAAGTGAGGCGAGTTGATCCCTGCGTGTCCTCTGTCAACTGAGATCACTGCTCACTGTATGTCCCCTATCGTGAGAGAGATCACTGCTCTCTGTGCGTCTCCTATCGAGAGAGATCACTGCTCTCGGTGTGACTTCCATCGAGAAAGATAATTGCTAAAAGGCAAATTTTTCTTGCTATTTATTCTTCATAATCAGGTAGAATTTGACTATTTTCAATTTGATCTTTCTTACAACATTTTAAGAAAATAATAAGAAGGAGTTCCGGTGACATGAGAATGAGCTGGGTCATTCCGTAATCAAGGGACTAATGCAACAAATTTCCTGAACCCGAGGAAGTCCGGTCATTTCTTTCTGGTGACGTGTGAAGCATTGTGGTCATCCTCCCACTACCTAGTGAAACAAGTCCTGTCCGTGTCAGCAGCCTCACTCAGTGACAAGGGTTGGATAGGGAAATTAGGGTGTCATCCAGGGCCTTCTTGGTCTATTAGTCCAAAAGTGGCGGGGATTGGGAGGGGAGATTACATTTATAGCACAGTGAGGCTGCTTCATGTCATAGGCTTAAGGTAAGAAGAAATATCTTCGCGTAACGGTGACTGTTCCATCTGCGGAAACGTCCTAATGGAAAACTGGTGTGCGTCATTTCGAACGCCAGTTACGCTTGTTATTTCAAAATCTATACACGGAATTAAGGAACTTGCTTAATGAAGAATCATGTGACAAGGGGTCCTGTAATGAAGGATTCCGTAATGGAGGATCAAATAGTAAAGGATCTCATAATAGTGAGGATGTTATAATGTTGAATCTGACAATGCAGGATAGTAAGTAATGAAAGATCATAAAATGAAAAATGCATAATGGTCTATTATGAGAGGTCCAATGATGAGGCATCCTATGACAACGGATCTTTTTACGCTTCAGTGCCTTTTGTTTCGTACAAACAACAGAGGATAAAACCTGACACTTTAGCACATTCAAATTAAGCAATGTGGTCTGGTACAAATTGTCGTCAGAGAGGTGTTGTTGAGTTGCACAGAGACACACACTTGACAATATTGTTTCTTATCACTGTATATTCCAGTATATTCTGATTTGGTGTACATGTATTCTCACTCAAGAAAACTCTTAGAACATTCAGTAATATGATTGGTCCCTAAACGAGTAATGTCTTAAGTATCTGAGAAATGACAGAGTAGTGATCCTAGCACACGTCATCTCCCTCTCGACGTCATGATTTTACGGGGTCCACACGCAATTCCTATGGGTTGGTTCTCCGAGGCCCACTAGAACCTCCTGTATAGATCATCAAGAAACCTAAACACCCCCCCCCCCCCCGTATGTCCTCTGAGATCCACGGAGACCTGGTACATAGATGCTTCGAGATCTTCAAGGACCTCCTGTACAGATCCGTTGGGACCCACTCGCAGCTCCTTCAAAGGTCCTCTGAGGCCCACAAGGACCTTGAGCAAAGAGGCCCTGAGGTGTACATGCAGAGATCCCCAAACACTCAAAAGCACCTCCTGTATACACCATCAGAGTACCTTCTATCATGTGCTTTTTAATCCTTTGAGGTCCACAAGCATTTCTTATTCCTGTTTATTGAAACCACATGACTCCTCCGATACCTGAGATGTTGTTTGATGTGATCTGAACAACATGAATTGTCACATCTTCCAATGCTACGTCACAATGCAGTGTCGAGTTCCTCAAGTAGACGAGTAAGTGTATGCATTTCCCGTAATTTGTCGTGACTGAAACATTTGGGTGTCAAAACCCTAGCCTGTTTCTAAGTAATAAATGCTCCTGATGCACAGATCACATTCATGTGTATTTTGTTGGAGCATTTGCAGTTGTGATGTTGTTTTTGTCTAGAATTGCGTTAAGACTGATGAATCGGAAGCTTGAAATATGGGAGTTTCGACTTTCGAGTATAAATTAGGTGTATAATCCCTGATTGCAAGCCACTGAGAAATGACACTTTCAATTTTGTATCGCTGGTATTTTTCACGCCTGGGTAATTAGTTACAAGGTAATGCAGGGGGGCCAACGTATAGTACTACATTTTTGGGTTTTACGGCGTATTTATAATAATTTCGTGGAATAAAGTCTATTTTGTTGAATTCTCCACCTGGAATGGATCTTAACATGTGGCGGCAAAGACAAGTGCTTGTTGCAGATATTGCACGAATGTCCAACCATGTGATTATTCTGCTGGGTAAAGGTATTTATCTAACCTTCAAAAACAGTATTTCTTCGGCAAGATATATCGATAAAACAATGAAACACTGATGCGAAATTGAGACATAGTTGTTACCTTCCTTCAAGGCATGACCATATCGTGCAGCCTGGGTTTAACGTGCAGTCCTTCAGGTCTTGTATTTAGTGGATATATGTGCCATATCGATATCATTCTGTATCAATATCAGATTCAGTTGGCAGCACATGTACTCGGCGGATGAACGTTGGAAAGGTCGTGTGACTAGAGACACATATCCGGAGTACATTGAATTGTTTGTAACTGTATCATGTACAGCAGCTATAGAGATGCTGGTCCACTTCTCCCAGTTGCCTGTTCTTCTCGCCTGTTTTGTAAATGTGACAGCAGGACATATACAAAACGATAAGTGGTACTTTCCGTCAGATCTAAACGCCAGTTTGGGTAAAAGATGTCGAGCTGTCATTGTTTGCAGCGGTATAAGCAGCTTTTTTTATGTTAAACACATCTTTCCACAGAGATCACCTTCTGGTTCCTCTACACTATATTAGAATCACATGCTCCATGAGCAGGCACGGTATGGAAACAACTGAAAGGACAAAGACCATACTTATATATGTGTTAAGATATATTTAAGCAGGTGACATTTTGTGCGAAACTGGGGTTGATGTGTCCCACTTCCTGTGCTGGGAAAATACGACGGACGTATTGCCCAGAAATTCTCTTTTATTGTAGTTTAAATGCCTGACTACACATGCGTACATGGAATGGCTGTTGAAAGCCTGGATGATTTTTTTAAAAAGTATAAGCTTATTATATATGTCTATGGAAAAACATTTGGTGTTGTGTGACCTTCTCCCAGCAGTAAGAAGCAATGACACTGTCCTTCACCCACGGTCTCGATGACCGTGACATTTTATACTGTATGATAATTAATCAGTGGTTCTGTGGATATCGGCTCCTGGTTTCAGTGACCAAACTAGCAAACCTAGTGCCCTAGATAACCATGATAGCGTTTCCAAGTCTACTATTTTGTTTTTAGATTTGTCTGTGCCAAAGCTTCCGCTAGGGAGTTTCATATGCCTTAAACGACTAGAACCTGCCTAACTTATCTCATGAAGCTCACTGATTCCGGACATAACAGGAAAGGGCTTTTGCGTCACAACTGACAACGCGCTAACAGATCCAGCGATTGGTTGATTTGTCTGTGGTGCTGGTGTCGAGTGTTGTGTTTGTAAAAATATAGTCATTAACTTCCAGCTTCTTGTGCGGAAAGCCCAAAGGATGGAACTGACACTAGGTGGACGCATATCACCTTATATTGATTTGATGTTTCATAAATTAACGTGAAAAAGTAGTGTATTTTGATGACGTGAGTTTCAAATTTGAGAAATAATCGTCTTCATGGAAAACCTGAAAATCAGCGCAGCAAAGAGACCCTGGTGTTTTCACGTAATGAATTAAACATATAACGTGTGAAACAAATTGAATATTGTTTAAAAGTTTGTGAATATTCCAGTCTGGAATGTCACTGTGCACAGATGTCGGTGTTATGAGGACGGCATACTGGTTGGGGAAACTGTTAGCTTCATTACCATAATGGTTTTCTGTGGAGTGAGGAACCGACGTCGATACTGTGGAGGCTTGTGGAAGTTTGTGGAGGTCTAAACGCAAATACCGGTGTGCACTGAGCAAACCGCTTATACAGCCAAAAGCTTGATATGCCAAGTGTCAGGGAAACAAACCACCAACAACAATGTAAAAGTGAACTCATACAAGTAGATCTGTCACTCTCATCGCTTTACAGGCTGTTTCTGTAACCATTTGCACACGCACGGACACACACGCACGCGAACACACATACATGCACACGCACGGACACACACGCACATGTACACACATACACGCACACGAATCCTGACAACGTGACAAAATCACTGACACTTTTCAGCACCTTAACTTGTTCTAGTGGTATTTATCTGTTCAACACTATAATGCAATACTATTATTCAATACAAACATTGACTATTTTCAGACATATGGCGATAAGATGATCTAGTATCTTAAATTGGCATGTTATACATTAAATTAGTAAATCATATTCATTAAATATAACAAATGAAGCCCAGATGTTTCTGAGTTACAGTAAAAGTGGCCATCCTGACTTACCACACATTCTAGACTTTCATGCATTGGGTATGTTTATTTCAGCGTCTGTATGACAGACAAGCTTCAAGGATGTCTAGACGAAGCAATGACATTTCTCCTGTTCAGTTCTCCGAATGTTTGTTCACGTTTATTGACATCGTTGCGGGTGTTTCTATGTAGGGATGATGAGACTGGTAACGGATGGGTTGTTTGAGATGTCCGGCGGGGTCAGGTGTATGGCCAGTCGGACGATTACGACCCCGTGAGCAAATTGATATTATTAATTATTCGATATCTGAAATGAACGTTAGTTAGGTATGCGTGTGTGTTATGCAAAAGTGGCGACTATCAACCGATTTCTTTAAAACCTGCTTCACCCATCAACCTCACGTTGGGTTTGAAACTTCTTTTTCCTCAATGCAGATATGATTACACGAATCAGTTCCTGCCGAGAATGTCAGATAACGCGGTTTTCATAACACCATTTTTCGGTTAGACGTACTACTGTCATGTTCAAGCTCATGGCTTTGTTTGACGATAATACTGCCTGAGCATACAGAAGTATCATTTCGTGTTGATAGTATCAGAAGGATAGGCACGGTTATACCGTCGCCGATTTTTGCTCGCTGGTGCAGAAATAAATAAAAGTCTTCTCACACACTAATTGTCAGTGAAATCAGGGATGTACTTGCTGTGTTGGTGTCGCAGCTATAGATTGCCCGTTCCTTCCTTCCCTGGCGACGGTCCGCTATTGCTGGACGCTGTGACACTACTGCCATACTGCTCTGGCTCTGTACGTCACATAATTTATGTCACGGTGGCATGACCACTTATTGCACTAGCTATTCGACGAAGGCTCTTCCCAAATGTCAGGACAGCACTATTTGGAAAGACTAAAATTAATTCAACCTCGTTATCTATGAAGCGAATATAATGTCGACAAACAGGAAATGGACGTAAAAACGACAGCAGATTTTTATCTGGGAAATTGATGAGACCAAGTGTAGTTAACTGGATGATCGGAATACCACGCGAGTGTCGTAATGTGCCCGCGTTATTTCCAAGCAAAGGTCATGTTTGGCCGACTTACGCGTGTACAGGTCCGTACTATATAGGTGGTACTGGCAACTTTCTGAGGTGTATAACTTTGTCTTATCATACCTGATATAAAAGGTCTTTAAGAACAAGTGAGCGTTTTCAAGCTGTGTGTTTTGGGAAGTATGAGTGTTTTATCAGTGACATTTAGGCTCGTATTTCAAAACTGATGATCCTTGCATTGATATTTATGTAATGCGATAGAGTTCGAGTTGTTTGTTTCGGCACAACTGTATTTACTGTTGACCATCAGACATTTCGCTGAGGATGCTTGCCTCACCTTTACCCTACATTGATCCCTGCTGTTCGACATGTCTTGTCGTGGTAACAATGCACCAACATTCTGTCTGAACAAATTTCATTATGGCCGTGTGATTTAATTTCATAAGCGCTGGCCCCAATCCGAAGGACGTTGAAGGTTTCACGTTGAAAGAAAGTTGGAATGAGATGGTAAGCGTGGTTTTGGAGATCCTTTCATCCGCTAGCCCGATATGATGCACAGAACCATGGCTTTATAGAGCGTCGTAACATGGCGGCAGTACATTTGCATATGAAAGGATTGAAGTGACACATAGAGATTCTTATTACATGCTTATTTCTTTGTTCTTGTAGTTTGTATGCCGATCATCCCCATACTTAGCACCGACTGTCCCCGGGGAATGGTCGACAATTCCTCCTTCGTGATGTAACTGTTGAAAAGGTCGCAGATTGTGGCGAAAAATCGAATTTGTTCATCGGGGGGTTACTAACGTAAGAAAATTTACACCACGCCGTATTGATTGCTTCGAGGGTGAAATGTCGCCCCCTGACGTGTATTTCTTCTCTCTTGCTGGTTCAAATTGAGCAGACTAATTTTGAATTACCATGTTGCGCTCTGGTCTTAGTCCTTGCTGCCAACGTCATAATTATTTTCCTGTGCCGTACACCCTTTTGAGGGGATAACTTGTCATTATCTTTCCCCACGACTGATCACTGGGTACTCAGCTGTCGATCTTACAGGGAAGGAGATCATTTTCATTAGCTTTGGCACTATTCTGATAGGAAAATATGTCATAAAGTCAACAAGGTAAAAGGACGCAGCTTTGATTATAGATGGCGTGCAGTGTATTCAATTTTATGTCAATAACAGTAGGGATGATGTTTCACTTGAGGAAACTAACATGCTTTATCGTATTAATAAAGTGATGCAGTTTGGGTTCTAAACCGGATTTCCTTCTCAAGAAGGCTTAAAGAACTTTTGAAGTTGCGAGGTGTAAAATTGGCTTGCCATTGCGTTAGAGGAAGAGGAATGCCCCGTAGTTAAGCTAATCGTATCACTCGTTGCTGCGGGTACCGTCTTTGTGGAGAATTATTTTGCCATTTTAGTGCATCGTAACCGCACGCAACATATCCATGCGATTCCCAGACAGAAATAAGGTAGCAGGTGTGAGACAATTAGATATAGACCCAGATACATCGGCGATAAGATGTTGGGAGAGAGTCGCCCATACTTGGTCTTCCCCGTCAGCGCCTCATCAGGAGAAACTCTCCATGACGTCAAGCCGCTGTGTATGAAATTAATTTAGTTAATGCTATACAATGCCAAACTAGTGGAACTAGAAAAAAAACCCTCTCCCATAAGGTGCCCCAGCTTATTTCTTTGTAATAAGGAATCATTTGATTTGTCTGCTTGTGTTCCGTTGGGAAGTGAAACTTAATTGTGAAGACTGAAAGTAATCAATATGCTCTGCCAGATAATCACTCGGATCCATCGTCATCAGCTGAAACACACTTCCCAAATATTAACCGCATGGCTGTGCAATTGGCACGAGGAGTTATTTACTAAACTGTGAAACTTCTTCCCAATTTCTCAACTCAAGGTGTGTGGAAGAAGAAATGTTTATTTCACAGAAGCGCCCTTGAATTTTCTATAAATTCTATTACAACAAATTTGATTTTTACAAATCCTAGAATCAGTTAGTCCGAAGCAAAGAAAGGCTACGCTCATTGTGTGATCTGAAACTCCGTGGTGTGGTGTGATGTGGTGTGGTGTGATGTGGTGTGGTGTGGTGTGGTGTGGTGTGGTGTGTGGTGTGGTGAGGTCATACGTGGCACGCACGTGATTTGGCCATCGTGAACTACAAACAGCCCTAGAGACATGTACAGATGTATGCATTTCACATTGGTTCTGTTAGATTATGAGATACTGGTCACGGATTAAGTCTGATACTCGTTATCATTGTGACCCTTGACAGATTTAACATTGAGGAACATGTCCGGCTTGTCTGTAAATTTCCAGTTTTGAGTAACACATACCGTTATGAAATATTGTTAAAACTTTACTCAATTTTCCCATGTTACTACACGATGGCAATGTGTTCTTAATGATTGATTAATTTATCGCTCTCAAAGTAAAATTTGGTTATGGCAGCAGGTGCTTGCTTTCGAAACACTGCGAGAGTCCTAGTGAAAAGACAGCAGGTATTCCACAGGGTTATCCATTGTTCCATGACTGAGTATTCAATATGACATATATTATCTGTTTACTATCAACTAAGCCACTTCATTACTCGAAACAAATCCCTTTCTCTTCTCGGTGTGTCGTGTGCTGCACACACAAGGAAATATGTTTTTGTGGTCACATCTTGTACGTGATGTAGCCTAGGTATACTTGAGGTCGATCACAGATAAGCACATTGATCTTTCAAGAAGCAAATCAAGTATCGATAATCGAGACCTCTCTATCAATAATAATCACGTCCTATTGACATGTCATGGCGTGTTTGGTTTCACCATCCATCGCTTCCACTCAACCGTATTTTATAATGCCTGAGGCAAATAATTTTTCTGGAGTACATTCTGGATTACTTTTGGATTAATTTAAGTACTCTCTTGAATGCAACTGAAAATTAGTGCAGAGTTTCCAAAGGTCTGTCATTTAGCTCCAGTGATATTTTCCTTGTTAACAGATTGGGTGCCGGCGACAGTACTACTTAACGGTCTTGTTTACAGGTAACATGGCGCCGAGCTTCATCACCCAACCCTCTTACTATCGGCACCATGGCGTTTGTAGAAGACGAACGGATCACCGTTGAACATCCGCCATCCACCGGGGAATGGAACCTCATGATCAAGCGAGTGCAGATCGAAGATGCTGGGGTGTACGAATGTCAGATTGCTTCTAAGGCGCGCCACCTCCGTAAACACGTGCTGCTGGTTGTGAAAGGTAGGACTGGATGTTGGTGACTTACTGCGTTGTGATTCTAGTTTTGTAACTGCTATGTAACTTTGGGTTACTGTTTCAAATACACTAACGTGGCGTAAATGGTGGAGCAGATGTACAGTTTCACTTTTTGTTTTTAGTTATTTAGCATGTTTGATTTATGCGCAGAGCTAATAATACCCGACTGAGATGTCTTTTAGTTGTCCTTCATCTCATTCATTGAGTTCAGAAAGTAATCGGAAGTAGCATCTGTCTCTTGTGTCTATCACTGATTGCATGGGCGGAAACAGAACCCAGTTCATTGCTGAGGCAATTCCATATGTGAATTGATGTAACGGTCACGAAATCCTAATTGTTCATGTCTTCAACACAATCATTGTGTTCAATTGTAAGTATTTTTCTACGAAGTCCAAGACAACCTGGCCACCAGGTGAAGTTCCATGCCGCATGCTAGTTGGAACAGGGCGACAATGATGGCATGTTTGTCCTCTCATGAACATTGTACCGTAGCTCTAGTAACGTTGGAAAATCTTTGTTCTTTTCAGAACCAAAAATACCGGACACTAAACATAGTGAGTATATGAAATCTATTCGTCTCTACCCTAATCTTGGAAATTCTTTTTTAAGCTATGGAACTTCAAGAACTTACTGGGCAATATACCTCGACCCAAATTCTGTATTCTGCAAGTTCATCCAGCACCTCCTGGTTACTAACGGCTTGTGTTAGGAAATGTTGAATGGGGTAGTTTTGGTTTGCAAATGAAACGATGTTTGGTTTGGATTAGGAGTGCACTGCTTTGATGCTTTGAACCTTATGTATGTCGATTTTCGCATTCATTTCATCCTGGCGAACTGCAGATGCAATTACACCGCAGACTACTGGTGCTGGACGCGGGAAGTCCCCCATGTTGCGCTGGTCAGATATGTCGACATGTTTCAGATAATACTTTGTAATGATATCCGTGGAGAACAGTGTTTTCCCCTGCAGGAACCGCATGTTAAGGATCGTTGATGTACTGTGACTCTCTCTGTTTGTGTCATACGTTCTACACCCTTTGCTTTTATGACTGATCCAGGGTTAAACATCCCTCATAACATGGACAGTGATAATGAATGGTGGTCTCTAAATGTAGGTAGCAGGGAATCGGGTTGCTCCTCATTCTTGCACGTCTAAAGCCTGGCAGCCTGTCGTCACTACTAATATTCATTTACACCTAATGTATTTCATTCGGCCAGAAAATATGGTGTAGGGTCGATACAACAAATTCATTATGTGGAATGCGCATGCACTTACGTAGTGCCTTCTTTTCAACAAAGAACAGATTTCAGGTAGTATAGTAGCCTATGTGCATGACGTATGATGTGCAGTGACTTGATGGATTTGTGAAAGTTTGGAATTACAATGGGTTTTCACGACAGCTATATAGAAACAAATGACCGATGGGGAAGAGTAGGGGAGGTGGCATTGCAAGGGTTAGGTAGTGAGTGACCTGGCACTGCCCACACAGATCACAATGGTGTCATAATTAGAGGGATATGACGCCAGGTGTAGCTGGAATGAGAGTAGATAACCATAGAGAGTCATAACCATACATCTCATGGCCTTAACGTTTTTTCAGTGCATCGTGTCTCGGCAACAGGGATTAAAGATGATCTTTATGGTAAACCAATTTTGTTCTGCATTTTGAATAGTTTTGTAAATAGCTGGAGTTGTTCTTTTCATTTTATTTCTGTACATTTCGCCTTCTTCGTGAACCCACGTCTGTGTCCGCCAGACAACGTCCAAGGAAAACCAGTCGCATAGTCAGCTTCACATGTCCGCTTCACATAACGCAATGTGACACGTTTCACACGAGCATGTATTCACACATGCCTGACAACCCCAGGCATAAATCCGCGTAAGGCAATGTAATGACCACTCCAGTTCTTTGCGAGTGAGAGATGGTGTCAGTAGCTACCCCGGATTTCCGGCAATGTCAGGAGCTGTTCAAAACGGTCAAAAAGTAACAGGATGAGGTTCAATTACGAATTAATGTAGCTCTCTTATCGAGTGGTCAGTTCATGCACAGAACACCGTTGTTACCAGTTTGATCCGGTTCAGGTGATGTACACGATACTCTCACATCAGATGATCCATTAAACAGGAACATATGTGAGCGACTCGTCGTAATTCTCTAGCAACTGTTTTTACCCTCTCTCGGCACCACAGAGACTAAATACATAGCTGCACGCACATAGCATATTGTGTTGTGTTTTTACTGTTGACAGATACAAGCCAGACTGTGATGCACTCCGTATTCCCTCCATGACTAATACGTTTGGCTGTTTGTGTAACGTACACTTTCGCAACTGTATGACTGTGCAATGTTGGTCCAGTTAGTGCTTCGTGGTCTTTGAAAACGCTGGTGCGCATGCGCTGGTTTGATTGTCATGACATTGTGATGTGAATATTCTTAAATATGTGGCAAGACTTCTTTCCGATATGTGGTTTGCCAACTGCTCACTCTCAGCACTTTGCACTCTGCACTTGCGCTGTGATTTTACTTCTGGAGTAACACTTCCCTCCGGTGTGATACTAACGTTTCAACCCCTTGTCGGAATGCTACCTGTTATACGTTGAAGCACGACACCAAGTACGGCAGACCGTGGCCCGGATAAAGACAACACGCTCTTCATCATGACACCGAGAAAAACAGCACACTGTATAATTACTTCAGAGCTTTCAGTTAAAAGAAACAGATTCACGGGGTTCTGTACGTAGCAAATAACATGACAACTAACATTTGGATATGATGGTGATGAATATATTGACTTGCCGTTTCTGTCTGTATGTGTACGACCTACCTTTAGGGCTGCTGTTCACAATACCCTACACAACTCGCATACCACCTAGTACATGCTCGCAATGTGAGCGAACAACCCCACGATATACAGGAAATAAGGAGTAAGTGGAGTTGTAGCATCAGGCGCCTTCATGGCTCACCTCTACTAGGTCCGCGACTGCAGAATATATTTAACACTGTTTTAATTGCTTCAAAGCCCCCCTGCCCCATCTACCTCCCCCCACCCCCCAACACTCACTCACACACACACACACACACACACACACACACACACACACACACACACACACAAAGAAATAAAAACAAGATGTACAACAACAAAAAATGATGAAAGGAAATACCAGCCAGCTATATTTCCGCATATGATATCAGGACTGCTAGGAATAGAAGTTCCCTGCGTAATAACAGATTTCACAGATTGTTTATGTGTATTTTGACTGAGCTTGGATTAATCTATATAACTATATAACTGTATTAAATATCGAATCTCGCTTACATTGTGAAGTGTTCGTTCAGACGGCGTGAAATCTGGACAAATGCATGCTTTCTTATCGTTGCGTTGAAACCAGATTTAAATTGTTGTGAATGGCACATGAAACATGGTTTCAATCAATAACGCCATTTACCTTTTGCAGTGTTCACTGTTCCCGTTTTTTAGGATCTTTGTGCTAGCCAGAGTTAAATGTACGTTTTTTCCTAACAAATGTAATTAGTTGTAATTAGTTCGTAAGTTAACTGATGGGGATCCAAATTAGAATACAAACGGGCAATTAGGATCAGCAAGACATTCTGATGGATTTGGGGATGAGGAACAAGAACAGGTTGCACGTGGAAACTTGGCTAATGAAGTATTTTGTCTGGTCGGGCTGGTGATGAACCTTTAGGAAAATTGTTAGGGAGCATCTACAAGACCCAGTTCTCCCTTATGAACGCGAGAGAAGTATACTGTTCAGTTCTGTTGAAGTGGCAATGCTTGGTCATGCAACTGATGAGTGTGTGTTTGGAGGGACACGGAGATGTAATGAACCCCGGCATGTTAGCGTTGTTCCCGTGTTGGATGGCACTCTGTATTGTACAGATTTGCAGTCTCCGGCCTGTAGTTCAATGACCCGTCTTGTCGTATCAACTGTTGCACTGACCGTACCTTCCAATTTGTTCTTGCTTCATCGCATTTAATGGTAGCCAATACAAATCTGAGGGGCGATTTCAGCCACACATATTGTTATGACTCTATGTGTACCTCCAGGAAACGCTTCAACTCAATGTGTGATTCCAGAAGACGCTGTACCGACATCTGTATCACTAGGAGACACTACAACAGAATGCGTGTCGCCGGATGATGCTGGAACGACATGTGTATCACTAGGAGACACTGTAACGCAATGCGTATCGCCAGAAGACACCGTACCGACATGAGTATCGGTAGAAGACGCCATGAATATCGCCTATAGATGCTATAACGATATATAAAGCCGACGTGTTTCAAACATCCACTGGTGTTATACAGGGCTGTATACTAAACCAGATAAGCCATTCATATTTTTCGTAAATGAACTTGCAACAGAAAATTGAATAGTGTAAACATTGTATCTTTATATCACAAGATATTGAAGATTTGACGTTGGTATTATACCCCAACGATATAGTATGTATTTGCTAATATTGTCAATTTATAGAGGAAGCTTAATGTTTTCATAAACCTTTTGGCTCTAAGTTGGGTTTTCAGATAAATCTACGGAACTGTGATGTTGTAGTCTTGAGGGATGGAGGTATTTAAAGTAGTTTTGAGAAATGGGACTAGTGTGTCTCCTACTACAGGCACTTGGGTATCAGTTTTTCACCCAGGCTTATTTCCCCTCAGGCTAGACATGTGAAAGTCTATCTGCACAAGCAACAAAGGCTTGTATTTTTGTGTATAAGCTATTCAATAGAAATAATTTACTTTCTTTTTCTACCGTTTGTGAAACTTTTGATAATATAATTGCCCCGATTCTTTTATATGGCCCAGGAATGTGGGGTTACAGTATCATTCTTGTACTGACAAAGTTCAGACTTCATGCTTGAAATATTTTCTGCTTATTGGTAGATATGCCTTAAATATTGCTATTTTAAGGGAACGGGTCGGCAGTTTGTAGGTTTCTGTAGGTTTGTTCAAAGCCAGAAACGAGCTGTTAAATACTAGATACAATTGCTTCGTATGATTTATGAATACATTTTTAGAATTGTAGAAGTGTTGTTGACGCTAGAATATTTATGCACATGCTTAGTGAAAGATTACAAGATGTTAGTGCACAAGACTTAACCTTCAACGATATGTACAGCTTTAGAAGATAAATCTTTAAGACGCATTTGTTGTAAAATGAGAACGTATTTACACAATTTTAAAGTTAATATGTTACGAAAGAAAAAAAGTATATATTCAAAAGAGCAATTGTAATTACTGCAGTAATGATCGCATTCAGACCAGAGATCATGTTTTCTTTATACGTGAAAACAAATTACTTACGTTTGCATTATATGACACAACTCACAAATGTGTTCCATGGCGAGTTAAGTTTGTCAAATATGCTCAGTTGCAAAAATGAAACTGTTATCAAAATCACTTCTATTTATATACAATAATTGTTTCTGTCAAGAAACTCGTGACTGAAATGTTAGTCTTAATTTCATTGTAACATATGGCACATGGCCTACATTACTGAATAAAGTCTGTCTGTTAGTCTATAACGACATGATCACCTGGAGACGCCATTAAGCCATATATATCACCTGGAGACGACATTGGGTAATGTGTGTTACCTGGAGACGCCATTACACCATGTGTGTCACCTGGAGACGCCATTACACCATGTGTATCACCTGGGGATGCTATTACGCTATGTATCACGTATAGACGCCACAGCGTAATGTGTATCAACTGGGGACGCCACCATGCCATGTGTACCACTTGGGGACGCCACAAATCGCAGGTGTTGCGTGGACTCATGTACATATCATGGACATACTCGGCACATGTTTGGTATGTGAGACCTGTCTGAGTATGCAGGAATCGGTCTTGTGATAAACGCCTTGATGTTCTTAAGGCTGATCAGATGTTATCCTTTGTACTACAATTAGTTCGGAAGTCCATCTATTACACTCCCTTCTCAGTTGTTCTTTGTATAAAAAAACCCCAAGACAACCAAAAGGATTAAGCTCCGCCGGAGGCTATTAGAAGGCTATTTCCTGCGTCAAATCGAGTCACTTACTCGTAATTAATTTACCTGTGGAACAGACACGACCATTAGTTAGGATATTTAACGCTGGTTTATTATTGGAGAAGGAGCCACTATCGGGTAGTTAATTTCGCAGACAGTCTACGCTGATACTGAGCTGCGTAATAATATAATGCCTGGTTGTGCGAACTTCTGAGCTGTACCTCTCCATTATGTCTATCCTGCACACACTGAAGCTGCAGCTGTGAATCAAAGACTAGACTTCCACATTCCTAGGCATACTGTATGTTAGTCCATGCTTGTCAGCTGAGATGTACACCTTTAACCTTAGCAAATGTTTTTGTTGATTGCTATTCTTAAGGCACATGTGCACTTATGACAGGATGCTGGGGTTACCGGATGGTAAACATGTAAACATAATAATGGTCACAGTTTCTGCTCAGTTGCTACACTACCTTTATTCATATGCGACTCAATCTAACAATTTTGAGTCCACGGATCTAAGTCAGTTTTACTTTTTAACTTCAAAATACATTTCATAAAGTCCACTTCATGCACAGTGTGTTATTTAAATTTAAACCTTTAACCAGGATAATGCTTTGTCGTCTTGCTTTCATTCGTCAGTCGTCAAATTATGTATATGTGAATAGTCTGTGTATCAGCTGTATTCCCTGACAGAGAGACACATAGGCTAAGCTGTATTTACCTTGTAACCCACTGAATTCTCTACTAACGAGAACCACGTGCGTGTCTTTAGTACCCGACAGTACAAGCCTTTTCGACTACCACGTCTCTTTAGTCCCCGACATTATCCCCCATCTTTGAGAAGTATATTTAGGTAGTACCCGGCTGTATTGCCCATCTTGGACAAGTATATCTATGAAGTAGCCGACATTATTTCCATCGTGGATAAGTATATTTAGGTAATACCCGACAGTATTTCCCATCTTGGAGAAGTATATGTATGTAGTACGCGATCGTATTCCGCATCTTGAAGGACTATATCTGTCTAATAACAGTCAGTATTCCCCATCTGAGAGAAACTTATTTCTCTAGTAACCAACTTATACCCCCATGAACTCAGTATGAACATCATAGCTATAGTATATAATATGATACTGTATTTCTGTTGCATGTTTCAACCCGATGCCTTGATAATTTGCCACAACACATAGCATTTCGTTCCCACCAAGAACTGTTTTTCTTTGATATCCTTGGGTATCCCCGATCACTATCACACTCCACTATCACATTTGCCATATGCCGATAGCCTTTACCCTTCATTGCGTGACTGTTCGTGCCATTGTCCAAGGCATGTTCCTTTATGGCAGTGTTGTATCAATTCTAATGACGGGTGACATACGACGCCACTTCACGGTGTGTAGGCCATTGTCCAAGGCGTGTTCCTCTATAGCAGTGCAGTATCTGTTCTTGTGACGGGTGACATACGAGGCCACCTCATGGAGCGTACGTCCATACATGTGCCTGGTGAACAACTGCATGCTTGCTTCAGCTTACAGTGTTCGGAATGAGAGCAACGTATTAAATGCATGGTGTTTTAACATTTCAGTGTGGTCCGTGTTACAGTGAATGTGTGAGATGTGTGTATTATGTGATTTTAATATTATGACAAAAACTCATTAGTTACTTGAAATTGTACAATGTATGATAAACACTCTCTCAAATAATGCGATTTGGTAAACTGACTCCACTGACGGTTCCTGAAAGATGTTTATAGTACACTTCCATGTTGTAGGGAATAAAAAAAGATAGAAAATGTATGATTTCTTTGTCATGTTGAAGTCTCTCGTTTTGTATTTAAATGTTAATGTAAATTTTCAGATATCCAGATAACTGGCCAGGAGTTTGTGGAACAAGGGAAAAAGATCTATCTGATCTGCAATGCCACAGGGAAAGAACACTCTCCCGATGACTTGGACTGGTTCAAGAACGGAAACAAGCTAACCACAGAATTTGTCCGGAAGATCTATATACGGAAATTTGTTTCTTTGACAACGAAAACTATTGTTAGCATCCTGGAAATAAAGAATGCTAAACTGAGTGACGCTGGAATGTATGTGTGTCGGACGTCGGACCTGCAGATCACCAGTAGGAGAATCAACGTCTTGAAAAGTAAGTATATGGGCCCTTCTATTGCAATCTTCACCCTCACGTTCACCGACACTTCACTAGCGGCCGGCACTTTCCTGGGTGGCTCTGAAATGTTGGAATCTATTAGTCCATAAATCTAATTGCACTTTTTGAAGAGTGAAACATAATTTGAAATGAATAATATTATAAAAAGTGGAACTGTTATATACCAGACAGTTGATTTAACAGAGGCTGGAGAAACTGTAGCATGTTTTTACATGCGTTGAAACTCACGGCGACTGTTGTGTACACTTCAGGAAAGTTCCATCTGTTACTGTATGTTCATGTTGGGTGCGCTTTGCGTTTGCGAATTGCTTTTAGTCAAATGATGAAATGCTACATCTACAAATAGTGGCCACTCTTTGGCTATACTTACTGACAGGTGCATACACGACACCATTAGTCCATGATACACATCTGTCATAGCTCCCAGGGAACGTACTAGAGCATATTTGATAGCTGGATTGTTGCAATGTTTTGTTAATAATTTCCAGGGGAAAAAAACCATCGAATCGTACACGCACGATTGACAATTTATATGTATCCGTCTGTCTTTCTTTGTTATAAAAGCCCAAGCAGTTCTCGTTTATTGTTCATAACGCAACATTCTATCACTACAGCTATCCTTGCACACAGTATGTTCTTTCACACTCCCATTAATCGAACTGATATCCGTCACAAAATAGTTTTTAGTCGAGTAACTTGGATCCACAAGCAAATCTTCCCCGAATCCCCCGCCTGTCTTCATCACTGTCTGAGATCCATTCATCATTCACTCTCCCTCTGTAGCATCATACTGGGGCTATGCACGACAATTGGTTGATTGTATGCTGCAGTTACATAGCAGCGCCACTCTCACAGACACTACCATCGGATGACCCTGACACACGAGGCATGGCTGTTCTCAGAATAACCACTAGATGTGGGAATACATCCATATTGCATAGTTTTCATGGAACAATACACGGCTGCCAACATATTCCTAAATGCAACACAGTATGATATTTTGAGGCGTTTTACCCTGTGCTGCCTATAAGATTGAAAGTAAGAAATTTGCATGTATCATTACAGGGAATGGGACGTCTTCCTGTAAAATGTAACTGTAGACTCTGCCAAGCCCGGAAGGGCTTCCTGATATTGCCCAGCGGCGCTTCTTGATTGTTTTCATTAAGTGTTCTGTTCTTTTTGTGTTTCAGCCCATAAAGACAACGTGAAAAGAGGTTAGAGTTATTATCTTGACTTTTTACTGATTTCACTCCTGCCTTGCTTCCAGTTTGCAGATCTCGTCCATTAAGGTGTTGTTGTGGTGCAGAATAAATGTATAAATTCTCAATGCGAAGTACCGGTAAAAAACCTACTTGAATATCTTTTGCATACTATGTACGGTTATATGAGTAAAATGTAAAATGTTAAACAATAGTTGTAATTGCAGTTGTTAAACACTGTTGTGACGTAGTGCTCAGCTCTTCAGAATGCATGAGTCATAGTCATATCTTTGCACATAACCAGCAACCTTTCTTGTTTTCCAGGAACTCCCAAAGACCATTCAGATTCAAATTCGGGGAGGACATTGTTTGGCAGCTGTTCTACGAGCTTAGTGTTAACATTAATATCATTATTGACAATAAGATACAGACTTGAAGTGATGGTGTTGAGATGATTTGGGAGACTTCTACCGTGTTGTAAGTAAGCCGAGTTATTATTACATTTATCGTCATAGCACATGTACATTCCGTTCGTATCCGACCCTTGCAAGGTGCATACTTCTCTCTTTGTGGTAAACACAAGTCAGTGCATTTCGACTATTAGAACCCATCTAACGGGAAAGGAATGGATGCAATATCACGAAATCGTATCAAGAATCAACATTAATGGACACTGTCGATAGACAAAGAGGAATTCTGTCGAGGTTCGTCGATTGTGGTTGTGATGGTGTTGCTGATGGGGCTGGGGAGAATGGGTGAAACTGCCACGCCACTGCGGGACAACATCCCGTACAGGACGACATCAACAACAGTGAAACGACGCACAGGGATACCACCACGTCGTTTGTGTCCAGTCGTATTTATAACGTTACATGGGATGTATACTGTGTAACAAAAGACGTGTTTTAAGACGAAAGACGTTTATACATAATGTATTACTTGAGGTGGAGAGTCTGCCTGTAATACAAGAAGGTGATATGCGGGTGAGATGCAGTGATTGGTCGTTGATTGTAATTCTATATTTGTACACAGTGAGGACTATGCTTGTGATGTACGTATTGCTACTGTTTCCTAAAGAGGAACCAGGGTGACAGTATATCACCGGAGAGAGACATCTGTAATGATATGTCTGTCTGATCAGAGGAGCTGATCATGACTGCGTCACATCCGTGTTAAACAAGTATTTTCACATACAAGAACGGCGCATGACCTCACCCTTTTCGGAAATAATGCAACCTGCAAGGGCACATATCTGAAGGGGTTTACACGACAATAGACGGATGACCCAGTGTCCAGTGTTTAAGTCTACTGACCATCGACCTCTATTACTGGACAGGAGTCATGTTCACCGGACCATCGGTCTCCATTACTGGACAGAAATCATGTTCCTGTTGGTACCAGGCATATGAGAACAAAGGAACTCACACGTGTGTTATGTTTCAGTTCAATTGAAAGTTTCTAAAAGTTTCCTGTTTGAAACAAGTAACCTGACAAGTTGACATATTTCTTTAGGTTGCAGATTGTCCATCTACCTACTGATGTTAATTTTGTGAATGTTTTCAAATGTGCACGACTGAATAACGAGCTGAGAGTCAACTGTTAGCCAGTGTGTCAAGGGTAACATGTACATATATACTCCTTAATATCTTGTAACACGGAGGGTACTTCAGGGGAGGCCGATCACATCTGTAACGGGACAATATATCCTGAGTTTATGCAGTCTCATTCAAATAATTTAGGAGATATTTGGAGTTGTGTGGGTTATTTCGTCTCAATGAAAGGCCTCTTGGCGTTTTTAACAAAATGTCAAAGCGTTCAGAAGTAGTTCAGAGATATCCATGTGTACACTACAGAAATCCCACTAATGCTGGTCAAGTCAGGATGCTGCTGAAGAATTGCAGGACATGTGCAGGATCCGGTGCCGCTGTGTTGACTATTAGAAGATATATATTTCATACCTCATAAACGTATCTTTATACTTCGTGGAAAAACGTGTAGCCATAGCAGCCGATACATTTGAAGTATATGCATCCGATGTTATTTATCTATCTATCTATCTATATATATAGTCGATGATCGTTTGCACATATTATCATTTTATAACCATACGTTATGCCTCGTCCCCGGCGTTGTTCCTGACAGTAGCCGGTCGTCGGTTGTGTCTCAGATGAAACTTATTCGTAAATATACTTTTGTAAGCACATGCTTCGAGTCTGTTGACGTCGCGGTTTGTGTGGGGAGGGCATCGGAATGGAAATCACTTTTGTCGTTTCCCCCATGAGTTTTCGCACTATTGGTGAGCGTCTGGTGTACCTCATACACTGTCGATCATTCAACGTAGTGGGCGAAGTGAACGCCGCGTGACGTCATTACCTTATTTCCACATCAGTAGACGCCGCCTTGGTTTAGTACATTCCGCGCGGCATTCTGCACTGGCAAAAAACCAAAGATTTATGGGATGAATATTTTAACAGAGAACAGAACTGCTTACCGCGATTAGGGGTATCTGCTGATGTTAAGACTTAAGTCTTCTATTTTGTTTTTGATGTTCGGGCGTTAAAGTACTCATGGTCAGTAATAGTATACTCTGAAGGCAAATACGTTTCCACGAGGTGAATCTATTACTAAGGCCTGTCTCTGAAACGCGAGTAAAATGTGCTTAGCGATCGGGGATATGAACGCTCAGAGGCGACTAGTGTAGATTTGAATACAACTTAAGCGGTTATATTCCGGAGCGTCTGGTCATTGTTGTGACGTAAATAAACCAACACGTTTCTCGAGTGACTTTTCCTGTTTAAGCAATAAACTCCTGATATCTGTTTTATATCCACATGTACACAGACAACTCAGCCGGCAATACGTGCCCATAATCTAGTCATTTCCCGCATTAACCTCTCTGATCTCTTCCTAACATGTATACTGTGATGTTACACTAGCCTTATATCCAAGAACGGGTGACACAATGTAATCTATCTATCTATATATATATATGTTTGAAAATCTGTTCGATAGTTGTTTCTGTTCCTACAGCTGTATAACAAGGTGTATGTGGCAAGACACCGAGTGTTTCGAGGCAAGACACCGGGTGTTCCAATATCTATGTACTATCCCGTTAATATAAGGCACATGATGTACCAAATTCTCATCACCAACCTTCCAAATGTTTGTTTCGATGTTTATCAGCTAAATGTTTTGTACTTTCATATACAGCTTTCTAAGTGAAATGATGAACACATTTCGCATTGTTGTGATGTGTGTTGAGAACAAAAGCTTGTATTTCATGGGTCCGAATGGGGGACGGGATCGTTGCTGTCGGTGTAACATGCCGTCGTTAGCTGCTACAAATGATTAATACTACATCCATCTGTTGGTTAGAATCATTTACGCACAAGCGACATCCAACACTTGCGCCTCCTCACACTGCACAACCTGCAGTAACCCAATGTGTATGCCGGGCCTGTTCATTGCTTCGATCAATGTGTATAAAGAATCTGTATGTTTTTCATTTCTTAATTGTTATGTTTACATAGTTTTATATTTATTTTCACATTTGTTTTAAAGATGAAAAAGAATATTTAAACATGAACGTTCCTTAGTCGTAGCTGATTGAAATAGGAAAATGTACATAGATATCACCAGTAGTATAGTGTAGTTCAACTGTCCTAGTAGTCCAATTACACTAGCATTGTTTGCACATTTGAGGAGCTCTATCCGTTATGTTTACGGTACATTTCGTTACTTCGCACTGACTTGGTAGAATGTGATCATTTTCTTGTTCTGAGAATCTTGTGTTGATTCCTGATAGTGAGATTTACGACAAGTCCATGTCTGTCAATCATTTCTACAGATCATTGTGTAAATATCCTCAATCATTCTTCACTCACAACAGAGATTACCAATAAAGTTTTTTGAATGAACAACCTATCTGTTGTGTCCAGATACCGTTATCAAATATGGTGTCTGTATTTGACACCATGACCTATTTTTATGCTGATGGCCACGAGTATGTCATCTGACCACACGTGCTCGATCATTTCTCAATCTCAGTCTCTGTGTTCATGAGAGTGAGTGAGTGTGTTTAGTTTTACGCCGCTTTCAGCAATATTCCAGCAAAATCACTGCGTTGGACACTAGAAATGGGGCTTGATTAATATGATAACTCTACCTGACAGAAGTGATTGTGACACATGTCAAGACTCAAGTTAAATGAAGGTGTTGCACGTATGTAGGACATAATGTTAGAACTGAAGTTCATGTTATCAGCATGATTCAAGTACACTTGGCGAATCAGGAGGAACTCGCCAATGAAATGACAGTTTTGCATCCGAAGGATGGAATTGTCCATTTTGCGATTGTTTTCGTTGCCTCTTTTTTGTCATAGTGTTCATGAGATAACTGCCCGGACCACAACCCCTTCTGCCAATCTGGGTGATGCTGGAGGCTTCACGTGCCACCAGGCGGCGCATATCAGTCGTCGTTGTGAACGTCATTGACGTCTTTCGGCAATACCACTTACTCTGCGTAAGAGGTGATAGTTGAGCATGGAAGGGAGCACCATATGACGATATTTGACTGTCAGGTCCGTAGCCTATAATTTAACAGCCTCATGCAAGTTTGAAGGCACTTATTCTATGTAAGGCCTCGCTAGATTTCATGCACCATGGTTTGTGTGGGAAACCCCGAGTGGTGTCCATCGGTGTGTGTGGCTTCTGTTACGCAGTCGGCTTCGCTGAGTAGCTTCTTTGAGTGGCATTTTAGAAATTGGGAAGATCATTGTAGAACAAACATTATGGATAACAACTTCTTCTGTTGGCGAGAGCAGCGTTTCGATACAGATTCGTGTACCAACTGAAGAAGTTGTTATCCATAAAGTTCGTTCTATGTGACTTAGCAGAAACTTGGAAAGTATAGGCCACGCAAACCGATTTTTTTGGTCCGCTTCAGCGCGCAAATAGCCCACTGGAGCCCGTTTGATGGAGATGCTGCATAGCCAGTTCAAACACAAATAATACATGAATTAAAGTAAATAACAACTGTACAATAACTTTAAAAACAAGGTTGACAGGAAGAATGTCCCAAAGTGATTAATCGGACTCTCCTGAATGTAGCCATGGCCTAGTCAACACATACGTGGGTGTGTGGCGCTGGTGCGCGTGCTGCACGTGTAGACCATCTCACGTGTTCTATTGTGACGATCTTAAACATAAGCGCTCTTTCATGGAGTGTTTGTTAAGTGTATGTGAATCACAGTAATTCTTTTCTGTAGTTTATTGTTTTCTGTAGACTCTCAAGATGAAACTAAACTGTTACCCGGGAATCAGGCCGTAAAGGAGCAAAGGGCGAAACCATCAAACAATGAAGAAATGTGAGATACTTCACAACTGTATTCTAAATTAACCAAATCAATACATAAATACATACACATCACGATAAAGGCACCGATACAACAACATGAAATAGTAAGTGAATTGACATCGGTATCTTCCCAGGTACAGGTACAATATAATATAGAGTGGCAGTGCACATCCAAAGGTAAGGTGATACAAGAGCAGTAATTATTGCCATAAAGTCGATGCTTGTAATATTCATCCCTCAGCAATAGTTATTAGGTATTGGCAGAATATAAAGGGGTATAGAGTGATCACACAAAATGTTGGTCTTTTTCTACTTTGAGATGTTATGTGAGATCAGAGGTATAGCGTTCACGCCACTTATGCACATAAGAACAACATGCTAGAAAATTATATTCTTTGTCTCATAGATAACAATACGTACACCCGTACACGCGCATTCCAGTCTGGATAAAAACGTGTGCTGATTTTGTTGAGGTAAATATATACGTCTGACCAAACAGATCCTGATGAGCATGAAGGGAAGTGATGTTGGAACTATTGGGAAAGGCATCAGGTAAACAGTCAAGTAATAAGAAAGGCCAGATTTATGGATGTCCATTAGACGACCTTTCTGAGCGTATGCTTGCCCCTTCATCAGATGAAGCAAGCACCTGCATCTGATGAAGGAGCAAGCATACACTCAGAAACGTCGTGTTATTCACAATAAAGAAATTGACATCTATAAATCTGGCTTTTCTAATGCTTTCCACTTCTAAATTCGTTTCAAAGATTTAGTCAAGTAAAGGAAAGAAATATAATCACGATAGCTCATGTCCCGATGTCCGTTGACAAATAATAGATTTTTTCTAATTTGCAATTACGTATGCTGTGCCGAGATTCTGTACATGGTGAACCTGAAGTCAAAGAAACATATTCACGAAAACAAACCTATTCCCATGGCACTTGTTTAAACAGAGAACGTATTTACCGGTTGGCAAACAATACAGGTGTCACAAATAATTAATGTATTTCTTTTTATCAAATATTATTTTCAAAATTATTCTATTTTTACGTCGAATGATTTGCACTAAATATTTTCCACATTTGCAATATATATGGTCATCCCTTTTCAACCCTCACTTTGATGTCGAATAGAAATTCAAAATACATCATACTTTCAAATACACTTCGTGGTCAATCTGTTGGACATCACGGTTGTGTCATCCACATACTCAAGTTTCACGAATGGCGCATTTCGAGACATCATCGATCACTCCTATTTTAGGAGGGTAACTTTAGTAGCCCTGGTAACTCTGGTAACACTGGTAACCCTGGTAACTATGCTAACTATGGCCCGTTCTGGCTGCACAACGAAAGCCTTATGACACTATATTTATTTCCAAACACTGACGTCAGCTGCGGTAGAGGAAACATAGATGTGATGTAAGTGTATTCTTCTTTTTTATCAACAAAGCACCACCCAGCTAAAATAACCAACAACAATCCATTATACTTAAAGCGAAACAAATTGTAACGACACCAAGTGTTTGCCAAAGGAGACAAATACGAAAATGTACGCAATGAATATATCATATCAACTACTGACAATGTTTTTACGGTAATAACATTTCTAGAAAAAAGACGCCTAGCTGTTAAAGATTCTCCACACTTCAAGTGTGTATGTGTAAAGATGAATGTATAGGAACATGGAAGAAGAATGAGTAGTTTTGGTTGCTGTGGAAACGAAGCCATGATTCTGAATTATCCGAAAACAGGAAACGTGCATAACCATCTTTACATGTACACGTGACTAACACCAACTGGAGTCTCTTCATCTTCAACACGTCTTATTAACATTCTCCACACACTCAGAAATGAACTAACATTATTAGGATATTATCGACTCATTTGATATTTAGGAGTAGTTAGTCTTGAAGACTTTGATTTTCCGTTGGATAAGGACGATAATGTTGCTTCTCGTGTTTAAGGGAACAGACTTACCAGTTTGTGTATAGAGAGTGGGCGACGGTTGGCCTGCCTGAAGATGAGAATATTAGTTTTACAGGAGAGAGCTATTAGTCACCACTGGCTACCCCTTCACTTGTAATTCCACCCTGGAGGGACCGGTGTTCCATCGGTATCATATTAATGTCAGCTTGATCAAGTTACGCCTTGTATGTGTATTACGAAACTCAATTAGCAAAACAGAGTAATGCAACGGATCGAAAAATTAATTTGTGATTTTAGAAAAAGTCTTTAACTGTTCGCATCGAGCATATGAGAAATCCATCTCCTTGGCGCCGATGTTACATCAAGGGATTTGAGTCACGTTCATCCCTCTGCCCAGTTTTAATGAGACGAATAGTAACCACAGTGTGTTTGATATGTCTGAATTACAGTATGGATAAGTAGCTCCCTTATACCTCTGAGAGACGCTCAGTGTACTCATGCGATATATAGAACATTTAGAAGAATTGTATGGAAATAGCAACAGTTTGTGATCATTTTAACATCATGATATGCACATATGTGATACTAAGATAGGCGTTAATATGTGGGTATTCATGTGTGGAAAATAGACCCTCAGCATTTTAGAGTTATACTTCCCTTCGTGTCAGCGGATTCATGTTTAACTGAATAAAGTCTATATGTCTCAGTTGAAATAAGGTTGTTTGAGGGCAAATGAAGTCAACGTGTCTCACCGTTGAACAAAGGTTGTTTGATCGCATCCATGTGTGACCAAATGAAGTGAAGGAGTCTTGAACTTAGGCTGTTTGAGTGGGTTTGTGTTTGACCAAATGAAGTGAAAGTATCTCTAAACCATGGGGACCTACAGTGCCTTTGCTACCTACATGGACATTGTCATGGAAATGTTAACCACAATTAAAATACCAGAATACTACGTCTAAAGGTCGTGGTAAGTTTAAATTTACTTCAAACGACTTACATACACTCTCAGGGGGACAATAATGTTACAATACCTCAACCCCATTTGAGGGTACGGCCACTAAAAATCTCAGTTATTACCCTAAACTACCAATAATTAAATATTTGATGAATTACATTTACCAAATCTAATTTTTTTAAAAACGCAATAATTAAACTGACATTATTAAAAGAACCTTCATAGTTCGTGACTTAGAATGCTTATCCCTTGTGATGGAATGTTCAGCACAATCAAGCAAACCTGCTCGGCCGTGATTCTTTCATCGCAAAGGATACAGAACGGAGGATCCTCACCTTTCAATAGGTATTCATGTGTATATCTTGTATAACCAATACGACATCGTCGCATGATCTGGACGAACAACCCAAAGAGGTATAACCATTGTAAAGTTTTATAGCATGCAGTTTATTTATGCCCTCTTGGGCGTCCTGTTCAAATGTTGTCTAGACATTTCACACAAAGAATTTTAAGCATATACCAACAATATCTGTCTTGACAGCGAACTGTGGTGTTTATATTGTACCCATGAGGGGAATCGAACCCTGGCATTTCACGTGTCGAGCGATATAGTTTCCCACGGGACCACCCTTCCACTTGCAAGAGTATGCCTGGAAGGCTGAGGAATAGATTTCTTGATTGAATAAATGTCTCAGCATTAATGCGTCATTTACAGTATTTGCATTATTCTGAAAGATACTTTGTGCAAAACAAAAATGACGACACTGTTAAACCTTGTAGGAGCGTGGCAAAAGACATTTGTCTGTAAAAGACATTGGTGTGAAAAATGGATGTATGCGTTACAAACAGTATCGTCTTATGATCAGAAACACCTGCATTCTCTAGAAGTACATAACATGTTATCAGTGTATACCGTTGCTTGTAAAGGTGATCGTGTGATCGAGTGGTGTTGTAAATACGATACATCCTTGTTTGAATACTTTGAAACTAAGAAATAATTACAACATGCGATCTCCTCCTTTATAACGACCATTTCCTACTTCAAGCAACCGACTCCATTGATGTGTTCACGAGACGTCGCAAATCATAAGAAGTATCATAAGTGGGTCGAACAAACAAATAGTCAGCTAAGTTGTGGGATATTTACATACAGACACATGAACACAGGGAAACAGTAGGTGCGTAGGAACATTGATGCTTGTTACTGACGGCAACAGAATGCCCCGATATCAGTAAACCATATACATCACTGCAAGTCTGAATAATATGGTATTGTTGAAAAAACAGCTGTCAAACAGAGGTAGGATTTAACTGGCAGCTGACAATGGTCGGAGTAAACAAAAAGCTAACAAAAAGAGGTCGGCGTCAACCAGCAGCTGAAAGACAGAGGTAGGAGTCAAGCAGCAGCGGACAGAGAGCAGGAGATCAACCAGCAGTTGTTACAAAGAGGTGGGAGTCAAGCAGCAGCTGACAGAGAGGTGAGAGTCAACCAGCAGCTCCTACACAGAGGCGAAAGTCAACCAGCTGCTGTTACACAAAGGCGGGAGTCAGGCAGCAGCTGACAGAGAGGTGGAGATCAACCAGCAGCTGTTACACAGGTGGTGGAAGTCAACCAGTAGGTGACAGAGATGTACCATTCAACCAGCAGCTGACGCACAGAGGTGGGAGTCAGCTAGCAGCTGACAGAGCTAATATTGAACCAACAGCTGTTACTCAGAGCTGGAGTCAACCCGCAGGTGACAGACAGAGATGTACCATTCAACCAGCAGCTGGCACACAGAGGTACCATTCCACTGCATGCTGATGAAAGCAGGTGTATCTGTCAACATGTACGTATACGTTTAGGCGAAATATTATCCAAGTTGCCTTTTAGTAGATTTAGGGGGGGGGACCGTTTATAAAGCGAAACTGGTTGTTACATTTGGAATGAAACCTCAAAACGAATTGTACTTCTACCATGAGCAGTAGGTGGTTCATAAAAGTCAGACAAATCCATCATCCAGCATCGGCTATCTCCCAAAAGTATTCGATTTAACATTAAATGAAAGCTATCTGAAATATTTCAAAACTCAACTGACTGGGAAATGAGCACAATTCCGATAGCAAAAGTTAATATGCTATCAAAGGAATATCTGAACTTTGTAACCAAATGGATCAGGAACCCCTGATATGATGTGAATGCGTACATTAAAGTAGGGAATGAAATAAATGTCAGTCTGAGACTGGCTGTCTGAGCACCTTGTACCGCGATCTCTCCTGCTGTTAACAGGTAGCTTGACATTCCTCTTAAAGGTCCATTGTACCGGGCCGACATTAGCTAGAACCCCCAGATGATTGTAACGCATTCACACAACCACCTTGTCCGTTCATGATAACCTGCCTCTTTTCTCAAGTGGGCGTTCAGTTGGTAAGATACATACTGTTCGGCCTTCGGATTCTTGTGGAACCCCCATCCATTACACCGACCGTATTCTATGTACTTGGGGAATGAAGGGGCTGGTGAAGTCTGCGAGCTTCTCAAACGCATCGTCAAACACTCCGGATTTCTCAAGTAAAGCAATACCCTTCATTTCCCATTGCATGTTGGAAGCAAGTCCCAAGAGGGACCCCCGGAGTGGCACCATATGCTTCTGATAGACACGAGTGGTTTGCACTGCCCGTTATATGTGTATACGTTACAGGAGTAAGAGACACCTGTTGCCCTCAGATTTATGCCACTACGGACGCACGCTCAAGATTCAGCTATCACAACACGGGCGACATCGCTTTGGATGGATTAGACTTATATTCCACATTAGCGTAATATGCATGTTACATGTTTTCCATATTGTCACCTGAAATAGAAACTTTTACTGATGTTTCCTGTGATTGCGATGCCTGGGGGAAAACAGGAGGGAACGCCTATGTGACTGTGTTGGGTGAGCCAGGACAGTTTATGGAGACGAGACTGCTACATGTGCCAAACCAGATATTTTCTCAATAACATGTATGAGTTTATATATACTTACTGGAAAAACTCTGTGGACGAATGTAATACTTTTAGGGACATATTTTAGACTCAGACATATTTGTCTGAAGGATAAAAGTGTTTTCGAGCATTTTACGAGACAATTTATGGTTTTCCGATAAATCATAGAAGGTATGGGTTCACATACACTTCCACGGTCGAACAAACATTCACCTGGCTCCACGAAAGGACATGTTAATAAAATACTTGAATTCTGGATGACTGACACCTGACCACATGTCGAACAGCCAGCACTGAAGCCATGAGAGAGGTTGAGAACATTCTGTGGAATGAAAAAAGTATCACATAGGTTTCATCAAGCGAGATTCCAAGGGTCCTGGAGCTTCTTCCGTTGTGTTCAAGCAGACATTGCTGATGTTGCAGTACGATTTGTAACTATGGATGCCTCCGTGTCACCTCCAGACAGGTACTTGACAACAGTCACAGAAACGCAGGATGTGTCCACACGATCACATCGGTTTCCTGGATTTCCTAAAGAATTCCAATCAGCTGTACGCAAAAAGGTCCTACAATTCATGGTGAAAATTATAATAATAAGAGGTTGTATAAGGATATCCATCAGACTTCCACCAGAACTGCTTTTATACAAGGTCGGCAATGTGTGAATGTCCTTTCAAACTCGTGGAACATACCGCCTGTCCACTTCATTTGGCCTGGTCAGATTTCTACTAGTAAATAGGGTTGAATGAAATTGTCCGGAACGCCTTATTCAAGTGATGACATCACCTCTGCTTGGAGACCGAGCTTTCTACAGTAACAAAAGAGGAGTGTATGAAAAGAGCAAGTATGAATGAAAATCAATACGATTCATCATTGATGACATGTTGTATAATAAGTTGATTCCTTTGCTAGGTTTGACATTGATACATTTCATATAACACTCGCACAAAATCCTAACGAATTGTAAATCTGAATAATTTTAGTATTGCTATAAATTCAGCGTTCGAAATCTGTAATAAACGTTACTCCCCATTTACGTCTTATCATGAGTTCAAACACAAGGCTGAAGTAATGTAACTAGGAAAGAAGTTTATGCCCAATCCAATGAAATTCCTTTGCATCGTCCCAAGTGAAACAAGACGTCCTAAAGTCAGATGTTTCGGGCTGGCATTCTACGCGACACACTACATTATCCCAAACACAAAAAGTTCATGTTGCGTCAGAGCACTGGAATGGAATAGCTTGATAATAAATGAAATGTGCTTTTAAGTCACAAAGATTTTCAAATTGAATCACCTGGGGCTGTATTTGAACACTGAAACATCAGAAAACCAATCTGTCTCCCGAGATGTGGTTTGATCTCGCACGAGCGATATCTCTTTTGGGAGTGAGAAATGAATGGTAAATAAGGTTGTTTGACGGCAAATGTTTCAATCCAGTGAAAGAAGCCCACTGACATGTTCATATATTTTTAGGCAGCAACATTTGCAAAATTGTTTTATGAACTGATTTGAGCTCGAGAACTTAACTTTGTTTTGTAATTCATGACTCTCATAATAGATGTTACAAACAAAGTTTGACTGTGGATGAAAGTGTCGTATCGTTGGATGTGTGTTTGTTAGACGGTACGTTCTGTGGACACACGGGATAGTCACAATGGGTGTGGGTACATCTTCGTTCTAGAAGGCAAAGTAATAGTAAGTTTACGTTCGTGAAACCAGAATCACATACAAATGGAGGAAACGCATTTTGTGTTATTGTCCCAGTCCGCTGACCGGGTATGACTTATCATTATGTTGCTTGCATCCAAGTTGCCATCACACTTACAAGCTGTCATACACCGGTATCTTGGTACACGGCCAATGATAACTACAGCCTGTCATAGACTCATATCTTACTAAACGGTCAGTGATAAATGTAGCCTGACATACACTTGTGTCTTGGTACACGTGCTTACCAAATAGACAATGATAACTGCAGCCTGTCATATACTGGGCCTTGTCACACGGACTTACCACACATTCAGTGATACCTTCAGCCTATCATATACTGGAATCTTCTAACACGTGCTTACTACGAGGCCAGTGACAACTGCAGCCTGTCACATACTGGGATCATGGTATACGTGCCTATTAAGCGGTCAACAAGAGCTCGACAAAAGCAATTCCCGTGATCTTCAAGCAGAACAGGGATAAACTATTCACCTTCTCTCAATATCAACGTTCAGTAACAATAAAAGCTAAGTGAAACGAATAAAACACACTAGAGCTGTGACTTGTGGTTGGTGAGAGCTCAGACCAGGCATTATATTGAACGTAAACGTAAATAACACCAGGTGTCACGGTTTTATATAGGCTTGAAAGAAGATTTAGACATATTTAGCGTGGGCATAGACGAGGTGATAGATATGTTTAACGTGATTTTAGACGAGGTGTTATGTCTTTTGAAATAAGTCTACATATGTTCCGCGTGGCTCAAAGGACTATAGATGAACTGCCACTTACGTTTTATGTGACCATATGACTAATACATGTTCTAGGTGAATGATGTGTGGTTGATGTGAACATCCCCGACGTGTTATGTGGACTTGATGTCGGACGAAATCCATTGAAGCTATTTTCATATACATGAGCAGTGAAGTTCGGTCAAATAGCCCCACGTGATGCACATTTAAGTCGGAGAGTAATGGATCTGTCCCTCAGGTCTCCACAGTTTATGGGCCAGGTTGTGAAGCTCCAGTGTGGCTGGCGACACCGTCACTTGTATTGCCCAATAATCCAAGACCTTTCTTTGTGCAATCCGCTTACATGCTGCTCTTTCGGGATCCTTAAGTGCGAAAGAAGAAAGCGTCGTTTGGTCGTAACACAAATTGCTACAGATTGGTGGTACTATACTTGCTGTAACCAGCAAAAACCAACTCCGTAATAAAAACATGTAAGAGAATAATAGAACTGAGATGAGCTTCTCGAGGGAGTTAGGAAATAGCGCACTGGTATCTATGGCTGTGTTGGCTGCAATGTCAGCATATCTTTCGCTAGACGTCTGTGCACCACGTAGACGCAGAGAAAGGAGAGACGAGTGTTGAAAGACGGCGTTCAAATGGTGTACATGGTGTGTACAGCTTCACAGTGCGGAAACAGAACACGGAATGGCCGCATGGCCTGTGCTGTCATACATGACATGCTGATTACGCGTACGGGTTCAAAAACAACGTAACATTGAGATTCATTAGCAGCTATGTATTATAAAACATGCTAACAGCCTGGAGAAGCCTACACTCTTCCGTTACAGACTAGTTGAGCGGATGGAAGAGTATCTAAAGCACTATTTTACTAGACGCGTTTATCCTGATCAGCATGACGGGTATGTTTCTATATTTCATATTTGGCGCTGTTAGGCCACTCTAATTGATTTGTGGACACACTGTGAAGAACCAAGGTATGAATTCGAAGGGACTCTCTTTGTGTAAATATGCAAAGATACAGAGAAGAATGTTACTAGAGTTAATTTTTGTTTTTAACTCCCCTGTTTTGTCTCACAGGTGACACGTTGTCCGTTTCGCATTTAAACCGAACATATTATTGTTACGAGTTTGTCCTTTTTAGCTAAATCGTGTGAAAGGTGTATTTTTTTCAATTTTCTAACAGTATGTTTCATTGTTCATAAAAGTGGGGAACAACATTTTGTGTTCAACTTTTGAGTCATGTTTCATTTTCAGAAAATAACAATTCCCGGTTTATAACAGGCGGTGCTTGAGATGAAAGAGGTAGTAGCTCGGCAGACTTTCTAGCCTGACAAATTCCGACCTTATCTAACTCTCATGCGTAGCGGATTAATGGAAGTACATGCCCCATCAGCAGAACACGCTCCCCAGTCTCAAGACAACATGTTGATAACGCTGGTCCTTGTAGTTATCAACATGTATTATTGCTGGGAGAGTCGAACGTGCAGAACATAACTGAATTTGACAACATATACCTTTTCTTGCTTTTATGGTCCGTCGATGCTTTTATAACGTAAATGTCATTGCTTAATGTGAATCAGACTACACGCATCAAGCACGCCTCAATGTAAGAAGTAATCATCCTCTTTGTGGTTCAAAGTGAATGGCGAAAGTTTGAGATTGCTCGACATGATTATGAACAGTCACCCATTTATGGTTGAACAGTCTTTGTGGTTTTCATCTTGATCAAATTCTTCAAAAGGGGTATCTTATAGAAATCTTGAAACAGTTTTAATTTAACAGTTACCTTCAAATTTCAGCAGAGAGAAATTGAAAATAGATTGTACCGAGCCACACTACTAACCATCTCCCTGCGTGAGGTTAGAGAGAGTGAGTTAGTTCAGTTTCACGCCCTTTACACCCAGCAATATACCAAATGTATTCCAGCAACATGTGGGGACAACTTTGTGACTCCCTCCTCAACAAAAATGCTGGAGGTGCCCAGGAGCATGTCGTTGCCCGCAATAACGATGGGCATGCCCTTTGATTGTTTTATGGTACATGTAAACGTGTTGTACCTGTGCAGTAAATGCCGTTTACAAACAGTGCACATCTTATATTCTCTCCAGAAAAATACCTCAGGAAAATAAAAGAAAAATGTTCCACGAGATGAAGGCCAGACACAATAAATCTTCAGATGAAAACTCTCAGTGGTATACATGGCGTGCACTCGATCGCGATGGATATGGAGGCAGTGCTCGTGCTTTACTTCACCCTTGTGGAGACGGCGTTAGGACATTTGGTCATCCGGATTTTGTGTTTCTGATCCTCATCCTCAGCCAACAAATACGTAACATACCCAAACGATTTTCACTAATCTGTTTTTTTTTTCAAAATGAAATTTCGAGATCTAGGTGATTTGGTGATACTCGTTATATCAGTTTATGATGTAGACAGATCACATTCCTTCCAAAACATTTTTTGAAAGTCGCTAAAGAAAGATCAATTTGAACTTGTTTTTGCTCCATGAATATACAAAGGCGAGAGTTTCTTTCTCTTCGGGGCATAATTGACCATTGCAGCAAGGAAGATACTGACATGAAAGCTTTTTATTAACTTCCGACGAAATGAAACTCCAGCCTTTTCGGGCATTGATAAATGACAACGGGTGACAGTGAAAACGCTGAATGAGACCGAGTTAAAAGGTCTTTTAACATGACAATATGGTCAACTAAACAAGTTGGATTTCATGTTCAGTATAGCCCTAACACAAATTATGTGGTCTTAACAATAGTTTAAGGTGTTTGTCTGACCCCGGATAAAAGAACGTATTAAGTAATCAGCCCAAAATACCAAACAGTCCACACTGCTTTGGTTTGGAACAGGTGGATGTGTCAGTAGTACTCGATTCCCCTCAAATATCACTATTGAGAAGTACATGTAGTCCCCTATTTTTAATACTCAGGAAAAGGATGTCGAGTAATTCAAAATTCCTTAAATATTATTGAACCTGGATCCCTGGAGTTACGAGGATACTGAGCGATATTAAATTCCTTTCAAAGGGTTTCAGTATTTCTGTTATCAGAATGAAATGAAAATGAAACGAACTGTCAAAATCTTACATTTAAAACAGGTACAGATTGTTCCATTCTCCAAAATATACATCATAGAGGGAGGAGACAATTCAATGACGTCACAAATGTTATTTAATTCCTCTTTAAGGTCCATTTTTTACATTTTCTTCAAGATGTCAAACGGCACATCGGTGTGAAATTGCATTTTTGACATAACAATTCTGGCAAGTATTATGTTGGTTGTTGATTTGAATGTTGTAGACGAGAGTCGTTTAATGCTAAATCGATGGTTAGAGAGATGATGATATTGATATCAAATCTAGCTTATGGTGGCGAATGGGTCATAAGTACTTATAGAATTGATATATAATACACTTATAACTGATGATGACGAGGATTCGAACGCTTGTCATCGCCTGCCATCTCCCTTAACAATTCAGTAGATTACCCAGGACGACGAAAAGCTATTTATCTCATAGCACGATAGTAAATCAGTTGAGTTATTCCTGGCCGATGTTGAAATGTTATCTGTTCTATTTCTTTAATCGTGTTACCTGTATCTATACTTATCCATCATGTATATATTTATCTAAGAAATGTTTGTTTTTCTAAAACGCGTCTTACTGTTTACAATTTCTCAGTATGTGCACTGTGCTGAAAATAGCTGAGCCCATCGGTAACTCTCAGGAGTGACAAGCGTTGTCCGGAGAAGTGCTGCTGGAGAATTAATACAATGATATACAATTATTTGTTTACGAGTCTTTGTTTGTAAATATATCAAACTGAATGTATCTCGTTCAAACAAGAACACCTAGAGGGACATGCACTTTTCTTCATTTAGTATGTATTTTTGGAGCGAGGTGATCCATGTTTACATGATTGGTCGTTTCGCAGATACTTGCATTTGTTGTGTAGACCCCAATATCATCAAAACAATGCTAATGACTGTCAACATGCATATGAGGGAAGAAAAAGAAGGCATCATAATATGGCAACGAATTAAGGGCTGCCTTAACTAACACTGACATAGGGTTTATGATTTATATACAAATGGCACCTTCTCTTGGTGTCAAGTGAGAGTATATCCTTCATATAATAATACTGGCACCTAGAACCTTGTGGGAAATACCATTGATATTATGACTAGAATCCACGGTATACTCATAAATACATGGTGTTACAAACGTAAATGGAAGAATGGAAGACACACTTCAGAACGCAGTATAACGTCTTCAGCATTACCCAAATCGTAATACCAAGTGACGTCCGTGTCTCCTAAATTGATGGGTGCGACATAGATCTTGATATTCCTTCAATTTGACGTATTTAACGAGTTGATTGATTTTGCTCTTTTAGTCTGAACTAGCATGTAGATATACGCACCTTTAGCAATCACCATTCCTGAAATCGATAACCAACTGATTTGCTTGGGTGTTCACTGCATGCGCCTTAAATGTGAAATCGTGAATCGAAGTCCTTCACTTTTTCAGAGTTCACCAATCTTTGATTTTTATCATGTGTCTCGTTAAACGATTTTTTTCACCTTACTGAATGTTTACATAAATACCAACACGATATCAGTTTCGGGGTATTGACATGGGGTCTGTAGATTATTGACGTGAGAGACGGCTCAATTCCATGACGTCATCTGAACACGTCTTCTCTCGTCCCAGCCAGACATGAATGTAGGTCAAATACTAAGTGGTTGTCTGACGATGATGCCAGTGATGGTCCAGGACGCTCATTTGAAAAATTGTAGTGTCAATAACACTATGTCAAGCTTCGTTCATTGCAGTTGGAACTTTGGATGAACAACTGCATTATTCACTAATCGATGTCAAATAAATCACTTCGCGACAACCTTTCATTACATTCGTGCATGTGTCATGGTAATAGCATCCCAGAGTTCCTAAACACATCAATACTTGTTGTCTAATTTCTCACTGTAGAATGCAAATCCAGTGCCAAACCACAAAATATAACTTTTTCCAAAGACCTTTATTTCGTCACGGTGCCTCCGCCAAAGGCCGAGGCGTTGTGGGAAAAAACCATAAAAACAGTAAATAAATTTGTTCAGACGTGAACGGGTTTCGATGGGTATTTCACGGGAGAGTATGAATACCAACAATAAGTGAAAGATGCAAGTCTCCGTGAATAAAGCTAACGCCTTCATAGCCTCTTAAAACTTATGTTTTCCACGACAAATGTTGACTAAACTCCCTGTCCCCGTCACTGGCTGACGGAAAGGGAACTCCTCTGTATGTGAATGATATAACGTACACTGATTTACGCGTCTGTCGACCTTTCTGTGCATCTCTGCCAGGAAGACACCAGTGACGTATAACAGACGATGTCTCAGTGGAACTCTGTGGGAAGAACCGCCATACCAGCACCGCCGTATCCACTGCAATAGTGAGGGGATGCATTTAATGGACCAGGGGTATGGTTGGACCACTGCACTCAGTGCTATATATCCTGAGCCAAGGAAATATAAACAATAAAAACCCCCTCAGTACTATACCTCCGAGACATCTTTACCTAATCTGCATTTGGAATATTTAACTTAATACCTACATAACATGTGCTAATACTTATGTAACACGGGCCATACTCCGTTTGGCTCAAAAGCGAATCGATGAATTGCAATTTAACATCAAATATAATTGATATAAAATACTCAATGAAACCCTGATCATGATCAAAACATCATAACAGCATTAGCAAAATGTTTGACCTAAAACTAGACAAGTTGTTTAATGATTTATCATTAAAACACTGGCACAGTTCACTACAGTTTACGAGGGAGGAGTGCCGAGAACAGGATAGCCAGGGTGAAGAGGGTTTCGAATCCCTGATTTGCAGGATTCAGGAACGGGCACAGGACGCAAACTGAATGACAGCGTCTTCACGCAAAATAACTTACGCGTGTCCCTCTGGACATGGTTGTATGCAAGGTGTACATGTCCATCAGGGATAGGCTGTACATAGGGCATGTATGTCCCTAAGGGATAGGTTGTGTACAAGGTGTATATGTCCCTCTGGGATAGGTTGTATGCAGGGTGTGTGTCCCTCAGGAACAGGGCATAATACACAAGGTACATGCGTTTATATGTTTATAAAGGTGCATATGCCCCTCAGGTATAGGATGTATGAAAGGTGTATATATGTCCTCCAGGGATAGATCGATTGTATGACAGGTATAAATGTCGTTCAGGGATCGGATGTATGCAAGGTGAAAGTGTCTTTCAGGGATAGGTTGTATACAAGGTGTATATGCTCACAGGAATAGGTTGTGTACAGGGTGTTAGTGTTCGTTATCGAAGGATACCGTATAACGAAAATGTTCCACATACAATGTAGACGTTTGTATTTGAAAAAATACATGTGTAATTTGAGATATATTGATATATTGCCCCGGTGTCTGTACAGTGACCGGCTTTTTCAGCGAAGATCGTTCTCGTCACTACATCCCGAGGAATATAATATAATACTGAGACCTCCCGATTGATCGGCCTTGTAGCATTTAGCTGATGTTTGCATACAACTACAGGAGATGCTGCTGTCTTGTATTGACACCACACCCTGAGGCCTCTCCACACAGGAGTAGTCCAGCTCATGTACGCCCACAGTCAAACATAATGACTGAATGACTTCTATGTCCATCTGCTATGATAGCTTGTCATATATGATAATGGGTTTGAAAGAGATGGAGCGGCTTGTGTGTTTTGTCAATGCAAGGTATGCATGTTGGTCTTGAAACTTTCAGATCTCCATTTTAGTTTCAGAATTTAGGGTCTTTCTAAATATTCATTACATGATAAATCCAAATGGTCACTTACTTCCTTTGTGACATCCTATAAAAGGCATTTTGACCTCGGGGCACAAGAGGCGGAGAGCAAAAGATGGGCAACCATTTTCTCTATTACAGCGAGAACAAGTGATCAAAACTTGCTTGTTGGCAGTGTTAGAACCTACACCGAGATATCACTCACTAAAATGAAGCTATGACATCGTTACTTACATCTTAGGCTGAGAATTCTAGGGTAAGAATATATTTGTACCGCTAGGTTTCATGACACGATTCTAAGACATTTCAGTGGATACTTTGATGTGTCAACACCGAGCAACAATAGCCCCGTGGCGGGGGCAATGAAGAGAGACATTTACACATGACGATTGACTGCAATCATGTAAACAGATTTCAAACAGACGTCGTCGTTTGTTGCAGTCAGTTTACTGTTCCCAGGGAGAGATATCTGTTTCATCACAAAGGGGCCGTCACTTATCGGAGATCACACTGAGGCAAGGCTGCTAAGAGAACACGACTAAATCTATAAATCAGACTATTACATGATAGGGGACAGTGGTGATTTTTCGTGGATGGTGATGTCTTGTGTATTATAGACACATCCCACCAAACATTTGAAGTAAATCGAGACAGACATGGTCGAACCTGATCAAAGTTTCTCCACGACCATCCTGTGCTGATTTCATCCTGTGCTGACTAATCTCTTAAAATCTCAGAACGGAGTCGATTGTCTTCTTTTGGGAGTAATGGCGATTTTACCCATCCGTATGCAGTTCAAGTTGATCACACGGCCGTCGAACTGTTCTTCTTGTTTTATGCTGTTTCCGGACATGGAAATGTTTGTCTAGTTTCGTAATGTGTGTAATTCTCTACCATTGAAGTGTGCTTTGTCTCAATGCTTCAAAAGTACGTACGCGTTGCTGTGACAATGGAGGTTGTTGGCGCTGTATATTACTTATAAGAAGTAGACCGGATGTAGGTTAGGAGACACAAGTTTCCTCTCAGAAGAGATACTCACATAAGCAGCTATTTTCCTAAGGACCTGAGAAAGAGTAGTGAAGGTTTATACGTATATCCAGCAGCTGCAGCTTGACACAGTATGCACGCTAGTGCTGACTCAACTCAGGGATAATACAATAATGGTCCTGAATCAAACTTCACTTTCATGTCAATACCCCCTCCCTAAGAAGGAAATGCCATTATGCAGTACACCTGTTTCAGATAGTGTTGTAATACTGCCGCCGAAAGAAAAATGAACAGATATTCCGTTTTCGTGAAGCAGTTATTTGGTTTCGCATTCAGAAAATGTATTCAGAAAAAGTCAATGCTTCTACGTTAATGGAAAGCATGTTTTACAAATTTCGCCTGAATCTTCTTGAATGAACAAATTCATGAGTTTGATTTGGCCTTACTTTCTAGTTCTTTTCAAATGATCAAACGGAGAGTCTGGATATTGCCTCAAACGCCAAAGAATTACATCTTTCTAAAGAGAATAGGAGTTCGCTAGAACCTACTTTCTCTCTCAGCTGAATTGATTTCGTTATTTCAATAACCAGGGCGATCACCATTTACACCAGGACTCTGATGCTAGACTCTAGCCCTGTAGACTTTGTGATGACAACGCAAGTGGTGTATTTACAGATGAAGAGAGATCTCGCTCTCCAGAGCCACTTGCTACAGGAATACGGATACATAAAGTCTGGTAAACGTATAATTTAAAACTCATTTCATAGTTAAGGAACATTATGTACAATGTAGTAGATGGTTCCAGAAACGGCGGAATTATGTTCGTGAGGAAAGTTAGTACCGCATCGTGGTGCTGTCCAAATAGTGATACTATAATTTTTTAAGTTTCCACGCTAGTTTTAATACTAACTGTGATAGTCTAGTAGTTTTACTGTCCTTCGTCGACAGGGTCTTCATAATATGTATATATATTCTTTTTTGTCACGTATGTTCTCGTCACTATATGGCTGCAATACTACTGATGTGACGTTAAATATTAACTCACTCACTCACTAGTACTACATCGCAGCTTGGAAGGGAATCTGCGACGTTGTGAATGCTGAGAATGTCACGACAGCGGTGCTGAGTCGGTATCTCTAGGTCTCTCAACATCTAGGACCCGCTACTACGGGTACACGGAAGAGTGCACCATTTGTAGTGTGCGTTATTGCTGATCGTTAGGCTAGCATGCCAGAACACGAAGCAAACAATGACATTCCTCAATCACGTGGTAAAGATACATCATTAGTGACTACTACGCCATTGGTCCTGTGATCAACCCCCGAGAGCATCTTCAGGCGGGGTACCAGGAAACACAACTCTCACACAAGCGATCCAGCCAACATAGTCACCATCTGAGGCAACTTCCTGGATACTTTAACGCACACCTCATACACAAGTGATCCATCCAACACAGACACCTTCTGAGGACAACCTCCACCATACTTCAAGACACGCCTCAGACACAAGTGATCCACGTAACACAGTCACCTTCACGGGACAACTTTCTTCATACCTCAAGACACGCCTCAGACAACTCAGCATTAGTATATATTTATCTTCAAAACGATGGATATATTGTCTGTCTGCGATGTTCGATGACATCAGTATGTATATGTCTTGAAATACCAAGAGATTAAAGTGTGATGCATGGACCATCTTATCAAGGTTGCATTACTGGCTCAATCAAACCCTGGTAGTAATTAATGGTTTTGCTAATGACTCTAAATCGTGAATGAACAGAATACATCGAAAGAAACTCCTGGATTATTACACATTTCAAAATCTGCTTCTGTATGTGACACTTCGCCTACGGTCACGTAAAGAGAGTATGACAATGCTGCATCATCAATACACGTCAGTATGGTATGCCATGTTCTACATATTCCACAGTCTACATGCATCAGTTACAGTGATGATAGCCTTGGTTGGCTCGAGGAAACAGAACAAAGACTGGACGCTGGGATAGCCAGGATCAGTTCTAACCAACAACATGATTTACATAAACAAATACGTCAATCCGACAAATGAAGCGTATTTACCATAGCTCAAAGGGACGGATTTTCCCAGCAATCAACAAACGAAAGATGAACTAGTCTCAGTCTCACACATATTGAGTGGTATATACGGAATTCATTTCCATACTCCTTTGAGACTGAAATATGAATGTCGTTTACGCTCCGAGCTCTCTTTTCTTTACCACCGTGGGGACAGCTACGCAGCATGTTTCTCAAAGGACTTACCCGACCCATGCCAAGTGAAGTAGCAAGCTCAGGTAACACATCCATGGCATTGTTCTGCAGAATGGTCTCATTTGGCAATGCCGTTTCCTCAAAGTCGAACCTATACCCTTCTAAATTTTGAATACACATGCAACTGTATAATGTACTGTCTCCCAGGTACCAAGTAGCATCTAAATCTAGCTGTTCAAATTCCCCTGGCAATGAAGAACATGGCAAAATGAAGTTTGTAATGAATGCTCACATTCAGGACACAGCCATCAAGCCATCATTTCTCATATGCTTGTGCAAATTAGGCAAAGCTGCGTCAAGTTTACGCATGCCGCGAAATTACTATCCATTATTGCTGGCTCCTTGCGACGTTGCTGGGATGACGTTTGTGAGGCCGTGGTTCATACTGATCCCGTTGACGTCTTTCTCCATCATACCATGACAGATGCAGAAGTGCATTGAGGATGATGGATCACCGTTGGGATTTATACAACACAATGACACAGTGTCATCTACAACCGTTCCAACCATTTTCGCAGTCGGCGTTACATAAATTGAGTGTGACCTCCGAGGTGTTTTACCAGATCTTAGTGTATGGACTGATGCAAGTGAAGGTTGCTGACTCATCATCTACAAGTTATTTCGTCGTTGGCAGTTTTTTAAGGATAAAATGAACCTATTATACTTGATATTGATTGCGACACAGCTGCTTTTCTACACGTCATTTGAGAACAAATAATTTGAATCCCGCTGTCTGGAGTGAAACAAGAATGGGCGTTTGCTTGTCGATAGTATTTGTGGTGGACATGATGCGTTGATCCATTGTTAATGGAAAAGGTAAGCGTGTCCAAGTGCATGCTTGAATTTGTCAAGAGTATCAATTAGTACGTCATTGTGTGATGGAATAATTCTAGACATTTGTGATGTTTCTCTAACAGTTTCCTCGTTTAATGTTTCCTCGTTTCCTCGGACATTTGATGTCATCCCCACCCTTGTAACCTTTATCCTTAGAGGAACCTGTTACTTTGATAGATAACTGACTCTGACACTTACCGAAACTCCTTGAGTGATTAAGCTTGCACATGTACAAAGGCGGTAACTCTCCAAATCCCACAAACTACAGCCGAGACCAGTTGACATAGCTTTTCAATCATATGCTGTCACTTGCTATAGCTTCATTGATATTGTCTCCACGGATACTAAACACTTTGTCCTATTAACAATATTTAATGTGGATATTGTGAAAGCAGTATTTATGCAGAAATTGAAATGTTTGAACGGACTGCGTTTGAAAATCAGATTTAAATTCAGTAATAGGCGGAACACCAGACCTCAAAGTTCTCCTTGTTTTTTTCGTTTCTTTGTGTTTAGTACCATACAGTGCCTGATTATTCCAACAAAACCGGTAAGAACAGCGTGTATCTCCAAAACTCCTAACGTTTGATGCCAGCTCCTACATTCAATGCAGGGACAACCAATATAGACTTGTGAGGAGGATCAGATATCCGTTCTCACCCTAGGTAACGGTTGGAGTCAGCGAGAGACAATGCTATGGCCATCTAATGGCAATCACTTCTTCCTCGTCATCGACTGATGAGAGATGTTTTTGCTGGACATATCAAGTACTTGTTCACGCTTCAAGGAGAATGCTGGGTTTTATTCTATTTCACTGTCTGAAGGAGTAATTACCAGGAATGTTTTCAGACTTTATGTTACTAGATACTAGAGATACTGAAATGGCTCTTTCCTCTGAATAAGAGAGAAAAATGAAGCAATCAGGTCTGTCTCACACGTCAATCGAATCAATCAGATATGTTCGAGAAACGACCACAGGTTTTTAGCACTGACTATTACTTTTTCATCTTACAATATCCAGTTATACCCATCCGTTATACCCATCAGTTATACCCATCAGTTATACCCATCAGTTATACCCATCAGTCGAAGGTTTAGTGTCTGCTGTTTCAGAATGACATATTCGTCACAGATACACATTGCCATGTTGGCTAGATAAAAGTTTGATATTTCACCTTCGAAAATGTCATATTCCCGAGACACCTTGAGCACATTACTTAAAACACATGAAGCTGAAAACCTATCAACTCCATTAACACTTCAAGACATATTACACGACGGTGTGGTACTTTTATTGATGATTATTTTCTCTTTTACATGTTTATCCAGTCAATATGCCTCTGACCACTACTACTGTTATATAGCAGCTCACGAGGTAGTGTCAGAAGAAGACGTTGCAGATCGTAGACGGATTATATACATAACGTTACCCAGATATGGTGCTAACACCTAAGTGTCCAAATGGTGCAAGAGTCGAACCCAAGAGGAGCGGATCTTTGAACAAAGACTAGGCTGTCCACACTACGTGATGTAAAGTCATATTGACCACTTTATGTGGGTGCAGCTTTGAGCTTTGAGTATTATGCCGCCAGTAGCGAGGCATGGGGCATCATGACAAAGTGTATAGATTCAAGGTATCAAACCCAGACCTTTAGCGTGACGAGAGAACAATGTAACTATTCAGTTACTGGAGAGACCCTCCTTCCCACACAGTTAAGCTCCTTCCTGTCAAACCAAGGATGGATACAAGCATTTAAATGGTAGCGATAGTAGACCCTACAACCCGTTTGATATGGCGAGCTATGCAGAACGAAGTATCATGCGCTATTTAAAGAATTACTTTACTCTTTTTCATAACATGCTCACATTTAGACCTTAACTGTAAACTACACTATTTCTAGCAGGTTTAGAAACGAGAACAGATAAACTCTTTGACAGGATGAGAACACGAGGAAATGAAAACGTGGAAATCGTCTTTTTGTCCTGGGTGATAAATCAGCTCTTCAATTCAAGCTGCAAATACAACTACAAACAATAGTCAAACTTTGCATTCGCAGAGATGGACTATGATGGCACAAGAGATATACTGTGTTGTTTTTACGACAGATCTCATAAATCATATCGCAGAGCCAAATATTGTTGATATAGTGTTGGATGGAAGTTAGATGTGTTTGAGTTATGGACCACATGTACTTCCTGCTCTTTCAGTGCCTCACCTCAGTCTGCGGGCCTCGCCACACAACCGCAACCTATGGCGGGTTACAGACGGTTTATAGACAACGTCTCCTTCACGATGGTATGGTATCAGTAAACACGCCTCTGTCACCACCAACTGTTACAAGTAACAATTGTGCGAGTACCACATGTCCAGTCTAAGTAAACTTAGTCTCTTTGTGTATTTCGTTATACTCCACCACTGAGTCTAACAAAAACCTAGTAGAAGGTCGCGTGAGGTAACCTTTCAGCTACCAATGACCGTCCAATCAAACCCGAGACGGTTAAATTGATTTAACCAATCAGACAACGGTTACTATTTGGGGATCGGAGGGACTTTCAAAATATTCAGGTCACTGACACAGATCTCTCCACCAACAAAAATCCGCATATAACACAGTTATTTTACCTGCAGTATATACGCGTTGGGGGTTCTGTTGACATGGCTACCATCAGCTGATATTTCCGCAAGATGACATCCTTGAATATTGCCAGAAACACTATTTCCAACGACTGTTTACTCACCGTTGTTATGGTTGTAACGTACGCCGTGTGCATCTCCCGGACGCGAGCTTACGCTAAATAGCATTCGGAATCGTTCGGGTACGAACCTTTTCGAGATAAAAAGGTCAAAAGGTATGTGCGAATGTCCACTTTCGCGATTTGGTAAGCTGTGTTCTGACTGGTCAGTCTCAAAGGTTACCTGACGCGACCTCCTATAAGGTTTTGTTTGACTCAGTAGTCACTTAGACTGACCACATGTAGGTATTAAATCAGTGGTCTGGTCAGGGTTTGTCGGGAAACCAGTGAGGTGGAGGTTCGCCCACGTTCTGGATAACCCATGGTGACGTACGATCGCGAAGACAGGGCACTCGACAACAACCACTCGCCACAAGCACTGCTGTAAAGCACCACTGGTTACCTTTTCGCCGGGTCTCTCTGTTGCAAAGAAGACGCAGGTGCCACTCTGGAAGGGTCATCAAACGCCCTCTGTTGAGCGAGCATCATCAACAAGCATGTTGCACTCGACAACAACCACTCGCCACAAGCACTGCTGTAAAGGACCACTGGTTACCTTTTCTCCGGGTCTCTCTGTTGCAAAGAAGACGCAGGTGCAACTCTGGAAGGGTCATCAAACGCCCTCTGTTGAGCGAGCATCATCAACAAGCATGTTGGACTTGGTGTTTACCAAAGTAAGTTTGGACGTAGCGCAGTTTGGAGGCAGCGAAATACACCATTTGTTGCAATAAAACCAACAACTAATTTAGTAGAGACTCTGTCATGGTTTGGGAACGTGTCTCATGATTTACACTTGACTTGGTTACAGATCGTGGAATTCGCTCGGTGATCGGTATGTGCAAAAATGGAATTTGCTCAGTGATCAGTATGTGCAGGAAGTGCTGGAAAGACCGGTATTGATGGATGACCACACTGGGCCAGCTTCCATTCAGAATAATGTAGTGACCCACCTTTCGTGGCCGCCATGAGACCTGAAGCCCCGGAGTAAAAGTGTTATCAGGCGACGGATACTCCTGTACAACCTGTTCGAAATCTGTTCGAGTCGGAAAAATTTTTCACCAGTAACGAAGTCCGATGACTAACTCGGGGTATGTGATGTAGGGGAGAGGCGCTTTCCGAACGCTTCAAACGTACACGAGATATTTAAGCCAAAGGTCTTTGCGTTGTCTTCCTAGTTTCATTTTTGCTACAGGTATCATTTTGAACCAGAACAGATGGTCTGTGCATTGTTCCATGTCTGTTATTACACTGTTGGAGGAAAAGGGTCATTTCTTTGTAGTCCAGACATGGTTTTACAGAACAACATCTTTACCAACCTACTGACAGTTTACATCTATGATGCTAGCCAGAACACATAACATGATCTTTCTGGGAAGGCCACTTACCTGCAGTACGGTGACACGTCAACGACCCAGTATTATCTGCCACGTAAAAAGTATCATATATATATCTTAGGAAGACATACATTGTGTTCCCCCATATCATTTATCCTTACGAATTCCCTTGGATATATATACCATAGACTGTCTTTGGCATTAAAATCTAAATAAGACGGATTAAACAGCAACAAGCAACAATACACAACGAAGTGATACACGAGACATTCAAGATGTGAGCAGTTGACATTATTATGGTCAACTGATTGTAGACACGCGTGAGGGCAGCTGTTACTCATTGCATGGTACCAACAGTTTTTTATTGACGAAACCTTTAGAAAGCATATCGACAACGGATTGTGACGTTCCAATGTTATGAGCGTTATCTAAAAAAGATCTGCTGTAGAAGAGAGATTATCGTTTCTTTCCTGGTTCTCCTAATTATATCATATCTGAAATACTAATGCTCATATTGTTTGATGAAAACATTAACTTTGACAGAAATACTAAAAGATTTAAACATGGCGTCGTTGTGACTTTCCTCATGTTCTCGACGGAAGTTGTCCGAAATTCGCATTTACTCGGGAAACCACGAACCGCTCGATTGCAGCTCTAATTGACGCCAAATATATATTATGCCATTGATTGGACATATAGACAGGAAACACCTCAATGGGACCATAGGAACAGGGAATAGGACTGAAACGACCGTCATAGAACATTGTCCTAAGCAGTGAAATTCTCATGAATTTTGCCAAGTTTCTGCATGTTGAAATGGGTAACGTCAATCTGACGCCATTTGGGCAATATGGCGCGGCTTGTAATTACGTCTTAACTGGACTACATCAAACAGGGAAATGGGCTGTAGTGGTTAATCTGCCCAACACTCCTAGTTCAGACTTACGATGTCAGTCATGCACTTGAAGAGGGGGATTTAGTAGGATCTCAAAGCACGCTTACAGGATTTGCTAATAATACTAAGCTGCAATGAGGACCGTTATTCATGCTATGATGAGATATGATGTCGCTAAATCGTTTCGAGGGGAATACGCTTTGCTTAATGATGATTCGCTCATTGAATACATCTGGCGCCACGCTGTTTGGATTGTTCAGTATATGTTGGTGTACAAATGATGTATTGAGTTAATGCAGGGATAGAATATGCCTCTTGTAGACTTGATTACTGCACAGTATCCACATGAAGGAGGCAGTCTGGTGTGTGGAACACTACTGAGGCAAACAGTATGAATATTGTTTATGGCGCTCCTCATCTTTTCAGACATACTTTTTTCCGTAATAGATTTATAAAATACCAGTAAATGCATTTTGATAGCGCGATGAAATTGTGACATGAACTATAATCTTTTTGTTTGCAGGTTTCTGTCCCCTGTATATATTACTACGAAGATATAAACAATCTCGGAAACTAAATGCTTGATAGTACAAGAAGGAGGTAATGCTGACACATCAGTTACCTAAACAAACTGGAAATTGAAATAGAAGTAGAGAAAGTATTTGTAACAAATATGAATTTAGACTAACACAGTTCTGAATGATTGTTGTGGATTTAGACCAGTGCTTCACTGTTCCGTGTTGGAAAGAACAATTCACCGACAGGAACTTCTTTCTGGTCACGGTACTTACTGAACTCCCTCGAGTATCTAATGCAGTCATGTTACAATAGCTCCATAAACAGGGTAAAGTAAAGTTACACTTAAATGCTCTGAAATATCTGTTGCTTTCAGTGAAAGAAGCATTCATGATGGTTTCAGCACCGCCGATTGTTCTGACTGTATGGATCAACTTCACTGATTGTAAAGTCACCCTCTCTGGTTGTAGAGCACCGACTTTGTCCCAAGGAACATCGGGAATCGGTTTGAATAACCTTATTTGTATGCCTGTTCCAATTATTTGGAGACCATAAAATGTCACTGTGTTTCCATATCGTTTGTTGAGGGAAAACATCTTGATGGGATAGAGAGACCATTCGCATGTTAAATTCTAGCCGGCGAAACCCAGAAACGGCTGTGGAGGTGGAACTGGGGGTTTAGGTTGCGTAGTCCTGGATGTCACTAAATAATAGTTTGTGCTTGACACAAGTTACAAATATAATGAGTGACAGATCGATGAACGAACACAATGAGATACGCTGATGATAGAACCATGCCACTGGACACAAAGACACCCTGCAGGATCGTACGACTGTTATGGAGTTGGTGAAAGTATGCAATGTTGTATACGGATTTCAAATTAAGATTAATAAAAATACTTTGTTTACAATGTCTGCATAGACTGCATAGGTACATACTCATTGCTTTACAAAGATGATACTTACGTTGATATTTTCTGGTTATAGACGTATAAATAGCAGATGATTATCATCCTTACCATAAATACTCTGGTATGTGCCGAGTTTTCATAATCACATTAACCATGGCTCTAAACGTCCTCTGAAGTGGTGCCTCAAGCCCCCAAGCTTAAGTAGATATTATATAAGTGTATGGGAAGGTGGTGGTATGTATGACTATGGAGAAACACTTTGTGGGAGACTCAGTGATGCTGATACATCGTGACGTCACACCCAGGTGCCTTGAAACGTGACTTTGTTATCTCTGCAGAATAAAAATCAAGTGTAAGGTTCGATTACATGAACTCAAATCTCCTTATATAAAGCAATATATGGATTAGCGACTTTCGCAAAGGGACGTAACTCTGTATGTGGGGCTAAAATGACTCACAGTTATCCAAGCCCTTGTTCCGTTTTAACAAAGGGAGATAAGTGCATATGGTTTGAATGGCCTCGTTTTTTAGTTCTCCATGTAGGCAATACACGCCACAGTATAAGAAGTAATGATCCTCTTAGTGGCTCTAAGTGAATGGCGAATGTTTGAGATTGCTCGACATGATTATGAACAATGTCACCCACTTATGGTTGAAGAGTCTTTGTGGTTTTCATCTTGATCAAATTCTTCAAAAGGAGTATCTTATAGAAACCTTCAAACAGTTTTAATTTGAAAGTTAAAGAAAAGAAAGCAGAAAGAAATTGAAAATGGATTGTGCCATTAACATGGCGTGCACTCGATGGATATGGAGGCGGTGCTCGGGCTTTACTTCACCCTTGTGGAGACGGCGTTAGGACATTTGGTCATCCGGATTTTGTGTTTCTGATCCTCATCCTCAATCAACAGTATGAAAAAATACGTAACATACCCAAACGATTTTCATACACTTGTTTTTTTCTCAATGAAATTTCAAGATCTAGGTTATTTGGAAATACATTTGTATCCATTTACGAGCTAGACCGACCGCTTTCCTTTCAAAACATGTTTTTTGAAAGTCGATGAAGAAAGATCAATTTGAACTTGTTTTTGTCCACGAAAGTGCAAAGGTGAATTTCTTTTCTCTTCAGGGCATAATTGACCATTGCAGCAAGGAGGATGCTGACGTGGAAACTTTTTATTGCTTTCCGTCGAAATGAAACTTCAGTCTTTTCAGGCATTGATAAGTGGCAACGGGTGACAGTGAAAACGCTGAGTGAATCTGAGCTTAAAAAGTTAATATGACAATATGGTTGACTAGACAAGTTACAGTTCAGGTTTTGTGTAGTCCTGCGACAAAATAGGTGTTTGTCTGAACCCGGATTACAGAAGATATTAAGTAATTAGTGTATTTAGGTAGACGCCCGCATCAGCTATGAACTTTCAAATCATGAAGTCATGAAGTCGCGCATGCATATTTTCAAATCCAAAATACAAAAGAGTCTACATTAGTTTGCTTTGCAAGAGGTAGATTTGTCAGTAGTACTCTATTTCCTTCAAACATCACTTGGAACACTATTAAGAAGTAGTCCCTTTTTTGTAATATTGTAATTCAAAATTCCTTAAGTATAATTGAACCTGGAGCCCGGGGAGTTACGAGGGTACTTTAAATTCATTTCAAAGGGTTTCAGTATTTCTTTTATCAAAATGAAATACCAAAATGAAACAACCTAAAAATGTTATGTTTAAAACTGGTACAGGTCGTTCCATTCCCAAAAATATGATGGAGGGAGGAGACAATGCAATGACGTCACAAATGTTATTTAATTCCTCTTAAAGGTCCATTTTTATAGTCTTCAGGTTGCAATGTTTAGATAACAATTCTGGCAAGTATTTTGTTGGATGTTGATTTGAATGTCGTAGACGAGAGTCGTTTAATGCTTAATAGATGATAAGAGAGATGATGATATTGATATCAAATATGGCTTACTGTGTCGAGAGGGTCTTAGGGACTTATAGAACTGATATAAAATACATTTACAATTGATGATGACGAGCATTCGAACACTTGGCTTTGGTGTGTCGCTACGTCATCGCCTGCCATCCCCCTTAAAAGGTCAATTGATTACCCAGGACGACGAAAAGCCATTTTTCTCATGACACGATAGTAAATCAGTTGGGTTATTTCTGGCTGATGTTGAAATGTTATCTGTTTTTTTGCTTTAATCGTGTTACCTGTATCTATAATTATCCATCATATATATACTTATCTGAAAATAGATTACATTTTTTTCTAAAACGCGTCTTACTGTTTGCCATTTCCCCCCATGTGCATCATGTTGAAAATAGCTGAGCCCATCGGTAACTCTCAGGAGTGACAAGCGTTGTCCGGAGAAGTGCTGCTGGAGAATTAATCCAGTATTATACCATTTGATTATATGTGCATAGAAATAGTCTTTGTTTGTAAATATGTCAAGGTATTTTGTTCAAACAACAACTCCTGACGTGATATGCTTTTTTCTTCAATTGATATGTATTTTTTGAGCGAGGTGATCCATGTTTACATGATTGGTCGTTTCGCAGATACTTGCATTTGTTATGTAGACTCCCATATTATCAAAACAATGTTACGTTTCCTGTCAACGTGAGGCAAGAAAAATAAATAATCGTAATTTGGTAACGAAATAAGGGTTCCTTAAACTAATACTGACGTAGGGATTATGATTTATGAATAAGTGGCACCTTCTCTTTGTGTCAAGTGAGAGTATATCCTTCATATAATAATATTGGCACCTAGAACCTCGTGGGTAATAGGACCCGTGAAGGTCCCGGGGTAGAATAGGCCTTCAGCAACCCATGCTTGCCATAAAAGGCTACTCGGGTGGTCAGGCTCGCTGACTTGGTTGGCACATGTCATCGGTTCCCAATTGAGCAGATCGATGCTTATGTTGCTGATCACTGGATTGTCTGGTCCAGACTCGATTATTTACAGACCGCCGCCACATAGCTGGAATATTGGTGAGTGTGGCGTAAAACTCACTCACTCACTCACTCACTCGTGGGAAATACCATTGATATTATGACTAGAATCCACAGTTTACTCATACATACATGATGTTACAAACGTAAATGGAAGAATGGAAGACACACTTCAGAACGCAGTATAACGTCTTCCACCCAAAGCGTAATACCAAGTGACGTCCGTGAATTGAAAGTGTCTCCTAAATTGATGGGTGCGACATAGATCTTGATATTCCTTCAATTTGGCGTATTCAACGAGCTGACTGATTTTGATTTTTGACAACCAATCGATATGCTTGGGTGTTCACTGCATGCAACTTAAATGTGAAATCGATGGTATTCCTTCATTTTTTCAGATCTTTGATTTTTATCATGTGTCTCGCTAAACGATTTTTTTTCACCTTACAGAATGTTTACATAAATACCAAGAGGGTATCATTTTCAGGGTATTGACATGGGGTCTGTAGATTATTGGCGCGAGAGACGGCTCAATTCCATGACGCCATCTGTACACGTCTTCTTTCGCCCAAACCAGACATGAATGTAGGTCAAATACTAAGTGATTGTCTGACGATGATGTCAGTGATTGTCAAGGACCGTCATTTGCAGTGTCAATAACACTATGTCACGCTTCGTTCATTGCAATTGGAACTTTGGATGACGTCATTGAGTCTTTGAGGTTCCTTCAACAACTGCATTATTCACTAGTCGATGTCAAACAAATCGCTTCGAGACAACCTTTCATTACATTCGTGCATGTGTCATGGTAATAGCGTCCCAGAATTCCTAAACACATCAATACTTGTTGTCCAACCTCTCACAACTGTTACGACTATGTATTTTCTGTATATTTTTGTTACTGATTAAGTAATAATTATTATTGGGTCACAACATTTAGTGTTTGGAATATGAAATATGATGGGTCACATTTCGTTTTAATAGCTGGTCAAGACTTTTAGCTTTCTGGATTTCCGGAAGTTATCTGCTCCTAGTTTTCAATGTTTACTTCCGGGAGACTTATTCGAGGCCATTCTACAGTGTTAACGATGTTCGTTTGTGCTCGAACTTTCGGGAAATGACTTGGTAAATATATAAAAAGGCTTGTTGTCGTGTGGACGGGGACACTCACACTCATTTAAATATCTGCCACGCTTGATCATGAAAACCCGTCAACGCCTGACCTACATTATCTGCTGTCGCACCATCGCTGTGTTGACATTCTGCCATAGTTGATTCTTTCTCACACCAAGACTTTGGTGTGACTTTGGTTTGCTATTTTGTATTTTGTGATCCACTGACTTAGATTTTGTCTCTCTTGAATTGTATTTGTAATCAGCATTGTTATATTGACTTGTGACTTTGTATACCTTGCTCTCGTTGCGTAACAATACATAATTTGAACGTAAACGAACTGTCTCTGTTCTGTTTTGCTGGTTCACTGGGGATTTCTTACATTGTTGTCACGGTAAATTCTTAACCGTAACACAACTGTAGAATGCAAAATCCAGTGTCAAACTACAAAACGTAACTTTTTTCTCAAAGACCTTCATTTCGTCACGGTGCCTAAACCAAAGGCCGAGGCGTTGTGGGAAAAAACATAGAAACAGTAAGTAAATGTGCACAATGCCAACGGTGCGTGGAAACCATGTAATATGTATGTTTCTTTAACTCAGACGTGAACGGGTTTCGATGGGTTTTCACGGGAGAGCACGAATACCAACAATAAGTGAAAGATGCAAGTCTCCTTGAATAAAGCTGACGCCTTCATAGCCTCATAAAACTTATGTTTTCCACGACAAATATTGACTAACCTCCCTGTCCCCGTCACTGGCTGACGGAAAGGGAACTCCTCTGTATGTGAATGATATAACGTACACTGATTTACGCGTCTGTCGACCTTTCTGCGCATCTCTGCCAGGAAGACATCAGTGAAGCATAACAGGCGATATCTCAGTGGAACTCTGTGGGAAGAACCGCCATACTAGCACCGCCGTAGTTACTGCAATAGTGAGGGGATGCATTTAATGGACCAGGGGTATGGTTGGAACACTGCACTCTGAGCCCACGAAATATAAACAATAAGAACCCCCTCAGTACTATACCTCCGAGACATCGTTACCTAATCTGCATTTGGAATATTTAACTTAATACCTACATAACATGTGCTAATACCTATGTAACACGGGCCATAGTCCGTTTGGCTCAAAAGCGGATCGATGAATTGCAATTTGACGTGAAATCTAATTGATATTAATCTAATTAAAATACTCAATGAAACCCTGATCATGATTAAAACATCATAACAAACTCTGAGAGGTATTAGCAAAATGGAAAATGTTTGACCTAAAACTAAACAAGTTGTTTAATGATTTATCATTAAAACACTGGCTCAGTTCACTACATTTTACGAGGGAGGAGTGCCGGGAACGGGACAGCCAGGAGTGTGAGAAATGCGTTGATTCTGTTCTGTTCCCCAGGGGTTATATATAATTAGCTGAAGTTTTGAATGCCTTGGAGGTGGAGGTCGGGGTAGGGGGACTGACGAACCTGCGATGTAATCAGGGTGTTTCGAATCCCTGATTTTCAGGATTCAGTAACGGGCACAGGACGCAAACTGAATGACAGCGTCTTCACGCAAAATAAATTACGCGTGTCCCTCTGGACTAGGTTGTGTACAAGGTGTATATATCAATTTGGGACAGGATGTGTATGTGGGATGCGATGCATACAAGGTGTATGTGCCGATCGCGGATAGGATGCATATGTATACAAGGTGAATATGGACCTCAGTGATAGGTTGTATACAAGGTGTGTGCCTCTCAGGACAGGACATATACAAGGTGCATGTGTGGATATGTTTACAAAAGGTGCATATGCCCCTCAGGTATAGGATGTATGCAAGGTGTATATATGTCCTCCGGGGATAGATTGTATGACAGGTATATATGTCCCTCAGGGATCGGATGTATACGAGGTGTATGTCTTTCAAGCATAGATTATATACAAGGTGTGTATGACCCAGGAACAGGTTGTGTACAGGGCGTCAGTGTTCGTTATTGGGGGATTCCGGATAACGAAAATGTTAAATGTAGAGGTTTGTATTTGAAAATAAGTGTAAGTAATTTGAGATATATTGATGTATGGCCCCGGTGTTTGTACAGTGGCCGGCTTTTTCAGCGAAGATCGTTCTCGTCACTACATCCCGAGGAATATAATATAATACTGAGACCTCCCGATTGATCGGCCTTGTAGCATTTAGCTGATGTTTGCATACAACTACAGGAGAGAGATGCTGCTGTCTTGTATTGACACCACACCCTGAGGCCTCTCCACACAGAAGTAGTCCAGCTCATGTACGCCCACAGTCAAACATAATGATTGAATGACTTCTATGTCCATCTGCTATGATAGCTTGTCATATATGATAATGGGTTTGAAAGAGATGGAGCAGCTTGTGTGTTTGGTCAGTGAAAGATGTGCATGTTGGTCTTGAAACTTTCAGATCTCCATTTTAGTTTCAGAATTTAGGGTCTTTCTAAATATTCATTACATGATAAATCCAAATGGTCAGTCACTTCGTTTATGACATCCGGGAAAAGACACTTTGAACTCGGGGTACAAGAGGCGGAGAGCAATATATGGGCAACCATTTTCTCTATTACAGCGAGAACAAGTGATCAAAACTTGCTTGTTGGCAGTGTTAGAACCTACACCGAAATATTGCTCACTAAAATGAAACTGTTCATCCTTATTATGATGTCGTTCCTCACTTCTTATCTTGATGGCAACACCGAGCAACAATAGCCTCGTGGCGGGGGTAATCTAAAAAGGCATTTACACATGACGATTGACTGCAATCATGTAAACAGATTTCAAACAGACGTCGTCGTTTGTTGCAGTCAGTTTACTGTTCCCAGGGAGAGATATCTGTTTCACCACAAAGGAACCGTCAGTTATAGGAGAACACAATGAGGCAAGGCTGCTAAGAGAACACCAGTAAATCTAGAATAGGGCTATACATAATAGGGGACAGAGGATGTCTTGGTGTATTCAATCAGTCAATCTTCATTTACAGTACTGAAGAGGCCATAGGCCTATGTACATTTCTCATCTGTAGCAGAGGGTGCAATATACACAAATATATAGTAAGTAATATCACAGCTGTAACACAGATGATCTGTCATTCATGGGGTGGTATATAAACATTGCAAGCTGTCTTGTGACTGTTTGATTTTGTGATGTCATGAGGGTATAGAATTCATCTATTCGGGGGTTGAAGTAGAAATATTTCTTGGTGCATTCTTTTCTGATATTTGCATACAATGGACAAACAAGCAAGAAAAGATTATTCATCTTCTACCTCTTGATAAGTACAATATTTACACAATCGCTTTTCCCGTGGTATTTTCTACCCTTTTCTACTGGAAGATCATGGGAACTACATCTGAAACGGGCTAGTGCTGTTCTGAACTTCTTAAAATTAATGTCTAGAAGACATGTTTCTGCAGCAATGAATGACGTGAAACCGGAGTAATGGTATAACTTATTGTATAAAGATATTGAAAAGTGCCACTTTTGAAAATACATATCTTTTAGCCTTTGTGTAAGATCATATATAAAATGCTCAGGTGCTGTTACGTTTTCTTCTCTCTAGATGTGATAATAGCCGAAGGACTGAAGTATCTTTCTTACGCCAGAGGTCCAGTTGTTTTTACCTCTATCGTCGTAAAGTATCATCATGTTATAGCATTTTGTGGGGAGTCTGGTGCTTGGCATATTGTGCAATCTTATCGAGTATTTTATTACCTTTATGTATCTAGATATATACATAGAATATCTGCCACATTCCCCATAATCTGTGACATTTGGGGTGTTTGAGTATACTTCTAAAAATCATTTGCACGCGTAAAGATATACCTTTTCTGTAGTGTCATATATTTCTTGACCCCATACCTCTGCAGCATAGAGTAGAACAGGACTAAGTTTAGTGTCAAAAATTTGAAAAAGGGAGGGAGGGAAGAGACATCTGTTTCATCACGAAGGAGCCGTCACTTATCGGAGATCACACTGAGGCAAGGCTGTTAAGAGAACACAACTAAATCTAGAAATCATCAGACTATTACATGATAGGGGACAGTGGTGATTTTTCGTGGATGGTGATGTCTTGTGTATTATCGCCACATCCCACCAAACATTTGACGTAAATCGAGACAGACATGGTTGAGCCTGATCAAGGTTTTTTCACGATCAACCTGCCCTGATTTCAGCCAGACTAATCTCTTAAAATCACAGAGGGAGTCTTCTTTTGGGAGTAATGGCGATTTTACCCATCCGTATGCAGTTCAAGTTGATCACATGGCCGTCTAACTGTTCTTCTTGTTTTATGCTGTTTCCGGACATGGCAATTTTTGTCTAGTTTCGTAATGTATGTAATTCTCTACCACTGAAGTGTGCTTTGTCTTATTGCTTTAAAAGTACGTACGCGTTGCTGTGACAATGGAGGTTGTTGGTGCTGTATATTACTTATAAGAAGTAGACCGGATGTAGGCTAGGAGACACAAGTTTCCTCTCAGAAGAGATACTCACATAAGCAGCTATTTTCCTAAGGACCTGAGAAAGAGTAGTCAAGGTTTATACGTATATCCACCAGCTGTAGCTTGACACAGTATGCACGCTAGTGCTGACTCAACTCAGGGATAATACAATAACGGTACTGAATCAAACTTCACTTTCATGCCAGTGCCCCCTCCCTAAGAAGGAAATGCCATTATGCAGTACACCTGTTTCAGATAGTGTTGTAATACTGCCGCCGAAAGGAAAATGAACAGATATTCCGTTTTCGTGAAGAAGTTATTTGGTTTCGCATTCATAAGATGTCTACATATGTATTCAGAAAAAGTCAATGCTTCTACGTTAATGGAAAGCATGTTTTACAAATTTCGCCTGAATCTTCTTGAATGAACAAATTCATGAGTTTGATTTGGCCTTACTTTCTACTTCTTTTCAATTAATCAAACGGAGAGTCTGGATATTGCCTCAAACGCCAAAGAATTACATCTTTCTAAAGAGAATAGGAGTTCGCTAGAACCTACTTTCTCTCTCAGCTGAATTGATTTCGTTATTTCAATAACCAGGGCGATCACCATTTACACCAGGAATCTGATGTTAGATTCTAGCCCTGTAGACGGTGAGATGACAACGCAAGTGGTGTATTTACAGATGAAGAGAGATCTCGCTCCCCAGAACCACTTGCAACAGGAATACGGATACATAAAGTCTGGTAAACGTATAATTTAAAACTCATTTCATAGTTAAGGAACATTATGTACAATGTAGTAGATGGTTCCAGAAACGGCGGATTTATGTTCGTGAGGAAAGTTAGTACCGCATCGTGGTGCTGTCCAAATAGTGATACTATAATTTTTTAAGTTTCCACGCTAGTTTTAATACTAACTGTGATAGTCTAGTAGTTTTACTGTCCTTCGTCGACAGGGTCTTCATAATATGCATATATATTCTTTTTTGTCACGTATATGTTATCGTCACTATATGGCTGCAATATTGCTGATGTGACGTTAAATATTAACTCACTCACTCACTCACTAGTACCACATCGCAGCTTGGAAGGGAATCTGCGATGTTATATATGCTGAGAATGTCACGACAGCAGTGCTGAGTCGGTATCTCTAGGTCTCTCAATATCTAGGACCCGCTACTACAGGTACAGAGAAGAGTGGACCATTTGTAGTGTGCGTTATTGCTGATCATTAGGCTAGCATGCCAGAACACTGAGCAAACAATGACACTCGTGAATCCTATGGTCTATCTCCGAGGGCATCTTCAGGCGGGGTACCAGCAAACACAACTGTCACACAAGCGATCCAGCCAACATAGTCACCATCAGGGACAACTTCCTGGATACTTTCACGCACACCTCATACACAAGTGATCTGTCCAACATAGACACCATCTGAGGACAACTTCCTGGATACTTTCACGCACACCTCATACACAAGCGATCTGTCCAACATAGACACCGTCTGAGGACAACCTCCTCCATACTTCAAGACACACCTCAGACACAAGTGATCCATCCAACATAGACACCTTCTGAGGACAACCTCCTCCATACTTCAAGACACACCTCATACACAAGCGATCTGTCCAACACAGACACCTTCTGAGGACAACCTCCTCCATACTTCAAGACACACCTCATACACAAGTGATCCATCCAACACAGACACCTTCTGAGGACACCATCTCCACATACTTCAAGACACACCTCAGACACAAGTGATCCATCCAACACAGACACCTTCTGAGGACACCATCTCTACATACATCAAGACACGCCTCATACACAAGCGATCTGTCCAACATAGACACCGTCTGAGGACAACCTCCACCATACTTCAAGACACGCCTCTGACACAAGTGATCCATCCAACTCAGCATAAGAATATATTTATTTTCAAAACGATGGATATATTGTACACTAAACAATTTCCTGAAGTACATGTCGGTCTAGCTATACTCGGTGGGACAATGTCTACAAAGGTTACTGCAAACAGACATGTGTGTCTGCGATGTTCGATGACATCATGATGTATGTGTCTTGAAATGCCAGGAAATCATAACGGTACGTCCTTCAAACCAACAATAATCTGTCAAACTTTCTTACACACGGTCAGAAACAGCTAGGACACCAAGTCAATACAACAAAATTCTACAAAATACGTTCTCTTTTGGGGATTACAGTGTGATTTATGGACCAACATATCAAAGTTGCATTACTGGCTCAATCAAACCCTAGTAATTAATGGTTGTGCTAAGGGATTCTAAATCGTGAATGAAAAGAATAAATCGAAAGAAACTCTTATCCCGGTAACGTGACACAAATAGGACACATTTCAGAATCTGCAACTGTATTCCGTTATTTGGCATAACAGCACCTGCAGACACGTGATAACATTGGATTATCATATAATCCTATGCTACATTACGTTTCTACAAGCATGACAATGTTGTATCATTGTGTTGAAAAATTGCCGTGACAAAAGGTTTAAGAAGTTCCATCAGAACCAGCAAAATACAACCGTGAGAAGTCTGAGGTAACTTTAGAGAACTACCTTCAAGGCCTGCCGATAAAATACTGAACATTTATGATGCGAAAAGTGACACATAAAAATTCTTATTGAAAACAGTAATAATTATTACTTAAATAATACAATATACAGAAAATACACCCTCCTGACACGATACACGTCAATATGGTATGACCTGTTCTTTATATTCTGGTAACTAAAGAATGACATGCAAATACAATAATGATAGCCTTGGTTGACTCGAGCAAACAGATCAAAGACTGGACGCTGTGATAGCCAGGATCAGTTCTGACCAACAACATGATTTACACAAACAAATAGGTCAATCCGACAGATGATGCGTACTTGCCATAGCTCAAAAGGACTGATTTTCTCAGCAATCAACAAACGAAAGATGAAATAGTATCAGTCTCACACATATTGAGTGGTATATACGAAATTCATTTCCAGACAGACTCCTTTGATGCAGAGACTGAAATATGCATGTCGCTAAGGATGTCTGCGCATAATTACGCTCAGAGTTCTCTATTCCTTACCACCGTGGGGACAGCTACTCAGCAGGTTTCTCAAAGGGCTTACCAGATCCATGCCATGTGAAGCAGCAAGCTCATATAACACATCCATGGCGTTGTTCTGCAGAATGCTCTTATTTGCAATGCCGTTTCCTCATACTTGAACCTGTTCTCTTTTAAATATTGAAGTGAGAAATGTGGTCTCTAGGAATGCACATACAACTGTATAATGTATAGATTGTCTCCCAGGTAACAAGTAACATCTGAATGTAGCTGTTCAAATTTCCCCTGGCGATAAGGAACAGGCGAAAAGGAAGGGTGGACTGAATGCTCACATTCAGGACACAGCCATCAAGCCATCATTTCTCATATTCTCAACATACCATGACAAATGCAGAAGTGCAGGGAGAATGGTGGATCATCGTTGGGATTAAAACAACACAATGACACAGTGTTATCTACAACCGTTCCAACAATTTTTACGATCGGCGTTACATCCATTGAGTGTGCCCTCCGAGGAATTTTACCAGATCTTAGTGTATGGACTGATGCAAGTGAAGTTTGCTGACTCATCATCTCTGAGTTATCTCGTCGTTGGCAATGTTTCATGTATAAAATGAAACTATGATACTTGATATTGATTACGACACAACAAGTTATTTGAATCCCTTTGTCTGGACTGAAACATGAATCAGCGTGTGCTTGTCGATAGTATTCGCGGCGGACGTCATGCATTGTGTGAGAGGAAGTGATATTTTGCAATGCTTTAATCCAAAAGAGTTTCACCTGAATGGACCCCACATAGGCAGATTTATACAAAAGACAAAAGAATAAAGGGTACAATACAAATCTACCGCAACATTCATCCACTGCTTTTAATGGAAAAGGTACAGTGTGTCCAAGTACATGCTTGAATTAGTCACGAGTATAAATTAGTACGGCATTGTGCGATGGAATAATTGTTACAGTATTTCCTGAGACATTTGCGAGGAAGTTGTTTCCTCGTTTCTTCGAACATTTGGTGTCATCCCCGCCCTTTTGACTTCTATCCTTAGTGGAACCTGTTACTTTGGTAGATAACGGACACTGACACTTACCGAAACTCCATGAGTGATTAATTCTGCCAAGTTTGTACGTACAAAGACGGTAACTCTCCAAATTCCACAAACTACCGCCGAGGCAAGTTGACGTAGCGTTTCAATCATATGCTGTCACTTGCAATAACTTCATTAACATGAAGTCTCCACGGACAAAAAATATTTATTATGGAGATTGTGAAAGCAGAAATTGAAATGTTTGAACGGATTGCGTTTGAGAATCAGATTTAATTTCAGTAATAGGTGGAACACCAGACCTCAAAGTTCTCCTTGTTTCTTCCGTTTCTTTGTGTCTAGTGCCATACTGTGCCTGATCATTCCAACAAAACCAGTATCGCTCCTTTTGCTAAGAACAGCGTGTATCTCCAAAACTCCAAATGTTTGATGCCAGCTTCTACATTCAATGCAGGGACAACCGATATAGACTTGTGAGGAGGATCAGATATCCGTTCTCACCATAGGTAACGGTGGGATCTACACAAGAATGGGCTGATGCCTCTAAAGTAGATGATTATTGCCATGGTAGAGTCAGCGAGAGACAATGTTATGGCCATCTAATGGCAATCACTTCTTCCTCGTCATCGACTGATGAGAGATGTGTTTTCGGGACATATCAAGTACTTGTTCACGCTTCAAGGAGAATGTTGATTTTTATTCGATTTCACCGTCTGGAATAGTAATTACCAGGAATGTTTTCAGACTTTATATTACTAGATATTGGAGACAGGAAATGGCTCTTTCCTCTGAATAAGAGAGAAGGAAGAAGCAATCAGCTCTGTCACACGTCAATCGAATGAATGAAATATGTTCGAGAAATGACCACAGGTTTTTACCTCTGACTATTACTTTTTCATCTTACAATATCCAGTTATACCCATCAGTTATACCCATCAGTTATACCCATCAGTTTTACCCATCAGTTATACCCATCTGCAGTTAGAGAATAGCGTATCCGTTGTAGATACACATTGCCATGATGGGTACATTAAGGGTATCACATTTCACCTTCGAAATTGTCATATTCCCGAGACAGCTGGTTTGTGCAGTTTTGAGTAAAGTGTCGCCAGTATCGAGGCATGGGATTTCATAACAACAAAGTGTATTTGTCCTGGGTGATGAATCAGCTCTTCAAATGCAACTACAAACAATAGTTTACATTCACAGAGATATACTAAGATGGCACAGCAGAAATGCTGTGTTGGTTTTACGACAGATCTCATAAATCATATCGCAGAGCCAAATATTGTTGATATAGTATTGGATGGAAGTTGGATGTGTTTGAGTTACGGACCACGTGTACTTCCTGCGCTTTCAGTGCCTCACCTCAGTCTGCGGGCCTCACCACACAACCGCAACCTATGGCGTATTGCAGACGTTTCATAAACAACGTCTCCTTCACGATACCGATGGTATCACATAAACACCTGTGTCACCACGTAATCATTGAAATATCTGTGAGTACATTATACCTGGGAAAAAGAAATACCTCGAAGTATGCCGATCACCAATGGAACCATGTTCAAGTTCCGCTTGTATATGAAGATACGCAAGATGAAAATGTGTATTTCAGATATTAATGCAAGTGCACTTACTCATTGGAAAGTTATAAGAAATTTTTTTCTGTAAATTGTATTATTAATTAAGTAATAATTATTACGAGTCACATTCCGCATCATAAATGTTAAGTACTTTTCGTATTTTGGCAGCAGGCTTTAAGGAAATGCTCTCTCTTGATTAATTGTTGACTTCTGGGAGGCTGCTGCTGTTCTGGAGAATTCTATGTCGATGGCGATGGTCGTGTGTGCTCGAACTTTCAGGACTGTTGACTGTATATGTATAAAGGCTAGTTGCCGTGTTGTCGACACGGACACCCACAGATTAACAGGAGTATATAACTCTGCCTCTCCTTCAACGCTTGACTTTCAACGCTTAACCGCTGCCTGACTGCTCGCTTTGTTACATTCTGCATAACTGTTTCTCTCTCTCACATCAAGACTTCGGTGAGTTGACATTATATTTGATATTTGTGACCCGTTACTCTAGAACTGACTCAGTTGCATCGTACATGAAACCTCGATTGTGAATGTTTTGTATTTGCCTTTGTTTTTGCTGAAAGCAACTCATTGAAAATATCAAACTTCTCAGTGTTATATTTTGCTAGTTCTGACTGGTTTCTTACACCTTATGTCTTTGTTTTAACCTTAACAAAATTGGGGTTCGTCCGGAATAGAATTCATTTGACATTTGAGACCTGTTGTGAAATTTATTTCATTCTTTTGCTCTTTTGCAACAAGTTAATTGTGGAACCAGCAAGATAGTGTTTAAACTTGGGGAATTTCTTAAGTCCCATGACCCTGAGACAGTGAGTGAACTGCGCGAACTTGATTGCAAATGTCTTCACATTTCCAGCTTGATTCCAAACCTGTTATGAGGAAATCTCGGATTTAGAAAGTTGTTTTGAATCACTTTATTGACGAGGGAGTTTTTGGACATGAAGTGTTAGAAATGGTAGAGGAGGAATGTTCAGACCAGTTGGAGATGAAAAAAATTTGAACTGAAAAGGATGGACATGGAAATGAGAAAGTTTAAAATGGAGAAAGATAATTCAGAAAATTTCAGGTGTAAGGCTCGATTATATGACCTTAAATGTCCTTGTATACAGCTATGTATGGGTTAGTGACTTTCACAAAGGGACGTAACTCTGTATGTGGGGCTACAATGGCTCACAGTCATCCAAGGCCTTGTTCCGTTTCAACAAAGGGAGATAAGTGCATATGGTTTGAATGTTCTCTTTTTTTTATTTCGGCATTTAGACAATACACATTATACATCCCTCCCTTTAAGAGTTAGTTAAGGGTTAAATGTGTTGTTTATTATTCTGCCAATCGCGGTTTGGGATACATCAGTTTCAGTGGCAGCCGGTCACGGTCAAGATCATGACGGAAAGGTCGGAGATCAATATCGAGGCGTAATACTTGCAGTCTGGGCATAGTAATTCGCTGACCGTGCATTGGAAATGTACCACTGGGGTACCGTTTGTACTATTGAAGTACCGTTTGTTCTATTCAAATACCGTTTTGTACTATTAGAGTACCGTCATACCCTTACAAGGACAATTTAGCATAACGATGACATCCCTTGTGCACTTTAATTAAGCCTCTTTTAGTTTAAACTGGGAGGTTGTTTTCATTATTGCTGCGTGTCAAGGGAGTGGTGGGGCTATCGAGGCTTTCACCGTCTCAGTACATCCTGCACTATGATGTAAAGCTGGTGGTCTGTACATTGTTTAGACCTAGCCCAGGCTGTAGGTGTTGCGCTACATCCTCACTACCTTGTATTTCATGAATAAAACCATGGCCTTACTCCACATTTGTATTAAGAAGGCTATTGTTCTTTGTGGGAGAAATTGTTCTTGAAATAATTGTTACATAACCTACAACATCGCCCTTCCCGCTCTCCGGTGTTTCCGGTAGTTGACTGCTGTTGTGTATGCTGCATGCAACCATTATACCGTTATACCAATATAAGGGAAATATTGGTATTTTAAAGGTCACATGCAACGTAAAACGCAGACTCTGATACCTTTCGGTATGCATGCACTTACTGAAACAAATCCTCAAAAATGCCAATTGAACCTTTAAAGCTGAAAAAACACGCGATGAAAAAAGCCCGCGAAATCACAATTCAAAAGATTCTCTTATTTTCCTGCAGCGCTTGAGAAAAATGTGGTTTGAACAGCTATGTTGCGCTGCGCTCAGAGTAGGTTTGTGGAGCTTGAAACAGCACATCCTCGATATTTCCAGGGCATATGTTCCAGTACACTCTGTTCTCTCCACTACACAGGAGGTATCTACGTCTCGGCACGATGAATTTATTACCTCCCTTGGCTGGCATTTTATCCAATCAGGTGTCTACGTTGGGAATTTGAGCGAACCATTCACAGCTCACTTTCGCTTTTTAAATTATCTAACCCATTAAACTTGGCAAAACAAATGATCCAGAGGTACTATGACAGATGTAGAAAGAGTTCTTGCATATTGTTTAAGAGTGTAGAACCTATCATTTCGTCTGTATGATTTCTCCTAAATTTGAGTCTCACTGCAAAGAAACCTTCGCAGCTACAACTGCTATCTTTGTTGACGCTAACAAGCTCGGTTGTAGGGCGATTTAGCTGCTTGGCTACTGCGTGTGAGAATGCGGAGCCGGCAAAGGGAGGCAATAAAATTATTGGGCCGTAGATGCATCGTATAGTGGAATAGTGGAAAGCTCTCGGAATGTATAGTTACCATGGAGATATCGAGGATGGTAACAACATGCCTTCCCGGAGTATGAAGTCGTGAGCAATTGTCTAATCTTGGTTGTGCACACAAACAAGTAAATAATCCAATCGTTACATAAAAAGAACATGTTGATGGAGATAAACAGAGTCTGTCACAGAGAAAACGGAATGTCAAGTTTACTGACACCGATATGCCGGCCTCCCTTTCTGCTAATAACAATATACAATGAATAACTTAACCACATCCAACTTGAAATTGGCACTTTTCGGACTTTTACGCCTTAAGGAGCCGGCTGAGCGTATCAAATGAACCAGTGGCCAATGCAAAGGCTTCGTTACACTTAAGAAATGACTCTGACTGGGTTCGGTATCGCCCCTGCCTTGTTCGGGGAGGTAAGCACAAGTACAAAATGCTGCACTTTCGATTTGCAATTATAAGCTTATAATTTTGTATATTTGTGATAAATCAGCAATGTATTTTATATATTATGAATAAGTGATAACTGTGTTTAATTATGTTTGATTTTTCATGTGACCATTAAGAAAGCCTTACCACCTGCATCTATGACATTCTGAAAGTGAAAGAGACACCACAAACACCCATGGCAACAAGAAATACCAATTCCAAATGTCATTTCCAAAAGAAGTTTGATTTAAACTTTATGGAAATCGTATTGCTACATTTAAGAGGTCACAGTCTAATTCATCTGGCTCACTGATTACACCTGTTATGAGTATTTTTGTTAAGTGTATCTTTGTAACGTACGATATGATGGATTTAATATCAAGGCTGTACAGTATATCTTGGAAAAGGCATGGTTCATCAGTTTTCTTTCAATATGTTATATACCCACAATATACAAAGGTATTTCATGCCAACCGTTTCCTTATAAAACCGGGGAATTATATTTTGTGTTAATCTATTGAGCCATGTAGTATTTGATTTTCAGAAAAAATATTCTCATGCGCAGCGGATTAATGGACATACATGGCTCCATCAGCAGAACACGCTCCCCAGTCTGAAGACTGGATGTTGATGACGCTGGTCCTTGTAGTTACCAACATGTATTATTGCTTGGAGAGTCGAACGTGCAGAACATATCTAAAATTGACAACATATGCCCTATTTGCTTTTATGCTTTTATAACGTAAATGTCATCGCTTAATGTGAACGAGACTACACGCATCAATCGCGCTGCAGTATAAGAAGTAATCATCCTCTTAGTGACTCAAAGTGAATGGCGAATGTTTGAGATTGCTCGACATGATTATGAACAATGTCACCCACTTATGGTTGAAGAGTCTTTGTGGTTTTCTTCAACCTCAACCAATACTATGAAAAAATACGCAGCATCCCAAAACGATTTTCATTTAGCTGGTTTTTTTAAACATTAAATTTCAAGATCGAGGTCATTTGTTGATACTCGTTGTATCAATTTTTGATGTAGACAGATCACTTTCCTTCCAAAACATTTTATGACAGTCGATAAAGAAAGATTACTGCTGTTGTTCCGTGAATATGCAAAGGTGAGAGTTTTTTCTCTTTAGAGCATGAATTAAAATGGTCTGTTAATATGATAATATGGTTGAGTAGACAAGTTGAAGTTCAGGTTTAGTGTAGCCCTGCGACAAAACATGTAGTCTTGACAACACCTTAAGGTGTTTGTCTGATCCCCAATTACAGAAGGTATTAAGTAATTACCGTATTTAGGTAGACACACCCACCAGTTTTGAAGTGAGAATTACACACTAGATCGCTATAGACTTCGTTACCAGGTGATTACTTGATCTCTGACCCTCATTATATGGCTGTGAGTAAGACACTGCAGGTCACCAGTCGGCTGGATGGGACTTTATAACCTGTCTTGTACGCCATGACATTGAATGGTGTACACGAACTTTCAACTCATGAAATCCCGCATACATATTTTCAAGGCGAAATCTTACGTTTAAAACTGGTAGAGATCGTCCCATTCCTAAAATTATGATGGAGGGAGGAGACAATGCAATGACGTCACAAATGTAATTTAGTTCCTTTCTTATAGTCTTCAAGTTGTCAAAGGGCACATGGGTGTGAATTTGCAATTTTATGTAACAATTCTGGCAAGTGTTTTGTTGGATGTTGATTTGAATGTCGTAGACGAGAGTCGTTTAATGCTTAATAGATGATAAGAGAGATGATGATATTGATATCAAATCTGGCTTACTGTGTCGTATGGGTCCTAGGGACTTATAGAACTGATATAAAATACACTTACAATTGATGATGACGAGCATTCGAACACTTGGCTTTGGTGTGTCGCTACGTCATCGCCTGCCATCCCCCTTAAAAGGTCAATTGATTACCCAGGACGACGAAAAGCTATTTTTCTCATGGCACGAAAACAGTTGGGTCATTTCTGGCTGATGTTGAAATGGTATCTGTTTTATTGCTTTAATCGTGTTACCTGTATCTATACTTATCCATCATGTATACATTTATCTGAGAAAAGTTTACGTTTTGTTTCTAAACCGCGACTTACTGTTTGCCATTTCTCCTGCATCGTGTTGAAAATAGCTGAACCCATCGGTAACTCTCAGGAGTGACAAGCGTTGTCCGGAGAAGTGCTGCTGGAGAATTAATCCAGTATTATACCATTTGATTATATGTGCATAGAAATAGTCTTTGTTTGTAAATATGTCAAGGTATTTTGTTCAAACAACAACTCCTGACGTGATATGCTTTTTTCTTCAATTGATATGTATTTTTTGAGCGAGGTGATCCATGTTTACATGATTGGTCGTTTCGCAGATACTTGCATTTGTTATGTAGACTCCCATATTATCAAAACAATGTTACGTTTCCTGTCAACGTGAGGCAAGAAAAATAAATAATCGTAATTTGGTAACGAAATAAGGGTTCCTTAAACTAATACTGACGTAGGGATTATGATTTATGAATAAGTGGCACCTTCTCTTTGTGTCAAGTGAGAGTATATCCTTCATATAATAATATTGGCACCTAGAACCTCGTGGGTAATAGGACCCGTGAAGGTCCCGGGGTAGAATAGGCCTTCAGCAACCCATGCTTGCCATAAAAGGCTACTCGGGTGGTCAGGCTCGCTGACTTGGTTGGCACATGTCATCGGTTCCCAATTGAGCAGATCGATGCTCATGTTGCTGATCACTGGATTGTCTGGTCCAGACTCGATTATTTACAGACCGCCGCCACATAGCTGGAATATTGGTGAGTGTGGCGTAAAACTCACTCACTCACTCACTCGTGGGAAATACCATTGATATTATGACTAGAATCCACAGTATACTCATACATACATGATGTTACAAACGTAAATGGAAGAATGGAAGACACACTTCAGAACGCAGTATAACGTCTTCCACCCAAAGCGTAATACCAAGTGACGTCGGTGAATTGAAAGTGTCTCCTAAATTGATGGGTGCGACATAGATCTTGATATTCCTTCAATTTGGCGTATTCAACGAGCTGACTGATTTTGATTTTTGACAACCAATCGATATGCTTGGGTGTTCACTGCATGCAACTTAAATGTGAAATCGATGGTATTCCTTCATTTTTTCAGATCTTTGATTTTTATCATGTGTCTCGCTAAACGATTTTTTTTCACCTTACAGAATGTTTACATAAATACCAAGAGGGTATCATTTTCAGGGTATTGACATGGGGTCTGTAGATTATTGGCGCGAGAGACGGCTCAATTCCATGACGCCATCTGTACACGTCTTCTTTCGCCCAAACCAGACATGAATGTAGGTCAAATACTAAGTGATTGTCTGACGATGATGTCAGTGATTGTCAAGGACCGTCATTTGCAGTGTCAATAACACTATGTCACGCTTCGTTCATTGCAATTGGAACTTTGGATGACGTCATTGAGTCTTTGAGGTTCCTTCAACAACTGCATTATTCACTAGTCGATGTCAAACAAATCGCTTCGAGACAACCTTTCATTACATTAGTGCATGTGTCATGGTAATAGCGTCCCAGAATTCCTAAACACATCAATACTTGTTGTCCAACCTCTCACAACTGTTACGACTATGTATTTTCTGTATATTTTTGTTACTGATTAAGTAATAATTATTATTGGGTCACAACATTTAGTGTTTGGAATATGAAATATGATGGGTCACATTTCGTTTTAATAGCTGGTCAAGACTTTTAGCTTTCTGGATTTCCGGAAGTTATCTGCTCCTAGTTTTCAATGTTTACTTCCGGGAGACTTATTCGAGGGCATTCTACAGTGTTAACGATGTTCGTTTGTGCTCGAACTTTCGGGAAATGACTTGGTAAATATATAAAAAGGCTTGTTGCCGTGTGGACGGGGACACTCACACTCATTTAAATATCTGCCACGCTTGATCATGAAAACCCGTCAACGCCTGACCTACATTATCTGCTGTCGCACCATCGCTGTGTTGACATTCTGCCATAGTTGATTCTTTCTCACACCAAGACTTTGGTGTGACTTTGGTTTGCTATTTTGTATTTTGTGATCCACTGACTTAGATTTTGTCTCTCTTGAATTGTATTTGTAATCAGCATTGTTATATTGACTTGTGACTTTGTATACCTTGCTCTCGTTGCATAACAATACATAATCTGAACGTAAACGAACTGTCTCTGTTCTGTTTTGCTGGTTCACTGGGGATTTCTTAAATTGTTGTCACGGTAAATTCTTAACCGTAACACAACTGTAGAATGCAAAATCCAGTGTCAAACTACAAAACGTAACTTTTTTCTCAAAGACCTTCATTTCGTCACGGTGCCTAAACCAAAGGCCGAGGCGTTGTGGGAAAAAACATAGAAACAGTAAGTAAATGTGCACAATGCCAACGGTGCGTGGAAACCATGTAATATGTATGTTTCTTTAACTCAGACGTGAACGGGTTTCGATGGGTTTTCACGGGAGAGCACGAATACCAACAATAAGTGAAAGATGCAAGTCTCCTTGAATAAAGCTGACGCCTTCATAGCCTCATAAAACTTATGTTTTCCACGACAAATATTGACTAACCTCCCTGTCCCCGTCACTGGCTGACGGAAAGGGAACTCCTCTGTATGTGAATGATATAACGTACACTGATTTACGCGTCTGTCGACCTTTCTGTGCATCTCTGCCAGGAAGACATCAGTGAAGCATAACAGGCGATATCTCAGTGGAACTCTGTGGGAAGAACCGCCATACTAGCACCGCCGTAGTTACTGCAATAGTGAGGGGATGCATTTAATGGACCAGGGGTATGGTTGGAACACTGCACTCTGAGCCCACGAAATATAAACAATAAGAACCCCCTCAGTACTATACCTCCGAGACATCGTTACCTAATCTGCATTTGGAATATTTAACTTAATACCAACATAACATATGCTAATACCTATGTAACACGGGCCATAGTCCGTTTGGCTCAAAAGCGGATCGATGAATTGCAATTTGACGTGAAATCTAATTGATATTAATCTAATTAAAATACTCAATGAAACCCTGATCATGATTAAAACATCATAACAAACTCTGAGAGGTATTAGCAAAATGGAAAATGTTTGACCTAAAACTAAACAAGTTGTTTAATGATTTATCATTAAAACACTGGCTCAGTTCACTACATTTTACGAGGGAGGAGTGCCGGGAACGGGACAGCCAGGAGTGTGAGAAATGATGGAGACGACACAGCACAGGTTAATGAATAAATACCTTTCTTGTCACATATGCACTTGCCTCTCGAACCTATTACCTATATAACACGTGGTCATTTGCCAGTATAAGGTTGCGTTGATTCTGTTCTGTTCCCCAGGGGTTATATATAATTAGGTGAAGTTTTGAATGCCTTGGAGGTGGAGGTCGGGGTAGGGGGACTGACGAACCTGCGATGTAATCAGGGTGTTTCGAATCCCTGATTTTCAGGATTCAGTAACGGGCACAGGACGCAAACTGAATGACAGCGTCTTCACGCAAAATAAATAACGCGTGTCCCTCTGGACTAGGTTGTGTACAAGGTGTATATATCAATTTGGGACAGGATGTGTATGTGGGATGCGATGCATACAAGGTGTATGTGCCGATCGCGGATAGGATGCATATGTATACAAGGTGGATATGGACCTCAGTGATAGGTTGTATACAAGGTGTGTGCCTCTCAGGACAGGACATATACAAGGTGCATGTGTGGATATGTTTACAAAAGGTGCATATGCCCCTCAGGTATAGGATGTATGCAAGGTGTATATATGTCCTCCGGGGATAGATTGTATGACAGGTATATATGTCCCTCAGGGATCGGATGTATACGAGGTGTATGTCTTTCAAGCATAGATTATATACAAGGTGTGTATGACCCAGGAACAGGTTGTGTACAGGGCGTCAGTGTTCGTTATTGGGGGATTCCGGATAACGAAAATGTTAAATGTAGAGGTTTGTATTTGAAAATAAGTGTAAGTAATTTGAGATATATTGATGTATGGCCCCGGTGTTTGTACAGTGGCCGGCTTTTTCAGCGAAGATCGTTCTCGTCACTACATCCCGAGGAATATAATATAATATAATACTGAGACCTCCCGATTGATCGGCCTTGTAGCATTTAGCTGATGTTTGCATACAACTACAGGAGAGAGATGCTGCTGTCTTGTATTGACACCACACCCTGAGGCCTCTCCACACAGAAGTAGTCCAGCTCATGTACGCCCACAGTCAAACATAATGATTGAATGACTTCTATGTCCATCTGCTATGATAGCTTGTCATATATGATAATGGGTTTGAAAGAGATGGAGCAGCTTGTGTGTTTGGTCAGTGAAAGATGTGCATGTTGGTCTTGAAACTTTCAGATCTCCATTTTAGTTTCAGAATTTAGGGTCTTTCTAAATATTCATTACATGATAAATCCAAATGGTCAGTCACTTCGTTTATGACATCCGGGAAAAGACACTTTGAACTCGGGGTACAAGAGGCGGAGAGCAATATATGGGCAACCATTTTCTCTATTACAGCGAGAACAAGTGATCAAAACTTGCTTGTTGGCAGTGTTAGAACCTACACCGAAATATTGCTCACTAAAATGAAACTGTTCATCCTTATTATGATGTCGTTCCTCACTTCTTATCTTGATGGCAACACCGAGCAACAATAGCCTCGTGGCGGGGGTAATCTAAAAAGGCATTTACACATGACGATTGACTGCAATCATGTAAACAGATTTCAAACAGACGTCGTCGTTTGTTGCAGTCAGTTTACTGTTCCCAGGGAGAGATATCTGTTTCACCACAAAGGAACCGTCAGTTATAGGAGAACACAATGAGGCAAGGCTGCTAAGAGAACACCAGTAAATCTAGAATAGGGCTATACATAATAGGGGACAGAGGATGTCTTGGTGTATTCAATCAGTCAATCTTCATTTACAGTACTGAAGAGGCCATAGGCCTATGTACATTTCTCATCTGTAGCAGAGGGTGCAATATACACAAATATATAGTAAGTAATATCACAGCTGTAACACAGATGATCTGTCATTCATGGGGTGGTATATAAACATTGCAAGCTGTCTTGTGACTGTTTGATTTTGTGATGTCATGAGGGTATAGAATTCATCTATTCGGGGGTTGAAGTAGAAATATTTCTTGGTGCATTCTTTTCTGATATTTGCATACAATGGACAAACAAGCAAGAAAAGATTATTCATCTTCTACCTCTTGATAAGTACAATATTTACACAATCGCTTTTCCCGTGGTATTTTCTACCCTTTTCTACTGGAAGATCATGGGAACTACATCTGAAACGGGCTAGTGCTGTTCTGAACTTCTTAAAATTAATGTCTAGAAGACATGTTTCTGCAGCAATGAATGACGTGAAACAGGAGTAATGGTATAACTTATTGTATAAAGATATTGAAAAGTGCCACTTTTGAAAATACATATCTTTTAGCCTTTGTGTAAGATCATATATAAAATGCTCAGGTGCTGTTACGTTTTCTTCTCTCTAGATGTGATAATAGCCGAAGGACTGAAGTATCTTTCTTACGCCAGAGGTCCAGTTGTTTTTACCTCTATCGTCGTAAAGTATCATCATGTTATAGCATTTTGTGGGGAGTCTGGTGCTTGGCATATTGTGCAATCTTATCGAGTATTTCATTACCTTTATGTATCTAGATATATACATAGAATATCTGCCACATTCCCCATAATCTGTGACATTTGGGGTGTTTGAGTTTACTTCTAAAAATCATTTGCACGCGTAAAGATATACCTTTTCTGTAGTGTCATATATTTCTTGACCCCATACCTCTGCAGCATAGAGTAGAACAGGACTAAGTTTAGTGTCAAAAATTTGAAAAAGGGAGGGAGGGAAGAGACATCTGTTTCATCACGAAGGAGCCGTCACTTATCGGAGATCACACTGAGGCAAGGCTGTTAAGAGAACACAACTAAATCTAGAAATCATCAGACTATTACATGATAGGGGACAGTGGTGATTTTTCGTGGATGGTGATGTCTTGTGTATTATCGCCACATCCCACCAAACATTTGACGTAAATCGAGACAGACATGGTTGAGTCTGATCAAGGTTTTTTCACGATCAACCTGCCCTGATTTCAGCCAGACTAATCTCTTAAAATCACAGAGGGAGTCTTCTTTTGGGAGTAATGGCGATTTTACCCATCCGTATGCAGTTCAAGTTGATCACATGGCCGTCTAACTGTTCTTCTTGTTTTATGCTGTTTCCGGACATGGCAATTTTTGTCTAGTTTCGTAATGTATGTAATTCTCTACCACTGAAGTGTGCTTTGTCTTATTGCTTTAAAAGTACGTACGCGTTGCTGTGACAATGGAGGTTGTTGGTGCTGTATATTACTTATAAGAAGTAGACCGGATGTAGGCTAGGAGACACAAGTTTCCTCTCAGAAGAGATACTCACATAAGCAGCTATTTTCCTAAGGACCTGAGAAAGAGTAGTCAAGGTTTATACGTATATCCACCAGCTGTAGCTTGACACAGTATGCACGCTAGTGCTGACTCAACTCAGGGATAATACAATAACGGTACTGAATCAAACTTCACTTTCATGCCAGTGCCCCCTCCCTAAGAAGGAAATGCCATTATGCAGTACACCTGTTTCAGATAGTGTTGTAATACTGCCGCCGAAAGGAAAATGAACAGATATTCCGTTTTCGTGAAGAAGTTATTTGGTTTCGCATTCATAAGATGTCTACATATGTATTCAGAAAAAGTCAATGCTTCTACGTTAATGGAAAGCATGTTTTACAAATTTCGCCTGAATCTTCTTGAATGAACAAATTCATGAGTTTGATTTGGCCTTACTTTCTACTTCTTTTCAATTAATCAAACGGAGAGTCTGGATATTGCCTCAAACGCCAAAGAATTACATCTTTCTAAAGAGAATAGGAGTTCGCTAGAACCTACTTTCTCTCTCAGCTGAATTGATTTCGTTATTTCAATAACCAGGGCGATCACCATTTACACCAGGAATCTGATGTTAGTTTCTAGCCCTGTAGACGGTGAGATGACAACGCAAGTGGTGTATTTACAGATGAAGAGAGATCTCGCTCCCCAGAACCACTTGCAACAGGAATACGGATACATAAAGTCTGGTAAACGTATAATTTAAAACTCATTTCATAGTTAAGGAACATTATGTACAATGTAGTAGATGGTTCCAGAAACGGCGGAATTATGTTCGTGAGGAAAGTTAGTACCGCATCGTGGTGCTGTCCAAATAGTGATACTATAATTTTTTAAGTTTCCACGCTAGTTTTAATACTAACTGTGATAGTCTAGTAGTTTTACTGTCCTTCGTCGACAGGGTCTTCATAATATGCATATATATTCTTTTTTGTCACGTATATGTTATCGTCACTATATGGCTGCAATATTGCTGATGTGACGTTAAATATTAACTCACTCACTCACTCACTCACTAGTACCACATCGCAGCTTGGAAGGGAATCTGCGATGTTATATATGCTGAGAATGTCACGACAGCAGTGCTGAGTCGGTATCTCTAGGTCTCTCAATATCTAGGACCCGCTACTACAGGTACAGAGAAGAGTGGACCATTTGTAGTGTGCGTTATTGCTGATCATTAGGCTAGCATGCCAGAACACTGAGCAAACAATGACACTCGTGAATCCTATGGTCTATCTCCGAGGGCATCTTCAGGCGGGGTACCAGCAAACACAACTGTCACACAAGCGATCCAGCCAACATAGTCACCATCAGGGACAACTTCCTGGATACTTTCACGCACACCTCATACACAAGTGATCTGTCCAACATAGACACCATCTGAGGACAACTTCCTGGATACTTTCACGCACACCTCATACACAAGCGATCTGTCCAACATAGACACCGTCTGAGGACAACCTCCTCCATACTTCAAGACACGCCTCAGACACAAGTGATCCATCCAACATAGACACCTTCTGAGGACAACCTCCTCCATACTTCAAGACACACCTCATACACAAGCGATCTGTCCAACACAGACACCTTCTGAGGACAACCTCCTCCATACTTCAAGACACACCTCATACACAAGTGATCCATCCAACACAGACACCTTCTGAGGACACCATCTCCACATACTTCAAGACACACCTCAGACACAAGTGATCCATCCAACACAGACACCTTCTGAGGACACCATCTCTACATACATCAAGACACACCTCATACACAAGCGATCTGTCCAACATAGACACCGTCTGAGGACAACCTCCACCATACTTCAAGACACGCCTCTGACACAAGTGATCCATCCAACTCAGCATAAGAATATATTTATTTTCAAAACGATGGATATATTGTACACTAAACAATTTCCTGAAGTACATGTCGGTCTAGCTATACTCGGTGGGACAATTTCTACAAAGGTTACTGCAAACAGACATGTGTGTCTGCGATGTTCGATGACATCATGATGTATGTGTCTTGAAATGCCAGGAAATCATAACGGTACGTCCTTCAAACCAACAATAATCTGTCAAACTTTCTTACACACGGTCAGAAACAGCTAGGACACCAAGTCAATACAACAAAATTCTACAAAATACGTTCTCTTTTGGGGATTACAGTGTGATTTATGGACCAACATATCAAAGTTGCATTACTGGCTCAATCAAACCCTAGTAATTAATGGTTGTGCTAAGGGATTCTAAATCGTGAATGAAAAGAATAAATCGAAAGAAACTCTTGTCCCGGTAACGTGACACAAATAGGACACATTTCAGAATCTGCAACTGTATTCCGTTATTTGGCACAACAGCACCTGCAGACACGTGATAACATTGGATTATCATATAATCCTATGCTACATTACGTTTCTACAAGCATGACAATGTTGTATCATTGTGTTGAAAAATTGCCGTGACAAAAGGTTTAAGAAGTTCCATCAGAACCAGCAAAATACAACGTTGAGAAGTCTGAGGTAACTTTAGAGAACTACCTTCAAGGCCTACCGATAAAATACTGAACATTTATGATGCGAAAAGTGACCCATAAAAATTCTTATTGAAAACAGTAATAATTATTACTTAAATAATACAATATACAGAAAATACACCCTCCTGACACGATACACGTCAATATGGTATGACATGTTCTTTATATTCTGGTAACTAAAGAATGACATGCAAATACAATAATGATAGCCTTGGTTGACTCGAGCAAACAGATCAAAGACTGGACGCTGTGATAGCCAGGATCAGTTCTGACCAACAACATGATTTACACAAACAAATAGGTCAATCCGACAGATGATGCGTACTTGCCATAGCTCAAAAGGACTGATTTTCTCAGCAATCAACAAACGAAAGATGAAATAGTATCAGTCTCACACATATTGAGTGGTATATACGAAATTCATTTCCAGACTCCTTTGATGCAGAGACTGAAATATGCATGTCGCCAAGGATGTCTGCGCATTTACGCTCAGAGTTCTCTATTCCTTACCACTGTGGGGACAGCCACTCAGCAGGTTTCTCAAAGGGCTTAGCAGATCCATGCCATGTGAAGCAGCACGCTCATATAACACATCCATGGCGTTGTTCTGCAGAATGCTCTTATTTGCAATGCCCTTTCCTCATACTTGAACCTGTTCCTTTTTAAATATTGAAGTGAGAAATGTGGTCTCTAGGAATGCACATACAACTGTATAATGTATAGATTGTCTCCCAGGTAACAAGTAACATCTGAATCTAGCTGTTCAAAGCTCCCCTGGCGATGAGGAACAGGCGAAAAGGAAGGGTGGACTGAATGCTCACATTCAGGACACAGCCATCAAGCCATCATTTCTCATATTCTCAGCATACCATGACAAATGCAGAAGTGCAGGGAGAATGGTGGATCATCGTTGGGATTAAAACAACACAATGACACAGTGTTATCTACAACCGTTCCAACAATTTTTACGATCGGCGTTACATCCATTGAGTGTGCCCTCCGAGGAATTTTACCAGATCTTAGTGTATGGACTGATGCAAGTGAAGTTTGCTGACTCATCATCTCTGAGTTATCTCGTCGTTGGCAATGTTTCATGTATAAAATGAAACTATGATACTTGATATTGATTACGACACAACAACAAGTTATTTGAATCCCTTTGTCTGGACTGAAACATGAATCAGCGTGTGCTTGTCGATAGTATTCGCGGCGGACGTCATGCATTGTGTGAGAGGAAGTGATATTTTGCAATGCTTTAATCCAAAAGAGTTTCACCTGAATGGACCCCACAGAGGCAGATTTATACAAAAGACAAAAGAATAAAGGGTACAATACAAATCTACCGAAACATTCATCCACTGCTTTTAATGGAAAAGGTACAGTGTGTCCAAGTACATGCTTGAATTAGTCACGAGTATAAATTAGTACGGCATTGTGCGATGGAATAATTGTATTTCCTGAGACATTTGCGAGGAAGTTGTTTCCTCGTTTTTTCGAACATTTGGTGTCATCCCCGCCCTTTTGACTTCTATCCTTAGTGGAACCTGTTACTTTGGTAGATAACGGACACTGACACTTACCGAAACTCCATGAGTGATTAATTCTGCCAAGTTTGTACGTACAAAGACGGTAACTCTCCAAATTCCACAAACTACCGCCGAGGCAAGTTGACGTAGCGTTTCAATCATATGCTGTCACTTGCAATAACTTCATTAACATGAAGTCTCCACGGACAAAAAAATATTTATTATGGAGATTGTGAAAGCAGAAATTGAAATGTTTGAACGGATTGCGTTTGAGAATCAGATTTAATTTCAGTAATAGGTGGAACACCAGACCTCAAAGTTCTCCTTGTTTCTTCCGTTTCTTTGTGTCTAGTGCCATACTGTGCCTGATCATTCCAACAAAACCAGTATCGCTCCTTTTGCTAAGAACAGCGTGTATCTCCAAAACTCCAAATGTTTGATGCCAGCTTCTACATTCAATGCAGGGACAACCGATATAGACTTGTGAGGAGGATCAGATATCCGTTCTCACCATAGGTAACGGTGGGATCTACACAAGAATGGGCTGATGCCTCTAAAGTAGATGATTATTGCCATGGTAGAGTCAGCGAGAGAAATGTTATGGCCATCTAATGGCAATCACTTCTTCCTCGTCATCGACTGATGAGAGATGTGTTTTCGGGACATATCAAGTACTTGTTCACGCTTCAAGGAGAATGTTGATTTTTATTCGATTTCACCGTCTGGAATAGTAATTACCAGGAATGTTTTCAGACTTTATATTACTAGATATTGGAGACAGGAAATGGCTCTTTCCTCTGAATAAGAGAGAAGAAAGAAGCAATCAGCTCTGTGTCACACGTCAATCGAATGAATGAAATATGTTCGAGAAATGACCACAGGTTTTTACCTCTGACTATTACTTTTTCATCTTACAATATCCAGTTATACCCATCAGTTATACCCATCAGTTATACCCATCAGTTATACCCATCAGTTATACCCATCAGTTATACCCATCAGTTATACCCATCTGCAGTTAGAGAATAGCGTATCCGTTGTAGATACACATTGCCATGATGGGTACATTAAGGGTATCACATTTCACCTTCGAAATTGTCATATTCCCGAGACAGCTTGAGCACATTACTTAAAACATATGAAGCTGAAAAGTTAGTAACTCCATTAACACTTGAAGACAGTACAGGATGATGTGACAATTACTTTCTCTTTTACATGCTTTTTCAACCAATATATATCTGGTCACCAGTACTGTTATATCGCAGCTCATAAGGTCATTGTCATTGGGAGATGAATCTTGTGTTGCAGATCGTACACAGCTTGACAACGCATGAGCAGCGGGTCTTCTGAAGGTGTCCACACTATCGTGATGTAAGTTATCCGGTCCACTTTATGTGAGTGAACGTTGGTTTGTGCAGTTTTGAGTAAAGTGTCGCCAGTATCGAGGCATGGGATTTCATAACAACAAAGTGTATTTGTCCTGGGTGATGAATCAGCTCTTCAAATGCAACTACAAACAATAGTTTACATTCACAGAGATATACTAAGATGGCACAGCAGATATGCTGTGTTGGTTTTACGACAGATCTCATAAATCATATCGCAGAGCCAAATATTGTTGATATAGTATTGGATGGAAGTTGGATGTGTTTGAGTTACGGACCACGTGTACTTCCTGCGCTTTCAGTGCCTCACCTCAGTCTGCGGGCCTCACCACACAACCGCAACCTATGGCGTATTGCAGACGTTTCATAAACAACGTCTCCTTCACGATACCGATGGTATCACATAAACACCTGTGTCACCACGTAATCATTGAAATATCTGTGAGTACATTATACCTGGGAAAAAGAAATACCTCGAAGTATGCCGATCACCAATGGAACCATGTTCAAGTTCCGCTTGTATATGAAGATACGCAAGATGAAAATGTGTATTTCAGATATTAATGCAAGTGCACTTACTCATTGGAAAGTTATAAGAAATTTTTTTCTGTAAATTGTATTATTAATTAAGTAATAATTATTACGAGTCACATTCCGCATCATAAATGTTAAGTACTTTTCGTATTTTGGCAGCAGGCTTTAAGGAAATGCTCTCTCTTGATTAATTGTTGACTTCTGGGAGGCTGCTGCTGTTCTGGAGAATTCTATGTCGATGGCGATGGTCGTGTGTGCTCGAACTTTCAGGACTGTTGACTGTATATGTATAAAGGCTAGTTGCCGTGTTGTCGACACGGACACCCACAGATTAACAGGAGTATATAACTCTGCCTCTCCTTCAACGCTTGACTTTCAACGCTTAACCGCTGCCTGACTGCTCGCTTTGTTACATTCTGCATAACTGTTTCTCTCTCTCACATCAAGACTTCGGTGAGTTGACATTATATTTGATATTTGTGACCCGTTACTCTAGAACTGACTCAGTTGCATCGTACATGAAACCTCGATTGTGAATGTTTTGTATTTGCCTTTGTTTTTGCTGAAAGCAACTTATTGAAAATATCAAACTTCTCAGTGTTATATTTTGCTAGTTCTGACTGGTTTCTTACACCTTATGTCTTTGTTTTAACCTTAACAAAATTGGGGTTCGTCCGGAATAGAATTCATTTGACATTTGAGACCTGTTGTGAAATTTATTTCATTCTTTTGCTCTTTTGCAACAAGTTAATTGTGGAACCAGCAAGATAGTGTTTAAACTTGGGGAATTTCTTAAGTCCCATGACCCTGAAACAGTGAGTGAACTGCGCAAGTCAGGTTGATTGCAAATGTCTTCACATTTCCAGCTTGATTCCAAACCTGTTATGAGGAAATCTCGGATTTAGAAAGTTGTTTTGAATCACTTTATTGACGAGGGAGTTTTTGGACATGAAGTGTTAGAAATGGTAGAGGAGGAATGTTCAGACCAGTTGGAGATGAAAAAGTTGAACTGAAAAGGATGGACATGGAAATGAGAAAGTTTAAAATGGAGAAAGATAATTCAGTACTTTCAGGTGTAAGGTCGATTATATGACCTTAAATGTCCTTGTATACAGCTATGTATGGGTTAGTGACTTTCACAAAGGGACGTAACTCTGTATGTGGGGCTACAATGGCTCACAGTCATCCAAGGCCTTGTTCCGTTTCAACAAAGGGAGATAAGTGCATATGGTTTGAATGTCCTCTTTTTTTATTTCGGCATTTAGACAATACACATTATACATCTCCTCCCTTTAAGAGTTAGTTAAGGGTTAAATGTGTTGTTTATTATTCTGCCAATCGCGGTTTGGGATACATCAGTTTCAGTGGCAGCCGGTCACGGTCAAGATCATGACGGAAAGGTTGGAGATCAATATCGAGGCGTAATACTTGCAGTCTGGGCATAGTAATTCGCTGACCGTGCATTGGAAATGTACCACTGGGGTACCGTTTGTACTATTGAAGTACCGTTTGTTCTATTCAAATACCGTTTTGTACTATTAGAGTACCGTCATACCCTTACAAGGACAATTTAGCAAAACGTTGACATCCCTTGTGCACTTTAATTAAGCCTCTTTTAGTTTAAACTGGGAGGTTGTTTTCATTATTGCTGCGTGTCAAGGGAGTGGTGGGGCTATCGAGGCTTTCACCGTCTCAGTACATCCTGCACTATGATGTAAAGCTGGTGGTCTGTACATTGTTTAGACCTAGCCCAGGCTGTAGGTGTTGCGCTACATCCTCACTACCTTGTATTTCATGAATAAAACCATGGCCTTACTCCACATTTGTATTAAGAAGGCTATTGTTCTTTGTGGGAGAAATTGTTCTTGAAATAATTGTTACATAACCTACAACATCGCCCTTCCCGCTCTCCGGTGTTTCCGGTAGTTGACTGCTGTTGTGTATGCTGCATGCAACCATTATACCGTTATACCAATATAAGGGAAATATTGGTATTTTAAAGGTCACATGCAACGTAAAACGCAGACTCTGATACCTTTCGGTATGCATGCACTTACCGAAACAAATCCTCAAAAATGCCAATTGAACCTTTAAAGCTGAAAAAACACGCGATGAAAAAAGCCCGCGAAATCACAATTCAAAAGATTCTCTTATTTTCCTGCAGCGCTTGAGAAAAATGTGGTTTGAACAGCTATGTTGCGCTGCGCTCAGAGTAGGTTTGTGGAGCTTGAAACAGCACATCCTCGATATTTCCAGGGCATATGTTCCAGTACACTCTGTTCTCTCCACTACACAGGAGGTATCTACGTCTCGGCACGATGAATTTATTACCTCCCTTGGCTGGCATTTTATCCAATCAGGTGTCTACGTTGGGAATTTGAGCGAACCATTCACAGCTCACTTTCGCTTTTTAAATTATCTAACCCATTAAACTTGGCAAAACAAATGATCCAGAGGTACTATGACAGATGTAAAAAGAGTTCTTGCATATTGTTTAAGAGTGTAGAACCTATCATTTCGTCTGTATGATTTCTCCTAAATTTGAGTCTCACTGCAAAGAAACCTTCGCAGCTGCAACTGCTATCTTTGTTGACGCTAACAAGCTCGGTTGTAGGGCGATTTAGCTGCTTGGCTACTGCGCGTGAGAATGCGGAGCCGGCAAAGGGAGGCAATAAAATTATTGGGCCGTAGATGCATCGTATAGTGGAATAGTGGAAAGCTCTCGGAATGTATAGTTACCATGGAGATATCGAGGATGGTAACAACATGCCTTCCCGGAGTATGAAGTCGTGAGCAATTGTCTAATCTTGGTTGTGCACACAAACAAGTAAATAATCCAATCGTTACATAAAAAGAACATGTTGATGGAGATAAACAGAGTCTGTCACAGAGAAAACTGAATGTCAAGTTTACTGACACCGATATGCCGGCCTCCCTTTCTGCTAATAACAATATACAATGAATAACTTAACCACATCCAACTTGAAATTGGCACTTTTCGGACTTTTACGCCTTAAGGAGCCGGCTGAGCGTATCAAATGAACCAGTGGCCAATGCAAAGGCTTCGTTACACTTAAGAAATGACTCTGACTGGGTTCGGTATCGCCCCTGCCTTGTTCGGGGAGGTAAGCACAAGTACAAAATGCTGCACTTTCGATTTGCAATTATAAGCTTATAATTTTGTATATTTGTGATAAATCAGCAATGTATTTTATATATTATGAATAAGTGATAACTGTGTTTAATTATGTTTGATTTTTCATGTGACCATTAAGAAAGCCTTACCACCTGCATCTATGACATTCTGAAAGTGAAAGAGACACCACAAACACCCATGGCAACAAGAAATACCAATTCCAAATGTCATTTCCAAAAGAAGTTTGATTTAAACTTTATGGAAATCGTATTGCTACATTTAAAACGCCACAGACTAATTCATCTGGCTCACTGATTACACCCGTTATGAGTATTTTTGTGAAGTGTATCTTTGTAACGTACGATATGATGGATTTAATATCAAGGCTGTACAGTATATCTTGGAAAAGGCATGGTTCATCAGTTTTCTTTCAATATGTTATATACCCACAATATGCAAAGGTATTTCATGCCAACCGTTTCCTTATAAAACCGGGGAATTATATTTTGTGTTTATCTATTGAGCCATGTAGTATTTGATTTTCAGAAAAAAATATTCTCATGCGCAGCGGATTAATGGACATACATGGCTCCATCAGCAGAACACGCTCCCCAGTCTGAAGACTGGATGTTGATGACGCCGGTCCTTGTAGTTATCAACATGTATTATTGCTTGGAGAGTCGAACGCGCAGAGTGAGTGAGTGAGTGAGTTAAAATTTAAAGTCACTTTGGCAATATTTCAGCCACATCGTGACTAAAACAATATATAGAGTAACAATAATGAAAGATTGATTATATAATCCTGTCAACAAAGGACAGTAAAATCACTAGAATATCACAGATATATAAGTAAAACTAGAAATGAATTCTAAAATATTTAGCGATAGGGGATAACACAATATAAAGATAGGCTATAGATCGCCAACAACGGAAGGTAGATCACCACACTAGAGACCAAGGGGACCCACAGTACCTTTGCTACCTGCGTGGACCCTAGTTGGATTTACATCATCCCTTCAGCTGATGGCGATTGTAGGAAATTTTAGCCAAAATTAAAAGAACAAGAATACTACATTTAAAACACCTGGTACGTTTACACTGGCTTTGAACGATGTGGGACTTACGTACCCTCTCAGGAGGACAATAATTTTACAATACTTCAACCCCCTTCGAGGGTACAGCCACAAACAGCTCAACTTCCTAGTCTAGCTACCAAACATTAAAATACATCTATCTACAGAGCATATTGTTCAGAATTCAACTAATAAATCAATTTCCTTTAAAAATGCAATAATTAAATGAGAACTAACTGTGTTAAAAAGATCTTTAACTGTTTTAACAGTAAAATATTTCTCCCTTGTGATGGAGAATTCAACACAGTCAAGCAGTATATGCTTGACCGTAACTCTCTCATCACAAGGGATACAGAACGGAGGATCTTCACCTTTTAATAAGTATTTGTGAGTATATCTAGTATGGCCAATGCGACATCGTCGCATGATGACCTCTTCAGATCTGGACTGACAACCCAAGTAGGTGTAACCAATGTAGGGTTTTATTTCATGTAATTTATTGATACCTACTTGGGTGTCCCACCTCTTCTGCATCAGATCACGGATGTAAGTTCCAATGCTAGCTTTGTAATCCGAGTAAGGAACAAGAAGTGGTGTCACAGATTTGTTGAGTGCTGCCTTGGCAGCAAAATCGGCCATTGTGTTACCAGAAATGCCTACGTGGCTAGGTAACCAGCAGAGGACGATGTCGTATTGGCCAGTAGCAAGAACATTATATATTTCAATAATTTCTATTAAAAGTGGATGTTGACACGATAAGTTTTTAATAGCCTGAAGGCAAGAAAGAGAGTCTGAATAAATTATATACTGTTTATGTTTAGGGTGTCTTTCAATATGTTTAAGAGCCGTTAATATGGCATTTGCTTCCGCTGTGAAAATAGAGGCATTGTCCGGTATTCTAGACGATATTGTTGTAGAACCAATAACAGTGGCACAGGCCACAGCGCCACCGTCCTTGGACCCGTCTGTGAACAAGGATTTGTAATTGCCATATTTAGTTTTTAACTGATTATATCCTTGTTTGTATTGTAATTCATTTGTTTCGGATTTCTTAAACATTGTCAGGGTGAGGTCAACCTCTGGCCTAACCAATTGCCAAGGAGGAGACGAAAGAAGACGGGAAGGAGCAATATTTTGTAGCTTAATGCCAGCAGCAGAAAGGAAAGGTTTAATTCGTATTCCAAGAGGCGGAATAAGAGAAGTTTTTTTCCCATACAAATCCTCGTAGAGAGGATTAAAAACGCAGTTGTATGCAGGGTTGGATTCATTAGAAAACAGTTTTGTAACATACTGCAAAGAAAGCTTAATACGTCGATGGGTCAAAGAAGGCTCATCGGCTTCAACATAAAGACTGTCAAGGGGAGAAGTTCGAAAGGATCCAAGACAAAGTTTTAGACCGTGGTGATGAATAGAATCTAAAAGTTTCAGGTTGCTTTTGCAGGCTCCGCCATACACAACGGAGCCGTAATCAAGTTTGGATCGTATAAGAGCTCGGTATAGTTGGAGGAGGGTTTTCTGGTCTGCACCCCACTTTGTATTAGATACAACCTTTAGCAAATCGAGGGCCTTCAGGCACTTATTTTTTAAATATTTAATGTGTGGTCGAAATGTTAAATGTTCATAAAAAATTATGCCCAAGAATTTTGCTTCTTTAACAACTGTAATAGGTGTGTTATCTAGATACAGTTCGGGGTCTTTATGAGGTTTATACTTTCGGCAAAAGTGGATGCAATTAGTTTTGGATTTTGAAAATTTAAATCCATTTTCCATACACCATTTATCAATCTTATTTAAACAAAGCTGGAGTTGTCTTTCAATTGTGTGCATGTTTTTGCCACGACAAGAAATATTAAAATCATCCACGAAAAGTGATCCATCAATTGAATCATTTAAAACCTTTGCTAAACTGTTGATTTTAATGCTAAATAAAGTTACAGACAAAATGCTGCCTTGTGGGACACCCTGATCTTGAGCATAATAATCAGACAAGGTAGAACCCACGCGGACTTGAAATTGCCTGTCAGCTAAAAATTCGGATATAAATTGAGGCAGACGACCTCGCAATCCAAAGTCATGAATATCTTTTAAAATACCGTGCTTCCATGTAGTGGAAGCCTTTTCTAAATCGAAAAAGATTGACACTGCATGCTGTTTGGATACAATGGCATTCTTAACGAATGATTCCAATCGAACCAAATGGTCAATGGTACTTCGATTTTTGCGAAAACCACATTGAATATCTGTGATTAAGTTGTTTGATTCTAAGTACCATATCAATCTGTTTTTGACCATGCGTTCCATGGTTTTGCAAACGCAGCTAGTCAGTGAAATAGGTCTATAATTAGATGGATCAGTATGATCACGTCCAGGTTTAGGTATGGGAATAACTATGGCATCACGCCAGGATGAAGGAAATTTACCTGACGTCCAAATTTCATCAAAGATATTCAACAGAGTCTCTAAACATGATCCTGGTAAGTGTTTCAGGAGTTGATAATGTATACCATCAGCTCCTGTAGCGGTATTATTAGCTTGTTCAAGAGCATTATAAAGCTCATGGATAGAAAAGAGTTCGTTATAATCTTCCCCGTTGTCCGAATGAAAATTGATGGGTTTCTTCTCCTGTTGTTCTTGGTATTTTTGAAATTTTGGAACATAATTAGACGAGGAAGAATGTTTGGCAAGCGTTTCACCCAGTTTATTTGCGATATCGGATCGATCAGTTAACAACTGATCTCCAGATTGTAGATGGTGGATGCTTGATTTGGTCCCCTTACCTTTTATTTTCTGGATCATGTTCCAAACCTTTGACATTGGCGTTCGTGAAGTTATCCTTGACACATAATTTTGCCAAGACTTGCGTTTATTTTGTTTAAAAATACGCCGGGCTTTAGCATTTAGTATTTTATATTTATTTAAGTTATGGACCATGGGATGGCGACGGAAATAATGTTCAGCCTTCTTCCGTGCTTTCCTAGCTTGTTTGCAATCAGTTGTAAACCATGGTTTACGTATGTGAGAATTTGGAGAGGACTTTGGAATACAATCTTCAGCTATTTTGAGAAGTTCAGCAGAGAAAGATTCTATAGGATCGGCAACATCTGTAAAAGCATCAGGTGTTAGTTTATTAGTACAAAGAGTTGCATACAAATTCCAGTCAGCCTTAGTGAAATTCCATCTGGACGATGGAGGAACATCAGATGGACACACAGCTGTGAGAGCAGTAGGAAAATGGTCACTTCCGCACAGGTCATCGTGAACCGACCACTCGAATTCACCCAGTAAATTGGAATCCACTATTGACAAGTCCAGACAAGAGTAACTGCCAGTTCCAGGATGAAGATAAGTGTAAGAACCATCATTAAAAATACATAAATCATTGTTTGAGAAAAACTCCTCTAAGATTTTACCGTTTGTATTGATGTTAGTACTACCCCAAAGAGGGTTATGACCATTTAAATCTCCCAGGATGACACAGGGCTTCGGTAGCTGGTCATATAATGCTTGAAGGTCAACCTGTTGGAGACAAAACGAAGGTGGAATATATAAAGAACAAAGAGTAAACACAATATTCAGGGTTACGCGTACAGCGACAGCCTGGAGAGGGGTATTAAGAGGAACAGGACTGTGAATAACACCCTGCCTCACCATAACAGAAGATCCCCCAGTAGCTTTATAACCTGGAGGGGAAAAGTGATGGTAAGAAGTATATGATCTCAAGTCAAAATTATCAGTAGCTTTAAGGAAAGTTTCCTGTAAGCAAAAGGCTGATGGTTTTAGATCTTGTATTAATAGCTGAAGATCATTAAAATTATTACGAAGTCCTCTACAATTCCATTGAAATAAAGTAGTGGAAGAAGTCATGGTGGTTCAATTGGAGATCGAGCACGTGGAGAAGGTCTTCGCTGATCTGATAGCGATGGCGTGACCTCCATGTCCAGAGGTTCAAAAGTGTTGTGAACCTCTACAGGAACAGTTAAAGGAAGAGACACTTCTATGTGCTTAAGTGCCCTAGTTTCTTTCTTTTTGAGTAACCGGAATTCGGAAACAGTAATCCCAGTATTCGCAAACTGGCGAGCTGCGAGCAAATTAACAGATTGCTGTCTCTTTGCACATTCAACTAACAGAGAACCTGTCCTGAGACGTGTTACATTTCTCACTTCACCACATATTCCAGCAATGGCTTTTGATATGACAAAGGGGTTAAGCTTCAAGGGTTGTCCATCAATTCCGTCCACAACTAAAAAGCGCGGCCAGGATTCACTACTGACTGCAGTAGAGTCATCATCAGAAGATGATAAACCATCTGTTTCAACATGTCGCCTTTTTGATTTTGATCGAGAACCAGTTAGATTGGGGGTAGCCATAATGAAGAAAGGATATTCGACAACCCTGCTCCCCACCCACCATGGAGTGTCAACAAGGACGGTGTCGAAGTGGAAACCGACTCCAAACCACCAGGGTTACAGGGTTGTTATACTCTAGCAGTACAGACACAGGTAGCTAAAATTGTCAAACAGAAGAAAAGTCAGGCTGGTTCCGCCCATGGCTATTATCTGAAGACACATAGAACCCGGAGGTCAGTATTGCCAGATTGGCCCATGAGCCACCGCCTTCTGGCATAGGACTCTAGGCATAGCAACAATTTTCAAACATGAGAGTATCACAAAAATATTTCGTGGAAAAGATACACAGATATACATAATCCACATTTGATGTTGACCATGCACAGGGCATGACATGACCAGCCGATTGGTAGAACCGGGCCAGTTCTACCTCCCGTCTAGGTGAAGTCAGGGCCAAAGTGGTGTGTTGAGCAATAGGTACACGGTTGCAGGCACCTATTGCCCTCAACCACCAGGATCCCTTCCTCCACCGACACAGGGTTGCAACCCACGGCAAACGGGTTGGTGGACCAAATATCCCCCCGGGTCCACAACGGGGGTGTCGGCGAGCTCTTGGCGTTACCCAGCACCCACCACGAGGAGGTGGCTCGCCACGGGTGCCTCGAACGCGCAGAACATATCTAAAATTGACAACATATGCCCTCTTTGCTTTTATGCTTTTATAACGTAAATGTCATCGCTTAATGTGAACGAGACTACACGCATCAATCGCGCTGCAGTATAAGAAGTAATCATCCTCTTAGTGACTCAAAGTGAATGGCGAATGTTTGAGATTGCTCGACATGATTATGAACAATGTCACCCACTTATGGTTGAAGAGTCTTTGTGGTTTTCTTCAACCTCAACCAATACTATGAAAAAATACGCAACATCCCAAAACGATTTTCATTTAGCTGGTTTTTTTAAACATTAAATTTCAAGATCGAGGTCATTTGTTGATACTCGTTGTATCAGTTTTTGATGTAGACAGATCACTTTCCTTCCAAAACATTTTATGACAGTCGATAAAGAAAGATTACTGCTGTTGTTCCGTGAATATGCAAAGGTGAGAGTTTTTTCTCTTTAGAGCATGAATTAAAATGGTCTGTTAATATGATAATATGGTTGAGTAGACAAGTTGAAGTTCAGGTTTAGTGTAGCCCTGCGACAAAACATGTAGTCTTGACAACACCTTAAGGTGTTTGTCTGATCCCCAATTACAGAAGGTATTAAGTAATTACCGTATTTAGGTAGACACACCCACCAGTTTTGAAGTGAGAATTACACACTAGATCGCTATAGACTTCGTTACCAGGTGATTACTTGATCTCTGACCCTCATTATATGGCTGTGAGTAAGACACTGCAGGTCACCAGTCGGCTGGATGGGACTTTATAACCTGTCTTGTACGCCATGACATTGAATGGTGTACACGAACTTTCAACTCATGAAATCCCGCATACATATTTTCAAGGCGAAATCTTACGTTTAAAACTGGTAGAGATCGTCCCATTCCTAAAATTATGATGGAGGGAGGAGACAATGCAATGACGTCACAAATGTAATTTAGTTCCTTTCTTATAGTCTTCAAGTTGTCAAAGGGCACATGGGTGTGAATTTGCAATTTTATGTAACAATTCTGGCAAGTGTTTTGTTGGATGTTGATTTGAATGTCGTAGACGGGAGTCGTTTAATGCTTAATAGATGATAAGAGAGATGATGATATTGATATCAAATCTGGCTTACTGTGTCGTATGGGTCCTAGGGACTTATAGAACTGATATAAAATACACTTACAATTGATGATGACGAGCATTCGAACACTTGGCTTTGGTGTGTCGCTACGTCATCGCCTGCCATCCCCCTTAAAAGGTCAATTGATTACCCAGGACGACGAAAAGCTATTTTTCTCATGGCACGAAAACAGTTGGGTCATTTCTGGCTGATGTTGAAATGGTATCTGTTTTATTGCTTTAATCGTGTTACCTGTATCTATACTTATCCATCATGTATACATTTATCTGAGAAAAGTTTACGTTTTGTTTCTAAACCGCGACTTACTGTTTGCCATTTCTCCTGCATCGTGTTGAAAATAGCTGAACCCATCGGTAACTCTCAGGAGTGACAAGCGTTGTCCGGAGAAGTGCTGCTGGAGAATTAATCCAGTATTATACCATTTGATTATATGTGCATAGAAATAGTCTTTGTTTGTAAATATGTCAAGGTATTTTGTTCAAACAACAACTCCTGACGTGATATGCTTTTTTCTTCAATTGATATGTATTTTTTGAGCGAGGTGATCCATGTTTACATGATTGGTCGTTTCGCAGATACTTGCATTTGTTATGTAGACTCCCATATTATCAAAACAATGTTACGTTTCCTGTCAACGTGAGGCAAGAAAACTAAATAATCGTAATTTGGTAACGAAATAAGGGTTCCTTAAACTAATACTGACGTAGGGATTATGATTTATGAATAAGTGGCACCTTCTCTTTGTGTCAAGTGAGAGTATATCCTTCATATAATAATATTGGCACCTAGAACCTCGTGGGTAATAGGACCCGGGTAGAATAGGCCTTCAGCAACCCATGCTTGCCATAAAAGGCTACTCGGGTGGTCAGGCTCGCTGACTTGGTTGGCACATGTCATCGGTTCCCAATTGAGCAGATCGATGCTCATGTTGCTGATCACTGGATTGTCTGGTCCAGACTCGATTATTTACAGACCGCCGCCACATAGCTGGAATATTGGTGAGTGTGGCGTAAAACTCACTCACTCACTCACTCGTGGGAAATACCATTGACTGTCAGTATGAGGGAGGAAAAAGAAGGAATCATAATTTGGTGACGGAATAAGGTCTCCTTAAACTAACACCGATTTATGATTTATGAATAAATGACAATAATTGTGTCAAGTGAAAGTATATCCTTCATATAATAATACTGGCATCAAGGTCCTCGTGGATAATACCATTAATAGTATGCCTAGATTCCAGAGTATACTCATAAATACATGGTGTTACAAACGTAAATGGAAGAATGGAAGACACACTTCGGAACTTCAATCTGGCGAATTCAACGAGTTGACTGATTTGCTCTTTTCAGTCTGAATTAGCATGTAGATATACACACCTTCAGAAATCACCATTCCTGAAATCGATAAGCAATCGATATGCTTGGGTGTTCACTGCATGCAACATAACCGTGAAATCGATGGAAATCCTTCACTTTTTTGGTCAGGAATCTTTATAATGTGTCTCGTTAAACGATTTTTTTCACCTTAGAGAATGTTTACATAAATGCCAACACGGTATCAGTTTCGGGGTATTGACATGGGGTCTGTAGATTATTGGTGCGAGAGACGGCTCAATTCCATGACGTTATCTGCATACGTCTTCTCTCGTCCCAGCCAGACATGAATCTAGGTCAAATACTAAGTGATTGTCTGACGATGATGCCAGTGATTGTCAAGGACGCTCACTTGTAGTGTCAGTAACACTAGTCACGCTTCGTTCATTGCAATTGGAACTTTGGATGACGTCATTGAGTCTTTGAGGTTCCTTCAACAACTGCATTATTCACTAGTCGATGTCAAACAAATCACTTCGCGACAACCTTTCATTACATTCGTGCATGTGTCATGGTAATAGCGTCCCAGAATTCCTAATCACATCCATACTTGTGGTTGAACCTCTCACACTGTAGAATGCAAATCCAGTGCTAAACTACAAAAGGAAAGACCTTTGCTTCGTCTCGGTGCCTCCACCAAAGGCCGAGGCGTTGTGGACAAAAAAACATAGAAACAGTAAATAAATGTGCACGATGCCAGCGGTGCGTGGAAACCATGTAATATGCATGTTTCTTTAACTCAGACGTGAACGGGTTTCGATGGGTTTTCACGGGAGAGTACGAATACCAACAATAAGTGAAAGATGCAAGTTTCCGTGAATAACGCTAACGCCTTCACAGCCCCATAAAACTTGTATTTTCAGCGATGAAATGTTGAGTGAGTGAGTGAGTTAATATTTATCGTCACATCGGCATTCTTGCAGCCATATCGTGACGAGAACAAGTAATAATGACATTGTAGAATGAATCAATATAAGAAAATAAAACCCTGTTGTCAACGAACAATAAAATTACTAGTAAATATCACAGATATCCATTTCAGACTAGTAATTAAATCTAAAACAGTTTAACTATAGTGAACAATGCAATATAAAACTGGGCTATGGATTGCTGAAGTTAGATCACCATACTAGGGACCATGGGGACTTACATTACATTTGCTACCTGCGTGGACCCCAGCTTGATTTACACCATCCCCTCAGTCGTTAGCAGTTTAGGCACATATAGCAATACATTTGAAAGAACACATATACTACGATTAAAATAGCGGAGTGTTTGAATTTACGTTGAACGTTTGTGGACTTACGCACCCTCTCAGGGGGACAATAATTTTACAGTACTTTAACCCCACTCGAGGATACAGCCTCGAACAATCCTAGTTACCATTTTCAACATTCCAATCATAAAATATTGATCTATTTACGATTCATTCAACAAATCTAATTGTTTTAAAAAATGCAATAATGAAATGACACCTGTTATTGTTAAAAAGATCATAGTTGGGGATTTAAAATAGTTAGCCCTTGTGATGGAATAACCTGCTTGACCATGATTATTGCATCACAAGGGATGCAGAACGGAGGATCATAATCTTTCAATAAGTATTCAAGAGTATATCTCGTATGGCCAATACGACATCGCCGCAAGATGGCTTCTTCAAACCTGGACTGACAACGCTTTATTGCATGTAATTTATTGACACCCACTTGGGTGTCCCACTTCTTCTGCATCAGATCACGGATATGAGATCTAATGGCAGTTTTATAATCAGTGTATGGAATAAGAAGTGGTGTCACAAATTTGTTGAGTGCTGCCTTGGTTGCAAGATGGGCCATTGTGTTCCCAGAAATGCCTACATGGCTGGGTAACCAACAGAAGACGATGTCGTATTGGCCAGTAGCAAGATCATTATACAATTCAAAAATTTCAATTGAAGGTGGATGCATACAAGACAAATTTTTGATAGCCCGAAGGCAAGAAAGAGAGTCGGAATAAATTACATACTGTTTATGTTTAGGGTATCTTTGAATATATATAAGAGCCGTTAATGTCGCATTAGCTTCAGCTGTAAATACAGAACTGCTATCCGGTAATCTAGAAGATATTGTTCTCGATCCAATGACAGTGGCACAAGCCACTGCGCCACCGTCCTTGGACCCATCTGTAAATAAGGATTTATAATTGCTATATTTATGTCTTAATTGATTATATTCTTGTTTATATTGTAATTCATTAGTTCCTGATTTTTTAAATGTACTTAATGTTAAGTCAACCTGTGGCCCAACCAACAAAAGGTTGCTTTTACAGGCTCCACCATATACGATGGAGCCATAATCAAGTTTTGAGTGAGTGAGTTAATATTTAACGTCACATCGGCAATATTTCAGCCATATCGTGACGGGAACATAACACTGACATGGAATAAATGTGTAATATAAAAACCTGTCGACAAAGGACAGTAACACACTAGAATATCACAGATATGAATATAAAATCAGCATGAAAAACTAAAACATTGTAATGAAAGAAGACAATACATTATAAAACACTGGCTATAGATCGCCAACAACCGAAGGTAGATCACAATACTAGGGACCATGGGGACTTACAGTACCTTTGCTACCTGCATGGACCTTAACTGGATTTACACCATCCCTTCAGCTGCTGGCGAGTGTACGAAATGCTAACCAAATTTAAAATGACAAGAATACTGCGATTAAAAACCTTGTAGACTTACATTTACATCGAATGTTTGTGGACTTACGTACCATCTCAGGGAGACAATAATTGTACAATATTTCAACCAACTTTTAGGGTACAGCCACTAACAATTCTAGTTCCTAACCTAAACTACCAATCTTTAAAATACATCTATATACAGAAGATATTACTCAAACTTCAACCCCAAAATCAATTTCTTTTAAAAAACCAAGAACTAAATGAGAAGCAACAGTGGTAAAAAGATCCTTGATGGTTCTGACATTAAAAAAGCTATCCCTTGTGATGGAGAATTCAACACAGTCAAGCGGGATATGCTTGACCGTGACTCGCTCATCACAAGGGATACAAAATGGAGGATCCTCACCTTTTAACAGGTAGTTATGAGTATATCTTGTGTGGACAATACGACATCGTCGTAAAATAACCTTTTCAAATCTGCACTGACAACCCAAGTGGATATAACCAATGTAAGGTTTTATCTCATGTAATTTATTGATACCCACTTGGGTGTCCCACTTCTTCTGCATCAGATCACGGATATAAGATCTAATGGTGGCTTTGTAATCACTGTAAGGAATAAGAAGTGGTGTCACAGATTTGTTGAGTGCTGCTTTGGCAGCAAGGTCAGCCATTGTGTTCCTAGAGATTCCTACGTGGCTGGGTAACCAACAGGAGACGATGTCGTATTGGCCAGTGGCAAGATCATTATACAATTCAATAATTTCTATTAAAAGTGGATGTTTGCAAGAAATATTTTTAATAGCCTGAAGGCAAGAAAGAGAGTCGGAATAGTCGGTCGGTGTCTTTGAATATATTTAAGAGCTGTTAATATGGCGTTAGCTTCAGCTGTAAATATAGAACTGTTATCCGGTAATCTATAGGATATTGTTCTGGATCCAATGACAGTGGCACAAGCCACTGAGCCACCGTCCTTAGATCCATCTGTAAATAAGGATTTATAATTGCTACATTTAGGTTACAATTGAATATATTGTTGTTTATACTGTAATTCATTCGTTTCTGATTTTTAAAACAACTGTCAAGGGGGAGAAGAAAGAAGACGGGAAGGAGCTATGTTTTCCTGCTCAGTGCCGGCCGAAGAAAGAAAGGGTTTAATTCTGCGCCCGAGAGGTGGAACAGCAAAAAACATTTTGTTGTACAAGTCCTCGTAGAGAGGATTGACAGTTATATGCAGGGTTAGATTCGTTAGACTATAGCTTTGTTATATATTGTAAAGATAATTTTATACGGCGTTGTGTAAGAGATGGTTCATCGTCTTCAACATAGAGACTTTCAACAGGAGAGGTTCTAAAGGAGCCAAGACAAAGTCCTAGACCTTGTTGATGGACAGAATCTAATATTTTTAGGTTGCTTTTGCAGGCCCCACCATATACGATGGAGCCATAGTCAACTTTTGAGCGGACGAGTGATCTATATACGTTGAGGAGGGTAGCTTGATCCCCTCCCCACTTTGAATTAGAAACGACTTTTAATAAATCCAGTGCCTTCAGGTATTTTATTTTTAGGGACTTGATATGAGGAAGAAAATTTAAATGTGAGTCGAAAGTTTGACCCAAGGACATTGCCTCCTTAACGACCTTAATGGGAGTGCAATCTAAAAACAATTCTGGGTCTTTATGCGGTCTGTATTTTCTACAGAAATGTATACAATTGGTTTTTGATTTAGAAAATTTAAAGCCGTTTTCAAGACATCATTTGTTTATTTTGTTTAAACACAATTGTAGTTGCCGCTCAATGGTATTCATATTTTCACCACGACAAGAAATATTGAAATCATCCACAAAAAGTGATCCATCGATTGAATCATTTACAACCTTGCATAAACTGTTTATCTTGATACTAAAGAGTGTAACAGACAAAATACTGCCTTGTGGAACACTCTGATCCTGATTATAACGATCAGACAGGGTAGAACCGACTCGGACTTAAAATGTCTGTCCTTTAAAAAATGTCACGTGATATAAAAGAGGTAAACGACCCCTTAAACCGAAGTCATGTAAATCCTTCAAAATGCCATATTTCCACGTGGTATCGTAAGCTTTTCAAGATCAAAGAAAATCGATACTGCATGTTGTTTGTTCGCTAGAGCATTTTTAACCAAGGATTCTAGTCGTACCAAATGATCAATGGTACTACGATTTTTCCTGAAACCACACTGAATATTTGTGATGAGGTTATTGGTTTCAAGACACCAAACTAATCTATCATTCACCATACGTTCCATGGTTTTACAGACACAGCTAGTCAGAGATATTGGTCTGTAATTAGACGGATCTGTATGATCCATGCCAGGTTTTGGTATTGGGACTACAATGGCATTACGCCACGAGAGAGGAAATTTTCCAGACGTCCATATTTTATCAATTATATAAAAAATTGTCATCAGACATGGTTCAGGCAAATGTTTCAGGAGCTGATAATGAATATTGTCATCACCCGCTGCAGTGTCATGAGCTTGCTCAAGAGCTGTATATAACTCGTGTAATGAAAAGACTTCATTATAATCTTCACCATTATTGGAATCAAAATTAAGCTTTTTCTTTTCCTCTTGCGTCTGGTATTTCTGAAACTCAGGGACATAATTCGCCGGTGAGGAATTTTTGGCAAAAGTTGCGCCAATTTTATTTGCAATTTGAGTTTTGTCAGTTAATAAATTATGTCCATCTCAAAGATGGTGAACAGCTGATTTTGAACCTTTGCCTTTTATTCTCTGAACCATGTTCCACACCTTGGACATGGTGTGCGTGAGTTAAGTTTGGAGACATACTTCTTCCAAGAAAGACGTTTATTTTGTTTGAAGGTACGACGTGCCTTCGCATTTAATATTTTCAATTTATTCAAGTTGTGGACAGTTGGGTGGTGACGGAAATAATTTTCTGCCTTTTCCTCGCTTTCCTGGCTTGTCTACAATCTGTATTAAACCATGGAGTCGTAGAGGACTTAAGTATACACTCATCAGCATTTTCATTTAGAATGTCAGAAAATGTCTGAATGGAATCAGGTACATCATTGAAACATTCTGATCGTAGTTTCGAGTTACACATAGTTTGATACAAGGACCAATTAGCCTTCGAAAAATTATATCTTGTAAATGATGGAGAAGCAGATGGAGTTGTTTCTGAAAGTATCGTTGGGAAGTGGTCACTTCCGCAAAGGTCATTGGGAACTTTCCATTCAAATTCATTAAATAGTTTAGAATCTGAAACCGATCTTAAGAAGAATATGTGCCAATGGCTGGATGCAGGTACGTGCTTGAATCGTCATTAAATATGCACAGGTCGTTGTTAGAGATAAACTCCTCAAGTATTTTACCTTTACCATTGGTGTGTGTACCTCCCCAGAGAGGGTTGTGACTGTTTAAGTCACCCATGATAACACAGGGCGTCGGTAGTTGATCATGGAGAGACTGTAGATCAGACTGCTGAAGTGCTGACGAAGGTGGAATATACAGAGAGCACAAAGTAAACGCAACATCAAGAGTGAGTCGAATTGCTACAGCTTGAAGATTAGTTTTCAGTGTAACAGGACTGTGTATAATATCCTGTCGCACAAGGATAGAAGATCCTCCAGTGGCCCGATCACCTGGGGTAGAAAAACAATGATAGCCTGAACTGACGTAATGTAAAACTGTTTGTTTCAGACACGTTTCCTGCAAACAGAATAATGATGGTGTTAAATCCTGGACTAGTAGCTGTACCTCATTGAAGTTAGTCCGTAGACCTCTACAGTTCCCCTGCACAATGTTTTTGGAATAAACTATCTTTTTGGTGGGTTAATAGGGGATCTACCCCTCACCTGTTTCGAGGGCGACAAGCTATGTGCCCTGGGACTTCCATGGCCTCAAGCGATCGGTATTTATTGAATAATTTTACAGGATTTTCTGAACCCTTCTGGGGTCTGCCACTCTGTTCTGAAGATTCTGTTCTTGAGTCACGTTTACTTTGAACAATATTCTTCGAGTTTGTTTTGATCGTGATTTGTTAGTTGGCTGAGACAAAGATTGTTCTCCAGATACAGATGAAGTCTGACTACAGAACTGTGACCCGGCTTTAGATACCACCTGAGTGTTGACAGAAGGTGTCAAGGTTTGCGTAGACTGTTTGGGTGCAACAAACTGAGTATTATTTGTTTTAACCCAATGTATCGACGAGGTAGTTACTTTTGAGGTATATTCAGAAGTTCTGACAACTGATGCAAATGATTCAGTATGTGCTGCAGATTCCACAAGTTTTTTGGCGTCAGAAAAGATGACGTTCTGGGTGAATTTAATGTTATTGATTTCCATTTGTTTTTTTCCAGACTGTACACTCTTTGGCGAAAGACGAATGATTTCCCGAACAATCTGTACACTTTTTATGGTCACTGTTACAGTCTTCTGTGACATGAGTATTCTCACTACAGTGGATGCATGTTATGGGCTTGGTACAAGTGCCCATAACTTTGACATCTCAAAGGATTTGGGATGTGCACGTCAACTGAAATACTACAGTAGCCTGCTTTAACAGACTTCGGAGGACTTCAGAAAAACCAAAAGATTAAATCTTCCACCAGACTGGCCCATGAGCCACCGCCTTCTGTGCATAAGACTCTAGGCAGAATTCATTTAAACAAAATTCGAGTCAAATAATATTCTGAACAAAGCGTGCCAAGACTAAAGTTTAAACAATTCCAAATACAATTTTGTGCAATTACATATAGTCTATACACAGGGCTTGGCATGACCAGCCGATTGGTTGAACCGGGCCCATTCAACCACCCGTCTAGGTGACGTCAGGGCCAAAGTGGTGTACTGGGCATTAGGAGCACTGGTCCTTCTCCCATGCCCTCAAACACCAGGATCCCCTCCTCCACCGAGACAAGGTTGCAACCCACGGCAAAAAGGGTTGGTGGACCAAATATCCCCCGGGTCCACAACGGGGGTGTCGTCGAGCTCTTGGCGTTACCCAGCACCCACCACGAGGAGGTGGCTCGCCACGCGTGACATCAAGTTTTGAACGGACCAGTGGTCGATTAGGTGTAAGAGGGCCGCTTGATCCCCTCCCCACTTTGAGTTAGAAGCAACTTTCAACAAGTCAAGAGCCTTCAGTCATTTAGTTTTAAGGGACTTAATATGAGGCAGAAATGTTTGTGGGAATCAAAGATAAGGCCCAAGAACTTTGCCTCCGTTTTCAAGACACCATATATATATATATATATATATATATATATATATAGTTTTAACACAGCTGCAGTTGCCGTTCAATAGTATGCATATTTTTCCCACGACAAGAAATATTAAAATCATCCACAAATAACGATCCATCAATTGAATCGTTTTAAACTTTTGATAAACTTTTTATCTTTATACTAAAACGTGTGACTGACACAATACTGCCTTGTGGAACACACTGATCCTGATTGTAATGATCAGACAGGGTAGGATCCACTTGAACTTGGAAATGTCTGTTTTTAAAACACTGTGATATGAAAAGAGGGAAACGACCTGTCAAACCAAAATCATGCAAATCCTTCAAAATATCATTTCCCCATGCGTCCAGGTTGTGTCAAAAGCGTTTTCAAGATCAAAGAAAATTGTTGTTTATTTACTATAGCATTTTTTCACGAAGGATTCTAAACGTACCAAATGATCAATGGTACTACGGTTTTTCCTGAAACCGCACTGAATATTTGTGATCAGGTTATTGGTTTCAAGATACCACGTTAATCTGTTGTTCACCATACGTTCCATGGTTTTACAGACACAGCTAGTCAGAGATATCGACCTGTAATTCGACGGATCTGTATGATCCATGCCAGGTTTTGGTATTGGGACTACAATGGCATTACGCCAGGAAGGAGGAAATTCCCCAGACGTCCATATCTGATCAAATATATCTAACAGTGTCATCAGACATGGTTCAGGTAAGTGGTTCGGAAGCTGGTAATGGATATTATCATCACCAGTTGCAGTGTCATGAGCTTGCTCAAGTGCAGTATGTAGCTCATGTAATGAAAACACTTCATTTTAGTCTTCACTGTTATTTGATTCGAAATGAAGTTTTGTCTTTTCCTTATGTTTCTGATATCTCTGAAACTCAGGAACATAATTTGCATATTTGCAATTTTAGACTTATCAGTAATTACATTATCACCATCTTTGAGATGGTGTACAGCAGATTTGGAACCTTTGCCTTTAATTCTTTGAACCATATTCCATACGTTGGACATGTGCTTGTGCGTGAATTAAGTTTGAAGACATGATTTCTCCAAGATTGTCGTTTGTTTTGTTTGAAGGTACGACGCGTCTTTGCGTTAAGTATCTTGAATTTATTTAAGTTATGGTTGGATGACGGCGAAAATAATGTTCTGCCTTTTCCCTCACTTTTCTGGCCTGTCTACAGTCTGCATTGAAGCATGGTTTACGTACATGTGGAGTCGTAGAGGACTTTGGTAAACACTCATCAACTATTTTATTTATAATGTCAGCAAAAGTTTGAATGGGATCAGTTATATCACTGAAATATTTAGGTCGCAGTTTTGATTCACACATAGTTTTATCTAAAGACCAGTTAGCCACAGAAAAGTTCCATCTTGTAAGCGATGGAGAATCAGATGGAGTAATTTCTGAGAGGATAGCTGGGAAGTGGTCACTTCCACAAAGGTCATTATGAACAGACCAATCAAATTCATTGAGGAGGTTACAATCTGCAAGAGACAAATCTAGAGAGCAATAAGTGTCAGTTGCAGGATGCAGATATGTGTTTGAATCATCATTAAATATACACAGATCATTATTTGAAATGAAATCGTCAAGTATTTTGCCTTTAGTATTAGTGTACTGCCCCAGAGAGGGTTGTGACCAATTAGGTCACCCATAACAACACATGGCTTCGGACATTGGTCATAGAGTGATTGGAGATCAGTCTGCTGAAGTGTTAAGGGAGGTGGAATATGCAGAGAGCATAATGTAAATGCTACTCCCAGAGTCAGTCGCACTGCAACAGCTTGGAGATTACTGTTAAGTGTAATGGGGCTGTGAATAACATCCCGTTGTATAAGGATAGTAGAACCTCCTGTAGCCCTATCACCTGGAGGGCGAAATAGTGATACGCTTCAAATTGTCGTAAATTGAAATTATCTGTCTGTTTTAGATATCTGTCTTGCAGACAGAATGCTGATGGTGTTAGATCCTGGACCAATAACTGTAATTCATTATAATTGGTTCTGAGACCTCTACAATTCCACTGCACGATGTTACTAAAATGACCTATCTTTTAAGTGGTTTGATAGGGGATCTGTCCCTCACTTTCTTCGAGGGCGACAAGCTATGTGCCCTGAGATTGCTGTTTTCAGACACTTCCATATCCTCGTGTGAACCATATTTGTTATATAGCTGTATTTGATTTTCTGAACCCTTAGAGGTTCTGGTACCTTTTTTCACATTCTCCGTCCTGTGTTTGGCTGTAGTTTTTGCTACTGTCTTTGAAACTCTTTCTGAACGAGTCTGAGTGCACTGTGACAACAATTTCACTTCATCCTGAACTCTGGCTAACATCTGACTGTTTACGCATGACTCTGAAGTCTGAGTAGACTGTTCTTCTGGTATAAGAGGTTGAGGGGTATCGTTTGTAACCCATGTCAAATCTGTTTGACATTCACTGGAACAACGGGATACTGCTTGAGTTACTTTTGACAAGCTTTCGGAGGGTGTCCTGACGACTGATGCATAGGACTCATTTCGTACTGTAGATTCAACAAGCTGTCGGAGGGTGTCCTGACGACTGATGCATAGGAATCATTTCGCACTGTAGATTCAACAAGCTTTTTAGCATCAGCGAAGCTAATGTTTTGAGTAAATTTGATTTTGTTTATTTCCATTTGTTGTTCCCAAATTGTACAGTCTTTAGAAAAGGATGAATTATTATCTGAACAATTTGTGCATTTGCTAACGGTACTTTCGCAATCCTCAGTTACATGTGAAATCTCGCTACAGTGAGCACACGTTATTGGCTATGTGCAGGTGTTGACACCGTGACCATATTTTTGGCATCTGAAACATCGCGAGGGATTTTGGATGTAAACATTGACTGAAATATTACAAGACCAACCTTGACAGATTTAGGAAGAGTTGGTGAAGAGAACGAAAAGCGGTAAGTGTTTGTTGGAATGATGTCCTTATTTCTGCAGCTGGTAAATCTCTTTACATATGTAACACCCTGATCTGTCATTTCAGAAACAATGTCCGATTCTGACATTTTCACCAACAAACGATCTCTATCCCTTATAATAGCTTTGCTGGTGTTCAGTGTTCTGTGGGCTGTAACAGAAACGTTGATACCAGCTAAACTTTCTGTATTGAACAGGTTGGTGGCTTGTTGGTTCCTACTGCATTCGATCAATAAAGATCCTGAACGCAAGCGTTTTATGTTCTTCACTTCGCCTGCGATGCCATATATACCCTTAGAAATTACAAAAGAATTAAGCTTCAGAGGTGTCTCATCTACGGTGTCGAGAACTAGGAAACGTGGCCAGTTGTCTGTTACTTCGGACGGTGTTTGTTCACTATCGTTGTCGAGCTGACGTTTGGTTTTGTTGGTGGGAGTTTGGTAGAGCATACTGAGTTTGCTTTGATTCATTATCCAGGCTCCCCACCCACCACGGTGTATCACAAGGGCAATGCTAATTTCAAGTGGGTTTCCGACTTGCAGCACAAAGGATCCCTGAATGATATATTCAAGCAGAATAATCAAAAAGTAATTATTCCACAAGACTGGTTCATGAGGCACCGCCTTCTGGGCATACAACTCTAGGCAAATTATGAAAGTTTATCGGTTCGTTCAAAATTACATTTTGGTAACATATAAGCAAGACTTTTTGACAAAAGTTTTAACGTGTCATCAAATATGTGCAAAACAATGTACACACACAGAGCTCGACATGACCAGTCGATTGATTGAATCGGGCCCATTCAACCACCCGTCTAGGCGAAGTCAGGGCCAAAGTGGTGTGTTGAGCAACAGGAACACGGTTACAGGCCCCTATTGCCCTCAACCACCAGGATCCCTTTCTCCACCGACACAGGGCCGCAACCCACGGCAAACGGGTTGGTGGACCAAATATTCCCCCGGGTCCAGAACGGGGTGAAAGGCTCTCTGCGTTACCCAGCACCCACCACGAGGAGGTGGCCGTTCACGGGTGCCCACGACAAATGTTGACTAAACCCCCTGTCCCCGTCACTAGCTGACGGAAAGGGAACTCCTCTGTTTGTGAATGATATAACGTACACTGATTTACGCGTCTGTCGACCTTTCTGTGCATCTCTGCCAGGAAGACATCAGTGAAGTATAACAGACGATGTCTTAGTGGAATTTTGTGGGAAGAACCGCCATACTAGCACTGTCATATTCACTGCAATAGTGAGGGGATGCATTAACGGGCCAGGGGTATGGTTGGAACACTGCACTCAGTGCTATATATGCTGAGCCAAGGAAATATAAACAGTAAGAACCCCCTCAGTACTATACCTCCGAGACATCTTTACCTAATCTGCATTTGGAATATTTAACTTGATACCTACATAACACGTGCTAATACCTATGCAACACGGGTCATACTCCGTTTGGCTCAAAAGCGAATCGATGAATTGCAATTTAACATGAAATGTAATTGACAAAATACTCAATGAAACCCTGATCATGATCAAAACATCATAACAAACTCTGAGAGGTATTAGCAAAATGTTTGACCTAAAACTAGACAAGTTGTTTAATGATTTATCATTAAAACACTGGCACAGTTCACTACATTTTACGAAGGAGGAGTGCCGGGAACGGGACAGCCAGGAGTGTGAGAAATGATGGAGACGACACAGCACAGGTTAATGAATAAATACCTTTCTTGTCACATATGCACTTACCTCTCGAACCTATTACCTATATAACACGTGGTCATTTGCCAGTATAAGGTTGCGTTGATTCTGTTCTGTTCCCTAGGGATTATCTAGAATGAGCTGAAGTTTTGAATGCCTTGCGGGTGTAGGTGAGGGTAGGGGTGGGACTGACGAACCTGAGATGTAAACAGGGTGAAGAGGGATTCGAACCCCTGAGTGAAGGATTCAGCAACGGGCACAGGACGCAAACTGAATGACAGCGTCTTTACACAAAATGAATTACCCGTGTCCCTCGTGAATAGATTGTGTGCAAGGCATGAATGTCCCTCAGGGATAGGTTGTGTACAAGGTGTATGTGTCCCTTTGTGACAGGGTTTATACAAGGTGTATGTGTCTCTCATGGACAGGATGTATACAAGGTGTGTGTGTTCCTCAGGGACAGGACATATACAAGGTGCATGTGTCTCTCGGGGATAGATCTATGAAAGGTGTATATGCCCCTCAGGTATAGGATGTATACAAGGTGTATATGTCCCTAAGGGGTAGATTGTATAACAGGTATGTATGCCCCTCAGGGATCGGATATCTACGAGGTGAAAGTGTCTTTCAGGGATAGCTTGTATATAAGGTGTGTATGTCCCCAATCATTGAGTTGAGTAGAGGGTGTCAGTGTTCGTTATCGGGGGATAACGAAAATGTTACACAGACAATGTAGACGTTTGTATTTGAAAATAAGCGTAAGTAATTTGAGATCGAACGGCCTTGGATAGGCCTTGGAGTAGCATTTAGTTGATGTTTGCATACACCTACAGGAGAAAGATGCTGCTGTCGTGTATTGACACCACACCCTGGGGCCTCTCCACACAGTAGTCCAACTCATGTAAGCCCACAGTCAAACACAATGGCTCATTGAATAACTGTCACTGAATGATGAAAGGTTTTATTGGTTGTGTCAATGCAAGATGTGCATATTGGTCTGTAACTTCCAAACCTCCATTTTAGTTTCAGAATTTAGAGACTTTCTAAATATTCATTACATGATAAATCCAAATGGTCAGTTACTTCGTTTGTGACATCCGGGAAAAGACATTTTGAACTCGGGGCAATATATGGACAAACATTTTCCCTATTACAACGAGAACAAGTGATCAAAACTTGCTTGTTGACAGTGTAAAGCCTACACCGAAATATCGCTCACTAAAATAAAGTTGCTCATCCTTATTATGATAAGTTGTTCCTTACTATTTTGGCTGCCGAAAGCAGAACCACCGAGGCATTCTGGTGTAAGAATATATATATGTGATCACTCTTGCCTTTCTAGACTAATCTCTGTGCTGATTTCAGCCAGACTAATCTCTTAAAATCTCAGAGGGAGTCGATTGTCTTCTTTGGGCGTAATGGCGTTGTTACCCATCCGTATGCAATTCCAGTTGATCACACGGCCGTCGAACTGTTCTTCTTGTCTTATGCTGTTACCGGACATGTAAAATGTTTGTCTAGTTTCGTAATGTGTGTAATTCTCTGCCACTGGAGTGTGCTTTGTCTTCAAAAGTACGCACCTGTGGATGCGACAATCGAGACTGACAATCCTAAGGACCTGAGAAAGAGTAGTCAAGGGTTATACGTATATCCACCAGCTACAGCTTGAGACAGCATGGGCGTTAATGCTGACTTAACTTCAGCATAATACAATAATGGTCCTGAATCAAACTTCACTTTCATGCCAATGCCCCGTCCCTTAGAGGAAAATGCCATTATGCAGTTCACCTGTTTCAGGTAGTGTTGTAGTACTGCCGCCGAAAGGACTCGGAAAATGAACAGATATTCCGTTTTCGTGAAGCAGTTATTTGGTTTCGCTTTGATAAGATGTCTACATATGTATTCAGAAAAAGTCAATACTTCTGCTTTGATAGAAAGCATGTTTTACAAATTTCGCCTGAATCTTCTTGAACGAACAAATTCATGAGTTTGATTTGGCCTTCCTTTCTAGTTCTGTTCAATTAATCAAACGGAGAGTCTGGATATTGCCTTAAACGTCAAAGAATTACATCTTTCTAAAGAGAATAGCTGTTCGTCAGAATTTACTTTCTCTCTCAACTGAATTGATTTCGTTATTTCAATAACCAGGGCGATCACCATTTACACCAGGGCACTGATGCTTGATTCTAGCCCTGTAGACGGTGTGATGACAACGAAACTGGTATATTTACAGATGAAGAGAGACCTCGCTCTCCAGAGCCACTTGCTACAGGAATACGGATACATAAAGTCTGGTAAACGTATAATTTAAAACCCATTTCATAGTTAAGGAACATTATGTGCAATGTAGTAGATGGTTCCAGAATGTGATCAATATTCTTAGATGTGCAAAACGGCGGAATTATGCTCGTGAAAAAAGTTGTACCACATCGCAGCTTTGAAGGGAATCTGCGACGTTATGAATGCTGAGAATGTCACGACAACGGTGCTGAGTCAGTACTGAATCTCCAGGTCTCTCGACACCTAGGACCCGCTACAGACAAGACACGATAACTTGTGGCGACCCAATAACGTATTGTGCATTGTCTTGGAACATGCGTAGTGTGCGTAGTTGCTGATTGTTAGCACAACAGAAATGACTTAGTTTCCTGAATCCGTATTTGGGGTAACTGGGGAAAACAGTTGGTTTCCATTCACTGAAACTGACTGAGTTTCCAACTAGATTTCATTTTGGATTCTGTGAATTTGGTATTTCTGTAATTTGAAACCAGAAAGAAACTAAGGTCAAGGTTTTTTTTTGTTGGTGTCTATATCTCGAATTTGCAGTTGACGAGTTCATTAAATGGAAATCAATATAAAACAGAAAATGTAGTTTCATGTTGGTTTCCGTTGCCTTGTTTTGAACTAGGTAACATGAAATGTGTGGCCGTCTGTCATCCTCACATCCAGATGGTATCCGTTCAGTGAAACTGGATGAGCTAGTTTCCGAGTAGAATCCATAATGGATACGTATAGCCCGGAGACGAACAAGAAGCTATGGTCATGTGTATACTGTTGGTTTCCATTCCTGACTGAAACTTAGTTTTGAAGATTAACTTAGAATAATCGAGAGGCCTTATAATTCAATCTGAATACGCCTAGGAAAGCAATGGCAGATTCACATCATTGCTCAGATAAACAAGAAAACAGTAAGTTGTTGAGGCATCGTTCTGTGGCTATAACAACTTTATAACTGATACAAGAACGACACTTTTTTGTTTCTTCACATTCTTGTTTATTCACTCTCAGGTCGTATTGTCATGAAGCGTCATATTCCAACTACCATACATACAAACCTCACAGTAACCATACTAAACATACAAATTGCGAGGTAAAGGAACAATGTCTATAAATGGCCTTTGTCCAGCTTTGTGCGCGAGGCACATTTGGGTTAGTCCCACCTGTCCGGTTTGTCTGATATGCCGACAGATAATCCCGTACAGGGCATTATCGTCTTGTCTTTGATATGAAGACTATATCCTGTATACTAAATTAACAATATTTTACAGAATGGTAAAGCATATCGTTCCTGACTATCCTTTTGATCTTGCTCTAGGGAATGTTTTTGAGAACAGTAACTACAATCTTAGGAATAATGAAAATGATCAGACTATATGATGCAAATCTACTCACTGTCAAATCGTTTTTGTCAGACACAGTCTGTTCCTCTGTTGGTCAGTTTAAGAATCTAATCAAACCATAAGATAATACCAACATAATGTTCGATCTAAATCTTGTCAGTTGATTCTGTCAAATAATTCACCACCGCCTTCAATTGGGATGCAGTGACAGATATATTAGATAATGATTTTTGCTCCTGCTGACAAGGGCCAGAGGATGTATTCCACAATTTTTTCATGTTTCCTAAATATGATAGCATTCTTTTCATGTGTCCTAAATATGATAGCATTCGATACGAATCACTCTGTGGGATGTGCTAAATGGTAATAACTTGATGGTGTCGGTCTTGAAGATGAGCATCTAGTCTCTGTTGCCGTCCGATGTTAGGAGGACGTTGTCGTTGACGTACTCTTGATGTATATCTCTTGGAAGGTTAGTTTCGTGGCCGAACAGGTCTTGTCTTGGTTCTGGCTCTGTACAGAGAAGTTTGGTCTCTGTTGACTGTGTCACTGTTCCTAGAGTGAGTGAGTGAGTTAATATTTAACGTCACATCGGCAATATTTCAGCCATATCTTGACGAGAACAGATTTGAAATTGAAATGGGATATGGCTATATGATAAAAACCTGTCATCAAAGGACAGTAAAACGACTAGAATATCACAGTTATGGGTAAAACTAGTGTGGAACGGTAAAACTGATATAAGTATTTGGAAAGACAAGGTAAAACACGGGCTATATACGTCACCAGCAGCTGAAGGTAGATCACCATGCGAAGGTCCATGGGGACTTACAGTACCTTAGCTAGCTGCATGGACCCTGGCTGGATTTACGCCATCCCTTCAGCCACTGGCGATGATATGAAGATTTTAGCCAGAATTTAAAAGAACAAAAATACTACGACTAAAAAGTATGGCTGGGCAAAATTGACTTCGAAAGTTGTTGGGACTTACGTACCCTCTCGGGAGGACAATAATTTTACGCTACTTCAACCCCGTTTGAAGGTACAGCCACTAACGATCGCAGATGTTATTTGACAATACCATGATTAAAATATATACTGAACATCATTGAAAACGCACCACCTTACAATTTTGAAATACGGCAATAGAATCCTTTGGAAATGGAAAATTAATGGTGGGAATTTTGATAATAACACACTAGATCGTAAATAACGCTCTACAGTAAAAAACGGATCGTTCGAACACATCATCGAACACATCACATGAAAACAACAAAATTCATGCACATCACACACGAAGGGCACAAATTGCATGCAGAAAGCATGCTGTTCAGGGGTATAAATGACCTTCGGCACAAAACCGTTCTCATTTTCGCAGTACTTTCGTAAGTAAAGTTTTTTCGCCATGCCAAGATTGTCACCAGAGGTACGAGAACAGGCCTTGGGTATGTTGCAGGTCGGCGCTTCAAGCAGAAACATTGCACGACGATTTGGGTGTCATCATTCGACCATTCTGAGGCTTGCTAACAGATACCAACAAACAGGAACCAGCAGGGACCGGCAACGCCCAGGTCAGGCACGTGTTACCACCCCTCGTTAAGATCGAGACATTGTACGGCGCCATATTCGGGATCGAACCTTGCCCGCTGCCAGAACCGCCAACGCCGTCCAGGGTCGACGTGGTTTGATCAGCGCTTCCACCGTCCGACGCCGTCTCCGTGCGGCAGGGTTACGTTGTCGACGCCCTTACGTTGGACCCATCCTGACTGACAGGCATCGCCGTGAACGCCGACAATGGGCTGAACAGCATCGTGTGTGGTTGTTACGACGTTGGCATAGTGTGGTGTTCTCCGACGAGTCGCGTTTTCACTTGCGAAATGCTGACGGGCGTCTACGGGTATGGCGTCGACGGGGTGAACGTTATCATCAGGATTGTGTTGTGCAAACCGATCGGTGGGGTGGAGGCAGCATTATGGTGTGGGGAGGGATAAGTTATCACCACAGAACCGCTCTGATTGTTTGTCGTGGCAGAGTGAATGCCGTTTACTACCGTGACAACATTCTTCAGAACAACGTCGTTCCCTTCTTTCACCAGCATCAAGATCTGCACACATTTCAACATGACAATGCACGAGCCCACACTGCACGTGTTTCGATACAGTATCTGGCTAACAACAACATTCCTCTACTTCATTGGCCTGCATTGTCACCAGATTTGTCACCCATCGAACACTTGTGGGATTACATCGGCCAACGCCTCGCACGTCGTCCGCAGATCAACAACCTTAGGGAACTCGACAATGCTTTGCAGCAAGAGTGGAATGCAGTGCCTCAGGACTTTATTCAGAGACTTATCCGTTCAATGAGGAGACGTTGCACAGCTTGTGTTGCTGCTAACGGGGGCCATACACGCTACTGACTTTCCATTTTGACCCCATCTTTATTTCATTGTCAGCTGCATTAAATCTTCACTGTTTTGCTTGATTGTTTTTTGCTTCTTTTCTTTATCAAACATTGGTCTACACAAATATGTAAAATGTACATAGATTGCTCACTTCTGCTCTTAGAAATCCACAATTTTAGGGGTGGTGCGTTTTCAATGATGTTCAGTATATACTATCTATGTACAATAAATATTCAGAATTTATGCAGCAATTCTATTTCCTTTAATAATTCAATTATTAAATGATGATTAACATTATAAAAAAAATCCTTTACAGTTTTCACATTGAAATATTTATCCCTTGTGATGTCAAAATCAACACAGTCTAGCAGGACTTGCTTGACCGTGATTCTTTCATCACAAACGATACAAAACGGAGGATCCTCACCTTTTAACAAGTATTCGTGAGTATAACGCGTATGGCCAATGCGACATCGTCGCATAATAACCTCTTCAAATCTGGACTGACAACCCAAGTAGGTATAACCGATATAGGGCTTTATGTAATGTATTGCTACCTACTTGGGTGTCCCACTTCTTTTGCATTAGATCTCGGATATATGATCTTATAACGGCTTTATAATCAGAATAAGGGAGCAGAAGCGGTGTCACAGATTTGTTGACAGCATGATCGGCCATTGTGTTACCAGAGATTCCAACATGGCTGGGTAACCAACAGAAGATGATGTCGCATTGGCCAGTAGCAAGATCATTATACAATTCACTGTTCCTAGAGGTAATACAAATTTGGTAACCAAAGTAAAGTTAATATAAGGCAGTTGGGAAAGTAACAAGGAACTTGTGCATTTGCCATAACTGCAATGACATGAAGCAAACCCATCTCTTACTTACACTCCACCTTAAGGAAAAAGATATGTCAGTAGAACACAGTAGGCTCCGTGGCTGAGTGACAGCAACTGACTGACGACTAAACTGAGCTCACTGAAACTGACTATAACGGGCCAGCAATCCAAGGGCAACACTTAAACTGGATTATATCGGATTACCTGACCGGACAAGTGGGACGACCCCCTGGATTCTCTAGATTGGGATGAATGAGGCTGTTCCAGGTTTCAGTTGTCTGCTTTGTCAAATTGAGGATGAGACGCTTTTTTTTTTGAAATGAAATAATAAAACAGTGATACCTATATACAAGAATAACAATATAGGTACATTGGTGAAACTTTTATTATATATTAATTATGACATATTGGGTCATTGAGCTATGTACGGGCTTGTATTCATAGCATTTGGCTAAATATATTGTATAAAATAAATAAAATTAAATCTTTTTCAGCGGCAATATTTCAGCCTTGCCGGGATAGTTATAGATTAATAATTGAAGGGTAAATGATAAAAAAAACGGGCTATAGACTGTCAACCTCTGGGAATGTGAAAGAGTATAAGCATTTAGGAAGGAAATTGGGTCAGATAAGGACTGCTAATCGAAAAAGGATTAGGTATTTGTTATTACCCACGATGCCCCTACGCGCAGTTGCCGCCATTTTGTAGCTTCATCCCAAGTTGTTTTGAAAGCAGATCTAATCGGTGTCGCCAGTAACGACGACAAGGAACTCAACACAATGCATTATTCCTACATTTGCCCATGTTATCTGATTCAAGAAACTGACAATGAGAGTTACAATAGAAGCTTTGGAGGCTCGGAGACGTGAAAAAATGAAAACAGCAGCAGTCGTCGATCGCAGAGGGAGAAACAGAACTTTCTACGATCTGGTCAAGTAAAGAGAATAACACAATGCTGCATCATCTATACACGTCAGTATGGTATGCCATGTTCTACATATTCTGGTAACTAGAGGATGACAGTATACATTCAACGGTTAAAATAATAATAGCCTTGGTTGGCTCGAGCAAACAGATCAGAGACTGGACCTTGGGATAGCCAGGATCAGTTCTGACCAACAACATGATTTATATTAAAAACTAAGTCAATCAAAAGCTCAAAAGGACTGATTTTCTCAGCAATCAACAAACGAAAGATGAAATAGTATCAGTCTCACACATATTGAGTGGTATATACGAAATTCATTTCCAGACTCCTTTGATGCAGAGACTGAAATATGCATGTCGCTAAGGATGTCTGCGCATAATTACGCTCAGAGTTCTCTATTCCTTACCACTGTGGGGACAGCCACTCAGCAGGTTTCTCAAAGGGCTCAGCAGATCCATGCCATGTGAAGCAGCAAGCTCATATAACACATCCATGGCGTTGTTCTGCAGAATGCTCTTATTTGCAATGCCGTTTCCTCATACTTGAACCTGTTCTTTTTTAAATAGTGAAGTGAGAAATGTGGTCTCTGGGAATGCACATACAACTGTATAATGTATAGATTGTCTCCCAGGTAACAAGGAACATCTGAATCTAGCTGTTCAAATTTCCCCTGGCGATGAGCAACATGGCAAAAGGTAGTTTGTAATGAATGCTCACATTCAGAACACAGCCATCAAGCCATCATTTCTCATATGGTTGTGCACATTAGGCAAAGCTGCGTCAGGTTTACGCATGCCGCGAAATTACTATCCATTATTGCTGGCTCCTTGCGACGCTGCTGGGATGACGTTTGTGGAGCCGTGGTTGATATTGATACTGTTGACGTCTTTAACCAGCATACCATGACAGATGCAGAAGTGCAGGGAGGAGGATGGATCACCGTTGGGAGGTATTCAACACAATGACACAGTGTTATGTACAACCGTTCCAACCATTTTTGCAATCGACATTACATCCGAGGTAATTTACCAGACATTAGTGTATGGACTGATCATGCTGAGGGTTGCTGACTCATCATCTGTAGGGTATCTAGACGTTGGCAGTTTTTTTTATGGATACAATGAACCTATTATAATTGATATTGATAACGACACGACTGCTTTTCTATACATTCATTTGAGAGCAAGGTATTTGAATCCCGCTGTCTGGAGTGAAACATGAATCAGCGTTTGCTTGTCGATAGTGTTTGTGGTGGACATGATGCGTTTATCCATTGTTAATGGAAAAGGTAAAGCGTGCCCAAGTGCATGCTTGAATTTGTCAAGAGTATACGCCATTGTGTGATGGAATAATTCTAGACATTTGTGATGTTTCCTTAACAGTAAAGATGTTTCCTCGTTTCCTCGAACATTTGGTGTCCCCCCACCCTTGTAACTTTTATCCTTAGTGGAACCTGTTACTTTGGTAGATAACTGACACTTACTGAAACTCCTTGAGTCATTAAGCCTGCCACGTTCATATGTACAAAGGCGGTAACTCTCAAAATTCCACAAATTACCACCGAGACCAGTTGACATAGCTTTTCAATGATATGCTGTCACTTGCCATAGATTCATTAATATGAAGTCTCCACGGATACTCAACACAGCTCCTACAGACATTCAATGCAGGGACAACCGATATATACTTGTGAGGAGGATCAGATATCTGTTCTCACGCTAGGTAACGGTAGGATCTACACAAAAATGTGCTGATGCCTCTAAACTACATGGTTACTGCCATGGTAGAGTCAAGGAGAGACAATGATATTTTTTCTAATGGCAATCACTTCTTCCTCGTCATCGACTGATGAGAGAAGTGTTTTCTTGACATATCAAGTACTTGTGAATGAATCAAATATGTTCGAGAAATGACCACAGGTTTTTACCACTGAATATTACTTTTTCATCTTACAATATCCAATTTTACCCATCAGTCGAAGGTTTAGTGTCTGCTGTTTCAGAATGACAAATTCGTCTCAGATACTTATTGCCATGCTGGCTACATTAAGAGTATCACATTTCATATTTCACATTTCACAACTGTGATATTCCCGAGACACCTTGAGCACATTACTTAAAACACATGAAACTGAAAACCTATCAACTCCATTAACACTTAACGATGGTGTGGTACTTTGATTGATCACTATTTCCTCTTTTACATGTTTATCCAGTCAATATGCCTCTGACCACTACTACTGTTATATAGCAACTCACGAGGTCGGTGTCAGAAGAAGATGTTGCAGATCGTAGACGGTTTACATACATAACGTTGCCCAGGTATGGTGTTAACACCTAAGTGTCCAAATGGTGCAAGAGTCGAACATATGAGGAGCAGATCTCTGAACAAAGACTAGGCTGTCCACACTACGTGATGTAAAGTCATATGGACCACTTTATGTGAGTGAACTTTGAGCTTTGAGTATTATGCCGCCAGTATCGGGGCATGTGGCATCATGACAAAGTGTATCCATTCGAGGTATCAAAACCAGACCTTTGGCGTAACGTGAGAACACTAGTCTGTAACTATTCAGTTACTGGAGAGTCCCTCCTCCCCACTCCTTCCGGTCAAACCAAGGATAGATACAAGCATTTAAATGGTAGCGATAGTAGACCCTACAACCCGTTTGATATGGCGAGCTATGCAGAACGAAGTATCATGCGCTTTTTGAAGAATTATTTTAATCTTTTTCATAACATGCTCACATTTAGACCTTAACTGTAAACTACACTAATTCTTTTTACGAGAAGCTAGCAGGTTTAGAAACGAGAACAGATAAACTCTTTGACAGGAAGAGAACATGAGGAAATGAAAACGTGGAAATCGCCTTTTTGTCCTGTGTGATAAATCAGCTCATCAGATCAAGCTGCAAATACAACTACAAACAATAGTTTGAGATGGACTATGACGGCACAACAGACATGCTGTGTTGTTTTTACGACAGATCTCATAAATCATATCGCAGAGCCAAATATTGTTGATATAATGTTGGATGGAAGTTAGATGTGCTTGAGTTATGGACCACATGTACTTCCTGCTCTTTCAGTGCCTCACCTCAGTCTGCGGGCCTCGCCACACAACCGCAACCTATGGCGGGTTACAGACGTTTTATAGACAACGTCTCCTTCACGATGGTATGGTATCACTAAAACGCCCCTGTCACCACGTAATCATTGAAAGATCTGTTAGTACATTACACCTGGAAAAAAAGAAATACCTCTAAATATGTTGACCACCAATAGAACCATGTTCATGTTCAGGTTCATGAGTATAAAGATACGTATGATAAAAACGTGTATTTAAGACATTATTGCAGGTGCACTTAGTGGCAAGTGTCTCCCAAATACACCCTATGGAGCAAAGCCTGAAGGCTAACCCACCAACCGTTACAAGTGACAACTGTGCGAGTACTACATGTCGGTATTAAATCTGCATAACTTACAATGTTCAATCATGTTTCCACTACTCTGGTATGAAGAAGGCTATTGCATGGCGACAGATGGCAACTGGTCGGTGAGCATAACCTCGGTATGTCTTTTAATACAGTTGGTCGGCAAATGGATGTCAGTGATCTGGTCAGAGTTTGTCGGGAAACCAGTGAGGTGGAGGTTCGCCCACGTTCTGGATAACCCATGGTGACGTACGATCGCGAAAACAAGGCACCCGACAACAACCACTCGCCACATGTACTGCCATAAAGCAGGAAGTGCTGGAAAGACCGATATTGATGGATGGCCGCACTGGGCCAGCTTCCATTCAGAATAATGTAGTGACCCACCTTCCGTGGCCGCCATGAGACCTGAAGCCCCGAAGTAAGTGTGTTATCAGGCGACGGATACTCCTGTACTACCTGTTCGAAAGATGAGATATTTAAGCAAACGGTCCCCAGGTTACAAATCAACGTTTTTTCCCTCAATATCTGCCTACTTTCATTTTTGCATTCATGGTCTATGCATTGTTCCATGTCTATCATTACACTGTTGGAGGAAACTGTCATTTCTTTGTATTCCAGACATGGTTTTACAGAACAACATCTTTACCAACCTACTGACGGTTTACATCTATGATGCTAGCCAGAACACATAACATGATCTTTCTGGGAAGGCCACTTACCTGCAGTACGGTGACACGTCAACGACCCAGTATTATCTGCCACGTAAAAAGTATACATATATCTTAGGAAGACATACATTGGGCTCCTCCATATCATTTATCCTTAGGAATTCCCTATATATACCATAGACTGTCGTTGGCATTCAAATGACAAGACGGACTAAACAATCTTTACAAGCCACAATACACAACGAAGTGATTGCCTCAAGATGTGAGCATTGACATTATTATGGTCAACTGATTGTAGACACGCGTGAGGGCAGCTGTTAGTCATTGCATGGTACCAACAGTTTTTCATTGACGAAACCTTAAGAAAGCATGTCGACAACGGATTGTGATGTTCCGATTTTATGAGCTTTTTCTAGCTCAGGTTTCAGTAAGGTGTGAAACAATCAAAGCAGACTTTACGCCAAGAGATGAAAATAGATCTGCCGTAGAAGAGAGATTATCGTTTCTTTCCTGGTTCTTCTAATTATACCATATCTGAAATAGTAATGCTCATGTTGTTTGATGGAAACATTAACTTTGACAGAAATACTAAAAGATTTAGTTTTGATTTTCCTCATGTTCTCTACGGAAATTGACGAAGTTGAACGAAATTTGCATTTACACGAGAAACCACGAACCGCTCGATTGCAGCTCTAATTGACGCCAAATAGACGTATGCCATTGATTGGACATGTAGGCAGGAAACACCTCAATGGGACCATGGGAACAGGGAATGGGACTGAAACGACCGTCGTAGAACATTGTCTTAAGCCATGAAATTCTCATGCATTTTGTCAAATTTCTGCATGTTGAAATGGGTAACGTCAATCTGATGCCATTTGGGCAATATGGCGCGGCTTGTAATTACGTCTTAACTGGACTACATCAAATAGAGTGATGGGCTGTAGTGGTTAATCTGCCCAACACTCCTAGTTCAGACTTACGATGTCAGTCATGCACTTAATGAGGGGGATTTAGTAGGATTTCAAAGCACGCTTACAGGATTTGCTAATAATACTAAGCTGCAAAGAGGACCGTTATTCATGTTGTGATGGGATATGATCTCGCTAACTAGTTTCGAGGAGAATACGCTTTGCTTAATGATGACGGTGTAAATACATATGAAGTCTTTATTCTAACAAGATGTAGTTAATGTGGACACTTAAGTTATCTAAAGAAATTGGAAATTGAAATGGAAGTAGAGAAAATATTTATAGCAACAAATGAGTTTAGACTAGCACAATTCTGACTGATTGTTGTGGATTTAGACCAGTGCATCACTGTTCCGTGTCGGAAAGAACAATACACTGGCCGGAACTTCTTTCTGGTCACGGTACTTACTGACCTCTCTCTCGATTATTTACTTACAGTGATGTTACAATAGCTCCACAAACAGGGGTAAAGTAAAGTCAAACTTAAATGCTCTGAAATATCTGTTGCTTTCAGTGAAAGAAGCATTCATCATGATTGCAGCATCGCCGATTGCCCTCATTGGTCTGACTGTATGGATCAACTTCACTGATTGTAAAGTCACCCTCTCTGGTTGTAGAGCACCGAGTATCTTCCGTTGATTAGTTTCAATGACCTTATTTGTATGCTTCTTCCAATTATTTGGAGACCATAAAGTGTCAGTGTGTTTCCATATCGTTTGTTGATGGCTGTAACATCTTGATGAGACAGTGAAACCAATTCTAACCCGCCAAACCCACAAACGGCTGTGGGGTAGGAACTGGCGATGTAGGTTGGATGTCACTAAGTAATATTTTGTGCTTGACACAAATTACAAATATAATGAATGACAGATCGATATGAATGAACACAATGAGATACGCTGATGACAGAACCATGTCATTAGACACAAAGACAAGGATCGTAGGACTGTTATGGATTTTTTGTATGCAAGGTTGTATAAGAATTTCAAATTAAGATTAGTAAAAATTACAATGTCTGCATAGACACATACTCATTGTTTTACAGATATGACACTTAACATAATATGGCTTAATATACCTGATTTATACCCGTATTGACAGTAGACCATTGATTACCATAGTAACCATACATACTCTGGTATATGCCGAGTTTAGCCAATCACATGGCTCTAAACGTCTTCTGAAGTGGTGCCTCAAGCTCCCAAGCTTAAGTAGATATTATATAAGTGTATGGGAAGGTGGTGGTATGTATGACTATGGAGAAACACTTTGTGGGAGACTCAGTGATGCTGATACATCGTGACGTCACACCCAGGTACCTTGTAACGTGATAAAAAATATCTCTGCAGGATAAAATATTTTATTTGAATAATTTCAGGTGAAGGTTCGATTATACGAACTTACATTTTCTCGTATAAAGCAATATATGGATTAGTGACTATGAAAAAGGGACGTAACTCTGTATGTTGGGCCAAAATGGTTCATAGTTATCCAAGCCCTTGTTCCGTTATAACAAGGGAGATAAATGGATATGGTTTGAATGTCCTCTTTTTTGAGTGCGCCATTTAAGCAATGCGCATTTTTATCCCCATCCTATATCCATCCCTCTAAGAGTTAGATAAGGTATTAATATGTTGTTTATTATTCTTTCATGCTTTGACAAGATGCTGTCTCTTAGTTTTTCATGGCAGATTGCACTTGGCCGGGAGCATGGCAACTGCAGCCACAGTATGCATCGGTGAAGTCCATGAAGAAGGGGTGGTCATCAACATTGAAATCACGGTTTGGGATACATCAGTTGCAGTAGCAGCCGGTCACGGTCAAGATCATGACGGAAAGGTTGGAGATCAATATCGAGGCGTAATACTTGCAGTCTGGGCATAGTAATTCGCTGACCGTGCATTGGAAATGTACCACTGGGGTACCGTTTGAACTATTGAAGTACCGTTTGTTCTATTAGAGTACTGTCATACCCTTACAAGGCCAGTTTAGTATAACGTTAACATGCTTTGTCCACTTTAATTAGGCCTCTTTTGGTTTAACCTGGGAGGTTGTTTTCATTATTGCTGCGTGTCAAAGGAGAGACTGGGCTGTTGGGCTTCACATTCAGTACATCCTGCCCTATGCAGTAAAACTGGTGGTCTGTACATAGTTTAGGCCTAGCCCAGGCTGTAGGTGTTGCGCTACACCGTCGCTACCTTATATTTCATAATTAAAACCGTGGCCTTACTACACATTTGAATTAAGACGTTTTTAGTTCTTTGTAGGAGAAATTGTTCTTGAAACAATTGTTATATATATAACTAACAACATCGACCTTCCGGCTCTCCGGTGTTTCCGGTAGTTGACTGCTGTTGTGTATACTGCGGAAGATAATTGTATTTTAAAGGTCACATGCAACGTAGAACACAACCTTGCAGATTCTGATACCTTTCGGTATGCATGCACCTACCGAGACAAATCATCAAAAATTCAACCTGAAAAAAAGCCCGCGAAATCGCAATTCAAAAGATTCACTTATTCCAACTCCGGGCTGGAGGAAAAGGTGGTTTCAACAGCTATGTTGCGTTGCGCTCAGAACGCATGCGCAGTGAGTAGGTTCGCAGAGCTTGAAACAGCACTTCCTCGATATTTCCAGGGCATATGTTCCGGTACACTCTGTTCTCTCCACTACACAGGAGGTATCTACGTCTCGGCACGATGAATTTATTACCTCCCTTGGCTGGCATTTTATCCAATCAGGTGTCTACGTTGAGAATTTGAGCGAACCATTCACAACTCACTTTCGCTTTTTAAATTATCTAACCCATTAAACTTGGCAAAACAAATGATCCAGAGGTACTATGACAGATGTAGAAGGAGTTAAAAGTGTAGAACCTATCATTTCGTCTGTATGATTTCTTCTAAATTTGAGTCTCACTGCAAAGAAACCTTCGCAGCTACAACTGCTATCTTTGTTGATGCTAACAAGCTCGGTTGTAGGGTGATTTAGCTGATTAGCTACTGTCATAGACTAAATCATTTCAATAAGTTTCTTTAAAACTTCATTTATTCACGCGATCTATTTGTTTTAATATATGTCCAAAGTGAACCGAACGTCTATCCCCTCTGTCTATGTAATGTATTCAGCAAAGATTCCGTGTATCCCCTTTTATCATAAATCCCGCTCCGGGCAGGACCCTTAATTCTCAAACGCTATCATTACATGTCAATTAACACCTCCCTAAGTCGCCGAACCTTACGGATGTACATGTGTATGGGCCAGTGACCTTGCACAATGTGGCGTAATGGTGCTATGTGTATACACCTGACTGATATGGTCAGTCGGACGACCATCCAGCGAGACCAACCACGGAAACCAGATCATCGACAGAAGTGGACGGATTGTGCGGCTAGTCGGGGTGTCGGCCAAGGTCGTCGCCCCACCTACGACTACGTCCACGATAACGAAGAATCGCCGTCGGACATCTGAATGTGTGTAAGTGACAGAGCGGGTCTCCACATTGGGATCATTGGCCACTCAGTCCCGATGTGATTTCGATCACATGTTCAACACTGTGTATACCATTTCGACCATCATTCAACCTAACAATAATAAAATATGGCTGCTACTATCTTCACCTCTACCAGTGACTCTTGTCTTCCCTGTCTCTTGTCCACCATCCTAAACTACCACCCGAGAGCAACCTCCACGACCTCTCTTGGACACTACTATGAAAATGCGAAGCCAGCAAAAGGGGGTAACAAAATTATCGGACTGAGCTGTAGATGCATCCGGGGTATAGTGGAAAGCTATGGGAATGTATACCCTGGAGATATAGAGGATGGAAACAGTATGCTTGCTCGGAGTATGAGGTCGTGAGCAAGAGTCTAATTTGGGTTGTAAATAAACTAAAAACAAAATGCGCTGGTTTATTGACACCTATATGTCTGCCTACCTATCTGCTAATGACAATATGCAATGCGCGCGCATCTTCAATCACTGACTACGCGCAACACTTATCAGACTTATCGGCCAATGAAAAGGCTTCGTTATACTTGAGTGCATACACACGGGCTCTGACTGGTATCGAGGCTGCTTTGTTTCGAGGGAGGTAAGCACAAGTACAAAATACTGCACTTTTGATTTGTAATTATGATTTTGTTTATTTTTTTCTAAATCAGTAATGCATCCTGAATAAGTGATATTAAGTTTGGTTTTGGTTGCATATTACCTTTAAGAAAGGCTTACCACCTGCATTTATATCATTCTGAAAGTGAAATTCCAATTCCTAATGTCATTTCCAAATGAATTTTGATTTAAACGTTATGGAACTTTTATTTCTGTATTTAAAACGCCACAGACTAATTCATCTGGCTCACTGATTACACCTGTTGTGTGTATTTTTGTTAAGTGTGTCTTTGTAACGTACAATGTGATGGATTTAATATCAAGGCTGTAAAATTTATCCTCGAAAAAGCAAGGTTCATCAGTTTTCTTACAATATGTTATATACCCACAATATACAATGGTATTTCATCTCAACTGTTTGTTGATGAAACAGGAGAATACCATTTTGTGTTTAACTATTGAGCCATGTAGTATTTCATTTTCAGAAAAATGCTATTCCCGGTCTGAGACAAGAGGTGCTTGAGATGAAAGTGGTAGTAGCTCGGCAGACTTTCTTGCCGCATTCTGACCCACTTAAGCTCTCATGCGCAGCGGATTAGTGGAAGTACATGACCCCATCAGCAGAACACGCTCCCCAGTCTCAAGACAGCATGTTGATAACGCTTTTCCTTGTAGTTATCAACATGTATTATTGCCGGCAGAGTCGAACGTGCAGCACATAACTGAAATTGACAACATATACCCTCTTTGCTTTTATGCTTTTATAATGTAAATGTCAACGCTTAATGTGAATGAGACTACACGCATCAAGCACGCCTCAATATAAGAAGTAATGATCCTCTTAGTGGCTGTATGTGAATGGCGAATGTTTGAGATTGCTCGACATGATTATGAACAATGTCACCCACTTATGGTTCAACAGTCTTTGTGGTTTTCATCTTGATCAAATTCTTCAAAAGGAGTATCTTATAGAAGTCTTTAACAGGTTTAATTTGAAAGTTATCTTCAAATTTCAGCAGAGAGATTGAAAATAGATTGTGCCGAGCCACACTATCCACCGCTCTGTGTGAGGATGGAGTGAGTGAGTGCAGTCTTACGCCCTTTACACCCAGCGATATTCTAGCTGTATTCCAGGAACATATGGGGACACCAGCCTTGGTATGTTTGGACGGTTGGCGGGTATTTCAAATAATGACAGACTGAGAAGTATTACAATAATTCTACTTGAGATGAATGAGACGATATCGATATATCTGCAGTATCTTGACTTGTAAAGAAATAAGAAAAAGTTGTATTTTGAATCCCTAATACTGTTACATTGTGCAAAATGTTTGGAAATATAGACTAAGAACTAAGAGAGCGTATCACTTTTCAAGTACATTTAGGATAAAACAAAGGTTCTAGTAAATTATTTTTTTCATGCCAAAGTATGTAGTAAATTTCTGTTTACTTCACTTTAAATTGTAATGTTTGTTTGGACATGCTGAACGTTCTGATGTAAATAGAGTGCTGTGTATGTCTGTCCAAACGTTGTAATTCTCGAATAAACAGGTATGTTGGAAGCACACTGTAGCCTGTCGGTGCCGGCAATAACGAAGAGCATACAAACGTGATGCACATGGAAACGTGGTAAACCTGTCCAGTAAATGTTGTTAACAAACAGTGTAGATCTAATATTTGCAGCAGAAAAATACCTCGGGACAATAGAAAATGTTCCACGAGATGAAGGCCAGACACGATAACTCTCCGGATGAAAACTCTCTGAGGCAAACATGGGTTGCACTAGTTGGATATGGAGGTGATGCTCGGACTATAGTTCACACTTGAAGAGGGCGTTAGGACATTGGTTATTCGGATTTTGTGGTTCTCATCCTCAGCCTCAACCAACATTTTGAAAAAATATGTAACATCCCAAAACGCGTTTTACATGCTTGTTTTTTAAAAATGAAATTTTAAGATCTAGGTCATTTGGAAATACATTTATATCAATTTATGATCTAGGCCGACCGCTTTCCTTTCAAAACAGTTCTTTGAAAGTCGATGAAGAAAGATCAGTTTGAACCTGTTTTTGTCCACGAATGTACAAGGGTGAGAATTTTTTTCTCTTCAGGGCATAACCTTTCATAGCAGCAGGAAAGATGCTTACATGAAAACGTCTGATTACCTTCCGACGAAATGAAACTTCAGCCTTTTCGGGCATTGATAAATGACAACGGGTGACAGTGAAAACGCCGAATGAGACTGAGTTAAGTGGTCTGTTAATATGACAATATAGTCAACTAAACAAGTTAGATTTCATGTTCAGTATAGTCCTGCGACAACTTATGTGGTCTTAACAACAGTTTAAGGTGTTTGTCTGACCCCCGATTACAGAAGGTATTAAGTAATTAGCATATTTAGGTAGACACCCGCACCAGTTATGAAGTGAGAATTAGACACTAGATCGCTATAGACGTCCTTACCAGGTGATTACCTGACCTCTGACCCCCATTAAATTGGTGCGAGTAGGGCACTACAGGTCACCAGTCTGCTGGATGGGAGTTTACAACCTGACCTGTAAACCATGACATTGAATGGCGTGCACGAACTTTCAACTCATTAAATCATGCATACATATATTCAAGCCCAAAATACCAAACATTCCATACTGGTTTGGTTTGGAACACAGGTAGATGTGTCAATGGTCCTTGATTGTCCTCAATATCACTTGGAACACTATTAAAGATTATGATTTTCCTCCATTATTTTAAACATTCAGGAAAAGGATCGTAGAGGGTAATGCCCGAGTAGCTCTCCATTAATTAAAAATAATTTCTCTCTTTTTGTATTTCCACGTGGTGGATCATTTGACGTACACCGATAAAACGTGGTGCACTAGCTCCAAGAAGGGTTTCCTGAAGCAAGCAGACTTGCTCAAGCAGTATTTTAAGTCTAAAATACACATTTAATCAAATAAACATCAAAGTGTTTTGTTATGTTGTTTCCCATATCATCAAAACAATGTTATATTGATTGTCAGTATGAGAGGGGAAAAAGAAGGAATCATAATTTGGCAACGGAATAAGGTCTCCTTAAACTAGCGCTGACATAGGGTTTATGATTTATGAATAGATGGCACCTTCTCTGTGTGTTAAGTGAAAGTATATCCCTCAAGTAATAATAGCTTGTGGGTAGTACCATTAATAATATGACTAGAATCCACAGTATACTCATAAATACATGGTGTTACAAACGTAAACAGGGAATGGAAGACACACTTCACAACGCAGTATAATGTCTTCAGCATTACCCAAATCGTAATAACAAGTAACATCCGTTATTTGAAAGTATCTCTTAGCTTGATGGATGCGACATAGATCTTGATATTACTTAAATTTGGCGTATTCAACGAGTTGATTGATTTTGCTGTTTTCAGTCTGAATTAGCATGTTGATCTACACACCTTCAGAAATCACCATTGCTGCACTCGATAAGCGATCGATATGCTTGGGTGTTCACTGCATGGAACGTAACTGTGAAATCGATGGAATTCCTTCGTTAAAACATGTTTTCACTTTATGGAAACGGAATGTTTGTAGAAATACCAACACGGTATCAGTTTCGGGGTATTGATATGGGGTCGGTAGATTATTGGCAGAAGAGACGGCTCAATTCCATGACGTCATCTGCACACGTCTTCTCTCGTCCAGCCAGACATGAATGTAAGTGAAACTGATTGTCTGAGGATGATGCCAATGAATGTCAAGGACGTTCATTTGTGGTGTCAATAACATCATGTCACGCTTCGTTAATGGCAATTGGAACTTTGGATGTAGTCTTTGAAGGTTCCTGCAACACCTGCATTATCCACTAATCGATGTCAAATAAATCTCTTGATTATCGTTGTGCGACAACCGGTCATTACCTTCGTGCTTGTGTCACATGTAATAGCATTCCTAAACACATCCATACTTCTTGTCTAACCTCTCATAATGTGGAATGAAAATCCAGTGCCAAGTTAGCAATACCAAACTATAATTTCGGAGACCTTTATTTCGTCACGGTGCCATAGTGTCAATAACATTATGTCACGTTTCGTATGTTGCAATTGGTAATTTGGATGTAGTCTTTGACGGTTTCTGAAACACCTCCATTATCCAGTAATTGAATTCATATAAATCACTTGATTATTTTTCTCGGCAACCTTTCATTACGTGTATGTGTTGTAGGTAATAGCATTCCTGAACACTAAAGTTGAGAAAACCAAACTCTAATGGTAGGTTGCGTACAAGATATATATGTCCCATTGGAACAAGATGTATACAAGGTGCGTATGTCCCTTAGGTATAGGATGTATATACGGTGTGTATGTCCCTCATGGACAGGCTGCATAGAAGGTGTATATGTCCCCCAGGGATAGGTTGTGTCCAGGGTGTCAGTGTTCGTTATCGAGGGATACCGTATAACGAAAATGTTCCACATACAATGTAGACGTTTCCATTAGAAAATAAGCATTTGCAATTTGATACATATTCATATATAGTCCAGGTGTTAGTACAGTGAACGACATTACCAGTGAACATCATTCTCGTGACTTCATCCTGCAGAATATCTATCAGTCCCGATTAATATATACACCCTGGAGAAACATTTAGCTGATGTGTGCATTGTTACGGTTATTTTGCCGTGAAAAAAGGTGTAAGAAATCCTCTTTGAACCAGGAAAACAGAACGAAGACAAGTCTGAAACATTCAAATATTGTATTATTAAGCAAGTTATACAAAGTCACAAGTCAATTTCACAATACCGATTTCAAATACAATACAAGTTAGACAAAATCTAAGGCAGTGGGTGACAAAATATATGGCGAACCGCCCAAAGTCTTCATGCGAGAGGGAAACAGGTATGCAGAATGTAATACAGCGAGCGGTCTAACGGCGGCTATGAAATTTAAGCGCCGACGGATACTGATGATGTTTAACTCTAGTTAAACTCTGAGTGTCCATGTCCGTCTACCCGGCAACTAGCCTTTATGTATACAATCATTCACTCTGGAACTTTCGAGCAATTACAACCATCGCCAACACCGTAGAATGCTCTAGCATTCTCCCGGAAGTAACACAAATAATCAAAACATACTCAAGAGGAGGTAACTCTAAAGCACTTGCGGAAAGTCTGCTGCCAAAATCCTAAAAATGCTGACCAACTATTATACGAAATGTGACCCATCATAATTATTATTCAAAACACTAAACGTTGTGACCCTATAAAACTTATTGCTTAATTAATAACAAAATATACAGAAAATACACACTCGTAACAGTATACACCTACAGGAGATAGATGTTGCTGTCGTGTATTGACACCACACCCTGGGGCCTCTCCACACAGCAGTAGTCCAGCTCATATAAGTCCACTGTCAAATATAGTGACTGATTAATGTCCATCTTTCATGTCCATCTGCTGCGATAGCTTGTCATGGTAGGTCTGCTATGGTAGGTTGTCATATACGATAATGGGTTTGAAAGAGATTGAACGTCTTTCCTATTTTGCCAATGCTGTATATGCAAGCCGTTCATATAAGTTCCAAACCTCCATTTTGGTTTGAGAATTTAGAGGCTTTCTAAAATATTCACTACATCATATCATATTCAAATGATATATTACTTCGTTTGCTATTTCTGAGAAAAGATATTTGTACTTGGTGCACAAAGGAAGGATAGCAATATATGGGCGCACAATGCCTCTATTACAGCGAGAATAAGTGATAATATCCTGTTTGTTGACAGTGTAGAACCTCGCTCACCTCGCTCACTATAATGAAGATGTTCATCCTCATTGATGACAATGCAACTGGTGTAGTTAAAGATGAAGAGAGCCCTTGCTCTCCACAGCCACTTGCAACAGGAATATGGATACGTAAAGTCTGTTAAACGTGTAATTTAAAACCGATGTGATTGTTGAGGAAGATTATATGCCACGTAGTAGATGATTTCAGAATGTGATCAATATTCTGAGATGTGCAAGAGGGAGGAATTATGTTCGTGAAGAAATGTAGTGCCACATCACTGCATGGACAAGGAATCTGCGATTTACGTTATGAATGTCACGACAGTGCTGCTGAGTCAGTATCTCCAGGTCTCTCGACATCTAGGACCCGCAAGTAAAGGTACACACAAGACACAATACGTTGTGACAACCCAATCACGTATTATACGCCGGCGTGGAACATCTGTGTTGTGCGTAATTGCTGATTCTTAGCTTGCCATGTCAAACAATCAAAATACTTTCGTGAATCACATGTCAAATCATTACAGACTACCACGCCACTGGCCCAAACATAATCAACCTCTGAGGGCATCTTCGGGCATCTTCAAAACTCACACACAAGCGATCCACCCAGGGATTCCCTAACGTCCTGGATATCTCACAAACATGTTATCCATCCAATACAAACACCTTCAGGGGACAACCTCCAGAATATCTCAACACACACATCACACACACACAAGCGATTCACCCAACACAGTCACCCTCAGGGTCAACTTCCTGGACGTATCAACGTATATCTCACAAACATGTTATCCACCGAACACAGGCACCTTCAGGGGACAACCCCAAGAAGATTTCAAGACACACCTCACACACACACACACAAGTGATCCACCCAACACAGTCACCTTCTGGGAACAACCTCAAGGCACGCTTCACACAAACTCAAGTTATCGACTTAACGCAGTCACCTGCTGGAGACATCTTCCTGGATACCTCAAGACACTATTTAACAGGAGACACGTCTCCCACAAGGCCAAAAACACATTCAACCAGCTATAAATTAGTCCAGTTGATGGAAAGCTTTATGTGACTATACGCCCAGTCTCAACATTAGAATTTTTTTGTGTTCAAAACGAAAGATATATTATCCACTAAATGATTTCCTGAGGAATACGTCTAGTCATACTCAGAGGGGCAATGTCTGCAAAGGCTACTGACAACAGACATGTTGCCTGTCTGCGATGTTCGATGACATCAAGATGTATATGCCTTGAAATACCAAGAGATCATAACGGTACGTCCTTCAGACCAATCATAATCTGTCATGATTCCATACATACGCCACATGGTCAGACACAGCGAGGAGACCAAGTCAATACAACAGCATTCCACTAAAGGATTCTCTACTTAGGATTAAATCGTGGTACATTGACCAACATATCACATTTGCACGACTGGCTCAATCAAACCCTAAGTAATTAATGGTTTGGATAAGGCATTCGGTATCATGAAGAGACCAATGTGAAGAAATGAATAAATTCAAAGAAACTCGTATCCCATTAATGTGACACAAACAGTACATATTTCATCATCTTCAACTGTATTATGACATGAGGCTATTTTATATAACAACACCTATAGACCTATGATGATATTAGGTTATCACATACTCCAAAATCTGCCACTGTAGGAGGGCGTGAGATTATGTGACATTTTGACAACTGTCGAGTCAAGAGTGTATACATTTCATGTAACAATGCTGCATCATCTATGCACGTGAATATGACATCAAACGTTTTATATATTCTGGTAGCTATGTGATGACAGTTTATATATGCCTTAGTTACATAATGATAGTCTTGGTTACCTGAATCAACGACTGGACGCTGCGATAGCCAGTATCAGTTCTGACCAACAGCAGGAAAGATAAATAGGTATCAGGTTCACAGGTTCACACATATTGAGCGGTATATACGGAATTCATTTCCATACTCCTCTGAGACTGAAATCTACATGTTTATGCTCAGAGTTCTCTTTGCCTTACCACCGTGGGGACAGCCACTCAGCAGGTTTCTCAAAGGGCTTACCACATCCATGCCATGCGGAGCAGCACGGTCATATAACACATCCATGGCATTGTTCTACAGAGTGGTATCATTGGACAATGCCGTTTCCTCATACTTGAACTTGTTCTTTTTAAAATATTAAATCGAGAAATGTGGTCTCTGGGAATGCACATACAACTGTATAATGTATTGATTGTCTCCAAAGGAACAAGTAACATCTGAATGTAGGTGTTCAAAGTTCCCCTGGCGATGAGGAAGGGTGAAATGAATGCTCACATTCAGGACACAACCATCAAGCCATCGTTTCTCATATGCTTGTGCAAATTAGGCAAAGCTGCGTCAAGTTTACACGTGCAATGAAATTACAAACCATTATTGTTGGCTCCTTGCGACGCTGCTGGGATGACGTTTGTGGAGCCGTGGTTCATACTGATACCGTTGATGTCATTATGCAGCATGCCATGACAGATGCAGAAGTGCAGGGAGGAGGATGATGGGTCGCCGTTGGGATTAAAACAACACAATGACACAGTGTTATCTACAACCGTTCCAACCATTTTTACAATCGGCGTTATATCCAGTGAGTGTGAGAGACAGTGTTATGGCCATCTAATGGCAATCACTTCTTCCTCGTCATCGACTGATAAGAGAGGAGTCTTTGGACATGTGAAATATGTGTTCACGCTTGAAAGAGAAATAGCTCATTCCTCTGACTAAAAGGAATAAACAATCAGCTCTGTCTCACACGTCAATCAAATGAATCAAATATGTTCGAGAAATGACCACAGATTTTTACCACTGAATATTTTACCCATCAGTCGAAGGTTTATTGTCTGCTGTTTCAGAATGACATACCGAATGGCATGCTGCTCAGATTAAGAGTATCGCATTTCACCTGCACAACTGTCATATTCCTGTGACAGCTTGAGCACATTACTGAAAACATATGACGCTGAAAACCCAGGACATAGATTAACACTCGAAGACAGATTAATACTAGTACCAGACCATCGTGTAATCATTATTTTCTCGTTTACATGTTTTTTCAATCAATATGTCTCTGAATAATTGTTTACACCTTAATATCCAATTTTATCTAACGTTCAAAGTTATTATAAGGACAAACTTTATGGATTAACAACTTCTTTATTTATAATCCATAAAGTTTGTCCTGATATTACTCCCCAGGTTCTAATTAATGCCACCCAAGGAAGTTATTCACAGGGATAGTGTCTGATGTTTCAAGTGAATGACATATTCTTCATAGATACACATTGCATGCATATGAAGAGACTGGGGTATCATATTTCACCTTCGAAATTGTCATATTCTCATGTCACCTGGAACACAAGCCATATTACAACCTGAGAACGCCATAAACTCTTGCAGACAGGTTACAGGAGGGTGGTACATTTATTGATAATTATTTTCTATTTCACATGTTTATCCAGTCCATATGCCTCTGACCATTAGTATTGTTATATCACAGCTCACGAGGTCAGTGTCAGAGGGAGATGAATCTTGTGTTGCAGATCATAGACGGTTTACATACACAACGGTACACTGTAGTTACATTGAAGAAACGTCACGCCCATTTGATATACGTCTGAAAGAACGCAAAACATCAGTTGAAAATGCCGACAGCAAATCTGCCCTTTCAAAGCACATAAAAAAACCACCGCACCCATCCCACTGACTGGCAACAGACTAGCGTCCTGGCTACTAACGTTCACGACTGACGCAAACGAAAAACTACTGGAAGTTATCAACATGAGGAGATTAACACGTGAGATTAATAGAGATCAAGGGGTATATCTCCCCAGTGCCTGGAACATTTGAAAAGCCACCCCTCATGTCATTTAATTAGCTGTATATCACTCTGTTGTGTGTACATCTCTCCATCATCACTGTTTATATAACGTCTATTTCATCTACCTTTTTGATTGTATACACATCCACACCTCAGGCTTCCTGTAAATCTAATTATCTTTATACCACTCTGCTGTGTACACATCTGTTAACTGCCTTCATTTAATCCCTGTTATCATTGGTTTTATAACTGCATTTGATCTGTCCCCTGCTATTTATGTCTTCTTCCTTTAAATACTGGTATATATAATATGTCTTGTAGTCCTGTCTCTATCATCTGAAGAAGGGGCAAGAAGTAGCCCAGAAACGTCGTGCTAGACCTTAAAAAGAAGTTGTCATCAATATACTCGTCTTATTATATTCAGCAACTTCTAAATGACTCTCATGAATCCCAATACAGTGATGACGCAGAGAAATGAAAACCAATGCCAATTAAAGACGCTGCTCCAATCAAGGTTGAGACAACGAATGCAACCGTCTTGCTCCGATCCAGTACAAACCTCTAAACGCTACTAAGTCCTAATTAGGAGATATTAAGTGCTAATTAGGAGATATTAAGTCCTAATTAGGAGATATTAAGTCCTAATTAGGAGATAATAAGTATTAATTAGGAAATAATAAGTCCTAATTAGGAAGTAAAAAAATTCCGGCTGTGGCACTAAGACGTTTCCGTAGGCTTGTGCCTATACCACATGTCGGTATTAAATCTGCATGGCTTATAATCTTCAATCATGTTTCCACTACTCTGGTATGAAGAAGGCTATTAGATGGCGATAGATGGCAACTGATCGGTGAGCATAACCTCGACATGTCTTTTAATATAGTTGGTAGGAAAATGAATGTCAGTGATCTGGTCAGAGAATGTCGGGAAACGAGTGAGGTGGAGGTTCGACTGCTGATCAGTGTATGCAGGAAGTGCTGGGTGCAGTTGTTGGCCTCCATCTTGATAATCATCGTCATGCTACAAGAACAGTATTGATGGGTGATTTTCCTAGCTTCCATTCAGAATTATCTAGTGACCCACCTTCCGTGACCCACTATAAGGCCTGAAGCCCTGGAGTAAGTGTGATATCGCGCGACGGATACACGTGTTCTTCCTGTTCAAAATATGGTTGAGTTGAAAGCAGCTTTGCACCAAGAGTGGCAACAGTTTCCATGGCAACGAATTCGATGACTGACTGTGGGTATGTGACGTAAGTAACAGATATTTTCCCAAACAGGTGGAATGTTCCCAGGTTAGAAATCAACGGGTATTGTTCCATATCTATTTCAAAAATGTTGACGGAAACGATCATTTTCTTTGTAGGCCAGACATTTTCTTACAGAAGAACATGCAGTTTTACCAACGTGCTGACTGTTTACATCTATGATGTTAGCCAGAGCACATAACATGACCTCTCTGGGGAGGTCACTTACCTGCAGTACGATTAAACGTCGAAGACAGAGTATTATCTGCCAAGTAAAAACTAAACATATATCTGAAGAAGACATATATTGTGCATAGCATTTATCCTTAGGAATTCCCGTGGATATATATACCAGACACTGTCTTTGGCATTCAAAACTAACGATGAATTGACAAGACGGATTAAACACTGTTTACAAGACACAATACACAACGAGGTGATACACGAGACATTCAAGAAATGAGCAGTTGACATTATCATAGTCATCTGGTTTTAGTCTTTTATCAGATTAGACACACGCGTGCGGACAGCTGTTAGCCATTGCATGGTTCCAACAGTTTTTTCAGTACCAAAACTTATCGAAAACGAATTGTGATATTCCCAATTTTATGAGCTTTTATCTAGCTCAGATTTCAATAAGGTGTGACTATACACCAAGAAATGAAAAAAGATCGTCAGTAGAAAAGCGATTATCGTTTCTTTCTGGGTTCTTCTAACTATACCATATCTGAAATATTCATGCTGATATTGTTTGATAAAAGCATTAACTTTGACAAAAGCAATAAAGGATTTTAACACGGCGTCGCTGTGACTTTCCTCATGTTCCCTACGGAAATTGCGTTGACGAAGTTGAACGAAATTCACATTTACTCGAGAAACCGCGAACCGCTCGATTGCAGCACTAATTGACGCCAAATAGACGTATGCCATTGATTGGACATATAAGGCAAGAAACGCATCAATGTGACCATAGAAACAGTGCATCGGACTCGAGCTGAAACGACCCTCACCGAACATTGGCTCAAGCGGTGAAATTTTAATGAATTTTGTCAAGTTTCTGCATGTTGAAATGGGTAACGTCAATCTGACGCCATTTGGGCAATATGGCGCGGCGTATAATTACGTCTTAACTGGAGTACATCAAACAGAGAGATGGGCTGTAGTGGTTAATCTGCCCAACACTCCTAGTTCAGACTTACGATGTCAGTCATGCACTTGATGAGGGGGATTTAGTAGGATCTCAAAACACGCTTACAGGATTTGCTAATAATACTAAGCTGCAAAGAGGACCGTTATTCATGCTATGCTGAGATATGATCTCGCCAACTAGTTTCGAGGAGAATACGCTTTGCTTAATGATGACGGTGTGGAGCTGCAATTCTAACTGAAATGTTTTGCTCATTGAATAGATCTGTGACCACACTGTTTGAATTGTTCAGTACATGTTGGTGTACAAATGCTGTATTGAGTTCATGCGGGGATAGAATAAGGCTCTTGTAGATTTGATTACTGCACAATATGCACATGAAGGAGACAATCTGGTATGTGGAACACTACGGAGCTGAACGGTAAGAATAATGTTTATGAATAGGATCAATACGCTCCTCATCCTTTCAGACATACGTTTTTTTCGTAATAGATTTATAAAATACCAGTAAATGCATTTTGACAGTTGAAATGCAGCCACTACGGTAAATTGTGACATGAAGTATAATGTTTGCATGTTTCTGTTTATTACTAGGAAGATGATATAAACAATCACGGAAACTAAATGCTTTATTGCACAGGAAGTAATTAAGGCCGACACTTAAGTTATCTAAACAAACTGGAAATTGAAATGGAAGTAGTGTAAGTATTTATAAACAAATGAGTTTAGACTTACACAGTTCTGACTGATTGTTGTGGATTTAGACCACTGCACGACTGTTCCGTGTCCAAAAGAACAATTCACCGACCGGAACTTCTTTCTAGTCATGGTGCTTGCTGACCTCCCTCGAGTATATGCTTACAGTGATGTTACAATAGCTCCACAAACAGGGGTAAGGTAAAGTCTAACTTAATGCTCTGAAATATATGTTGCTTCCAGAAGAAGCATTCATGATGATTGCTGCACCGGCGGTTGCCGCCATTGGTCTGTCTGATTGGATCAACTTCACTGATTGTAAAGTCACCATCACGGGCTGTAGAGCACCGAGTTTGTTCCGAGGAGCAACGGAAATTAGTTTGAATGGCTTTATTTGTATGCCTGTTCCAATCATTTGGAGAAAGTAAAATGTCAGTGTGTTTCCATATCGTTTGTTGATGGCTGTAACATCTTGATGGAATAGAGAGACCATTTGCATGTTAAAATCTAACCGGCCAAACCCACAAACGGCTGTGGGGGTGGAACTGGCGGTTTAGGTTGCGTAATCCTGGATGTCACTAAACAATATTTTGTGCTTGACATAAATTACAAATATAATGATAGACAGATCGATATGAATGAACACAATGAGATACGCTGATGATACAGCCACGCCATTGGACAAAAAGACACCCTGCAGGATCTGACCGCTGTTATGGATTTTGTAAGTGTATGCAGTTTTGAATAAGAATTTCAAATTAAGATTAGTAAAAATGCTTTGGTTTCAATGCCTGTGTATATACATACTATTTGTTTCACTAAGATGATTCTTTGATATTTGACTCTACGGCTGAATCTGGTGTCTGCTGGTTATACACGTACTGACAATAGACCATTGATTAACATAGTTACCATAAATACTCTGGTGTATATATATGCCTAGTTTAGATAATCACATTAACCATGACTCTAAACGTCTTCTGAAGTGGTGTCTCAAACTCTCAAGCTTATGTAGATACCACCTGCATCTATGACATTCTGAAAGTGAAAGAGACACTCCAAACACCTATGGCTACAGGAAATTCCAATTCGCATTTCTAAGGTTAGGACGTCACAGACTGATTCATCTTGCTCACTGGTTACACCTGTTATGTGTACTTTTCGTAAGTCTATCTTTGTAAAGTAAAACGTGATTGATATAATATCAAGGCTGTACAATATATCCTTGAAAAAGTGTCATTCATCAGTTTCCTTACAATATGTTTCCTACAAAGATATTTCATGTCAGCTGTTTGTTTATAAAACTGTGGAAAAGTATTTTGCGTTAACTGTTAAGCAATGTAGCATTTCATTTTCAGAAAACTGTTATTCCGTCGACAGACTTTCTTGCCTGACGAATTCCGACCCTCTTTAACTCTCTGTGCTTTTATGATCCGCCAATGCTTCAATAACGTAAATGTCATCGCTTAATGTGAATGGGACTACACGCATCAAGCACGCCGCAATATAAGAAGTAATGATCCTCTTAGTGGCTCTAAGTGAATGGCGAATGTTTGAGATTGCTCGACATGATCATGAACAATGTCACCCACTTATGGTTGAAGAGTCTTTGTGGTTTTCATCTTGATCAAATTCTTCAAAAGGCGTGCGTATCTTATAGAAACTGTAAAGGTTTAATTTGAAAGTTATCTTCACATTTCAGCAAAAAATAATCTTACACCTTTTGCAACCAGCGATATTCTCGCTGTATTCCAGGAACAGGGGGGGACACCAGTCTTGGTATGTTTGGACGGTTGGCGGGTATTTCAAATAATGACAGACTGAGAAGTATTACAAAGACTCTAGCTGAGATGAATATCGATATATCTGCAGTATCTGAACTTGAAAACAAATAAAGAAAGTTATATTATGAATCCCTAATACTGTTTCATTCTGCAGAATATTTGGAAAAAAAAGACTGTGAACTACGAGAGCGTAGCACTTTTCAAGTACATTTAGGATAAAACAAAGGTCTTCGTTAATTATGTTCCCTTTTTCCATGCCAAAATTTGTGTTTACTTCACTTGTAATATTTGGTTCTATATTCGTCCTGTTCTGGTGGAAATACAGTTCTGTGTGTGTTTGTCCACCCGTTGACATTCCATCATCAACAGGAATGCTGGAAGGACACAGGAGCCTGTCGGTGCTGGCAATAACGAAGAGCATGCAAACGTTGTGCACATGGAAACGTGGTAAACCTGTCCAGTAAATGTTGTTAACAAACAGTGCACATCTAGCATTTGCGGCAGGAAAAATACCCCAGGACAACAGAAAATGTTCCACGAGATGAAGGCCAGACACGATAACTCTCCGGATGAAAACTCGCTGTGGTAAACATGGCGCGCACTAGTTGGATATGAAGGTGATGCTCGCGCTTTAATTGAGGTCATTTGGTGATCCAGATTTGTCTTTCCCATCTTCAGCCTCACTATGAAAAAATACGTAACATCCCAAAACGATTCTCACAAATTTGTTTTACCTATCAATAGAATTTGAAGATCTAGGTCATTTGAGGATTCTGTATCAATTTATGATGTAGACTGACCGTTTTCCTTCCTAAACATTCTAGACAACAAAGATCAATTTGAACTTGTTTTTGTGCATGTGAATTATTTTCTCTTCAGTGCATAACTTTCCATAGCAACAAGAAAGATGCTTACATGGAAGCTTTTTATTATCTTACGACGAAATGAAACTTCAGCCATTTTGGGCATTGATAAACGACAACGGGTGACAGTGAAAATGCTGAATGAGACTGAGTTGAAAGGTCTGTTAATATGACAATATGGTCAACTAAACAAGTTGGATGTCAGGTTCAGTATAGTCCTGTGACAACTTATGTGGTCTTAACAACAGTTTAAGGTGTTTGTCTGACCCCCGATTACAGAAGGTATTAAGTAATTAGCATATTTAGGTAGACACCCGCACCAGTTATGAAGTGAGAATTAGACACTAGATCGCTATAGACGTCGTTACCAGGTGATTACTTGACCTCTGACCCCCATTACATTGGTGTGAGTAAGGCACTACAGGTCACCAGTCTGCTGGATGGGAGTTTACAGCCTGTCTTGTACGCCATGACATCGAATGGTGTACACGAACTTTCAACTCATGAAGTCGCGCATGCATATTTTCAAGCCAAAATAGCAAAAAGTCCACACTGGTTTGGTTTGGAACAGGCAGATGTGTCAATGGTCCTTGATTGTCCTCAAATATCACTTGGAACACTATTAAGAGTTACGATTTTCCTCCACTACTTTTAATATTCAGGAAAAGGACGTAGATGGCATTTGTTATTACGAGAGTTGTGTTATTGATAGTTGTTATCGGGTCACAATGTTTAGAGTTTCGTATCATTATTTGTCGGTTCTATTAGTATTTCAGCGACAGGTTTTTAAGACAGCGGTTTAGAACTGCCTCCCTTTGTGTATGTGTTTTGATTAAATTTTCACTTCCGGGAGAATACGAGAAGGTTCTAAGTTAATGAGGATGTTCGTATCCTACACGGATTTTCAAGAATCAGTGATTGTGTATATAGAGGCTGGTTGTTGTGTTGATACAAGGGTAACTAGAATACAACATTCGACCTACATCAGTCTGTCTACCTCTTTTCAACGCTTGACCTACGTGCCTGACTGCTCGCCATGTAACATTCAATATAACTGGCACCCGTGGCGAGCCACCTCCTCGTGGTGGGTGGTGGGTAACGCCAAGAGCTCGCCGACATCCCCGTAGTGGACCCGGGGGGATATTTGGTCCACCAACCCGTTTGCCGTGGGTTGCGGCCCTGTGTCGGTGGAGGAGGGGATCCTGGTGGTTGAGGGCAATGGGAGCAGGACCAATGTTCCTATTGCTCAACACACCACTTTGGCCCTTACTTCACCTAGACGGGTGGTAGAACTGGCCCAGTTCTATCAATCGGCTGGTCACGCCAAGCCCTGAGCTACAACTATTTCATGCTCAAAATTTATGAAACTGGTAATTTGATTTTTCATGCTTGGCACTTTGGAGATTGTAATTTGAAATTCATCATTTTATATATGTTTTTGCCTAGAGTCGTATGCCCAGAAGGCGGTGGCTCATGGGCCAATCTGGTGGAAATATTAATCTTTTGATTTTTCTACTGGAGTATATCATCCGGGTATCCTTGGTGCTGCAAGCTGGAGGCCCGCTTGCTTTAGCATTGTCCTTGTGATACTCCGTGGTGGGTGGGGAGCTCGGATGATGAACCATTTAAAACCAACTATGGCTTACGAAACCCCCATTAAAAAAGCAAAACGTCCACTGGACCCTGATGAAGATGATAATGAACACAGACCGACCCAATCAATTGACTACTGGCCACGCTTTATAGTGATCGAGACTCATGATAAGACACCACTAAAGTTGAACCCGAGTAGTATAGGTAATGAGAGTTCTGGACCACTTTTCAAAAACCCCCTCTAAAAAGCCTCATTTACTAAATGAGGCTTTGGTGGGACCATTAGCTCTTGCTACTATTACCCCTACTATAAAACCACGCCATCACGTTTACCGTGACTTGGCAGGCGGTAATACTGTGCCGTACGGTACGATCAATAATTTGTTGTAAGTTTTGACTGACCATATAGGATCGGTGGCTCGCTTACGGCTATGTTATGTTTATATCAATGAAACAGTTTAATGTGAACCGCCTACGATCTCTTTGGTGTTCATAATAAAGGCTTGCTGGGCTTTTTGTATTCCCTGTGCTATGTACTTTTTTTTCTCGTCCTCGCTGATAGCAGACTTACGAGACTTGGATCGAATATCTTGTTTCATTTCATTATATTTTTTGAGTTCAGAGAGGATTGAACTAAACTCCTCTTCTGAGATCTTACTGTCAGAGAGTGCCGTGGAAATTCGCTCACTCACTGTGTTGAGTTTTGCTTCAGCCAGAACCCTGATCTCGTCGTGTTTCAATGCCTTACGATTAAGTCTGCGTGATACTAACTTAAGCGCCAACCCTACCAACCCTGTCACCCCAGCCGTTATTTCAATACCTAACACTATAGGTGCAGCCACGATGGTGGTTAACAACCCAACGCCTGCCGCCCCTAGTCCCATGCTGGTTGCCATAAGGGTAGTGTCAGCCCCGTCCACGATATTGAAAGCTCTATTGTACTTTTTACATAATGCTTTTCGCGTGTCACGGTCTTGTTCTAGTTGACGTTTCACATCACATAACTGCCTCAAGCGGAACCCATCTACGGTTTCCAACGTCTTCGCTACTTCCTCTACGACTGGGTACAGACCCATCCTATAATATATATTTTGAAAAATATTTTAATTGGGGTTCAGTTAAAAATCTATCAATGTATTTGAAGCCTATAAGGAGTAGATCATAACGAATGATAATAGGTGAGAGGCTAATAGACTTTTCTGTTGTAATAAAAACCCCAGGGAGACTTATTAAGCGGTTTATAGGGGCCCCGTGGGTATCCTGTTGTATAACAATACGGCAATATTGATCTAAGTGTTCGGTAAACCAGTGTATTGACACCCCGGGTAAAAATTGACGTCCTTTCGAGGAGTTTTCCTGGTCAAAATACGTAAACATGACTTCTATGATGACTGTGTAGGGGGAGTATATCTCAAGCTGCCTTCCGTGTAAATAACTACTACTAAATGTTAATTTATTTTCTATTCCAGAAAGTAATCCAATTTTTCCTTCATGAAAATATACCGTGGCTGTTTCTTCATTCCCCATAATGAAATCCCCGGGCCAGATACCGTTATTCCTAATCTTAGAGATAAACCTCCACCCCTCTTTTGTTGTGATATAAGGTGAGGCGAGTGTTAAGTTGATCAGCCATTTGGGTTCTTTTAAATCTGATAACGACACCCGTCTGTACACGTTGTCTTTGAAGTGCAGGATGTATAATTCATCTTCCTCACCAGGCTGATCGAATCCCTCCGTATCTCCCAGGTCGTTAAGCGTAGTGTTGGGATGATGACTAGTCATTATTATACTATTATGATATAATTTCCAACTGGTTTTCTGATAATAATTCAGGGGTTAACTTCATACCCATGAAGTGTATGTTGTCAGGCAGGAAGATATTGATTAGTGATATCTTGTTTTCCACGATCACGTTGACCCCCTGCAGACTGGTCTTGGAGCCGACACCCACCCGCACGTAAACGTTGCAAACTTGATACTGGTGTCGTTTCACCCACCCGAGTTTGATCCCCTTCACGATCTCGACCTCATTCACCGATGGTTCCCCTAGGTAGACTTTGATGATTAATGTTGAGTTTGCCGGTAGACTCTCTAGTATCTTGACCACACCTTCGAATTCAGACACCAACTGCAATTTCACGTTTTGTATGGCCGGTTTACTCGATAGCATGTGGGCTGCTATAGTGTTGACTGGGCTGACGACTATGCTACGTCTCTGAGTTGGGACGTAAGCCACGAGCAGGGTTCCATTGTTCACGACTTTGTTTAGGTGGTTGTCTTTGTTATCCGTGAACACGTAAGGGGAGACGAGTCTAATATTGAGAAACCATTTGTTATCGGGTAACAACACCCACTTATCATCTTCGGTGAAGACGAGCATATATGGTTTGTTTTTGACGACGGTAGTGCTCTCAACATCGTCTAAGTCGAACAGTTTACCTCCGAATGATGGGTATATTCTCCAGTTGTCATCACCGGTGTTGACGAGGGCGTACTTAGTGTTGGCTGTTGCCCCTGTGGTATCTATCATATCACTTAGGGTTCCACCGGAGGAGACTTCAACACGTTTGTAAATGTTGTTTTTCAGTTGCAAGGCGTACGTTTTACCATCTACTCCGGGAGCGTCGAAACCGCGTGTGTCTCCGAGGTCGGAGATCCCGATATTGACGCATTTTTTCACTCCGGGCCCTTGTGCGCTGGTCATGTTACGTGAAGCGTTAAGCTGAGGTATCCTATATTTACAGGATTATGATTTATATCTAACACCGATATTGTCAGCTCAGGTATGTTGCCCTGGGTTAATCTCTTATACTGCCGTGGTGAAAATGACTCGGTTCTACCGTCGTTGAATTTCTCAGTTTTAACCGGCACTGCTCTCAATATAGTGGAAGGGTGGCCTCCTTGAATGTTGTACGTTGTGCTCACCTGATCGAGATGAATGTATAGCTCTCGGTACGGTACTAGGTCGGGTAACTTAGTGCCTGTGACGGTTGTTGTTGGTTTTATCTCGTCAGGAGACATACCGAGTATCCTCGCTAATGGTCGGCCGAGCCTCAAGGAGGTTCTTCCGTTGTTGATTAACACCACTGTGCCGTTTGAGTCGTTCATCTTGAGTTCGGCTCCCAGGGGTTTGAAGACCTCGTCGTTTAGCGAGCACACGCTGTAGTAGCCGTCAGTTATTTGACTGCGAGTTCCACTGACGAACAGCTTATTGTTGCTGATATTAATGTTAGTCCATTGTGGTAGGTAGGTGATATCGCAGAGTGCGACTTCGAGTTGACCTGACGTGTTATCGATCGCGTGCGTCAGCTGAACGGCCTCACCACTCGTTATTCCTGGAAGTGTTATGTACATATTACATATATATTTATTTATATAATAGTTTTAAAATGTATTCCCCTGGTGTGTTTTACCCTAAACTGGATGTAGATTTCTCCCCCATGAAGATCGTGGTTGCTCCTGAGTTGTATTTCAATGCCCAGCTTTTAGATGTGTTCGATAAGTATAAGCTTATGGTGACTAACATTGAGGCAGTCCACGCGTGGTTCAACAACCCTATGCAGTTCTGGCAGAATCAATTCAACTTTGCTGTGTGGTGCGCTACAACGGGGTGTGGTGTGGTATTGACCGACTCTCAGCGTGGACCGCTGAGTCAGTCTGTGTTCAAGTTCCACGTGTACTACCAGGTCAGACGTATCCTTAAAGAGATCAGTGCCCCCCTCCCACAGGACAAAGCGTGGGACGCAACAAACAACCCATACGATAGACGGGCCTACGAACGTATTTGTAATGAATTCGAAATAAACCCGAAGACGGATTGGCGTTTGCCGGGGCCGAACCACGGGTTGGGTATTCCTTCTGATGGCGTGCGATCAGTGAAAGAACTCAGTGATCTTGTACTGAAACAAGGTAAACTACGCCCGGACTTTGCTTTGTCGAGTAATGAATGGAGGGATGATCGTATGAACTTTAAAGGTGGTGTTGCTTTCACAGTCCAGAAAGTGGAGCAGTCAACCGCAGACGGGTGGAAAATGTTCATGCTGGACACATCGAAAGGATTCACTCGTGCTGGTATAATACGCTTGAACGACTCAATTCGAACGTATGTGTGGTCGCTGTTGGGTGCGCAGTCGCAAACGCGTTCCAACATCATCGGTAAGGGAACTGCTTACGACGCTCAGAAACAATTCGTTGCCAACGTTGAGGATGCTATTAATTCTCCAGTTGATCTCCCGCGGGCCATCGAACGCTACCAAAACGTGTTAGAATACGCCAGATCGAAAGTTAACTACGTGTTCGGTGTGGGGCTGTATATGTCTCCGAGTGATATGCAACTGAGAGTAAAAAAAGTGGTGGGTTATAACAACAAAATAGTCATAGCCACGGCGGACCAAAAGTTGGGTATCAACCCCGATATTAACACCCCACATATCCCACGCACCCAACCACGTGAAAAGGGTATAGTGGCGCCACCTCCGGAGCCTAAAATTCATGTGGAGGTACCCCCTGGGGGTGTGGGGGTTTCCACCACCTATCAGCAGCATATTGATAATAAAACAGCCTTAGTGGTTGGTGGGGTAACTTTGGGACTTATTTGGTTAAAGATTTCTTAGCCGCTACGTACACCAGACCCGCCACGGCGACGATGGCTGCCCACAGGTTTTGACTGAGCCACATGGCAGTTTTAGACAGAGCGCTCAACAACCACGAGACGATGCTACCCAGTATGCCGGGAAGGGCTTCGGCGGCTTTACCAGCCAGTTTAGCTAGGCCTTCCCCGAGTTTTTTGATCCAGTCTTTAACACCACCACCACCACTTGGAGTTCCGCCACCTCCTGTAGACCCAACAGGGGCACCCCCCACCAGTGACACCACCAAGGTTGATATGATGAAACCCAATGCAGTCAGAATGCTGGCGATGGTGACCCCTTGCTCCCGGAATAATATCCGAATCTTGTTGGCTAAAGTTGTATCCTCATTCAGTATTCTATCGATTGTTTCCCGAATACGACTGATCTGGGATCGAAGATGTTCACGATTCGAGGAAGCGGCTTCCAATCGTGTACGTTTCTCGTCTTCTAAATCGCGTAGTCGTTCATTGATACGACGCTTCATATCATCGTCGTCGGTTTCGGTGAGTTTGGTTTTTTCCCTAGCGATGTGCTCGTCGATTTCGTTCAGTTTCCCCATGTTGTTCACGAGTTCTCCACGCACGCGTTTCACGGCTTCGTCTAAACCGCGCAGTTCCCTTACCGGAAAGTCAAATCCCGGTAACGGTTTGTCCCAGTAGGTGCTCAACAGTTTTTCTATGCTGTCCGAGGCTTCTGTAGCACGCTCTGGCGTCATTTCATCTGTAGTGGTGAGGTGGGATCTGGTAGCTTGCAGATCTTCTTTAACAGTCTTAGGTATTGCACCACCGTAATCACGCATGTTTAGATGTTCACGGATAAATTCAGCACCACCATTGCGGCTGGCTAGAGTTGACAAGGCCAGTGGTTTTTTAGTGATCTTGTTAAAGAGGTCAACCTTTGGGGCAGACTTAAGACGTAGAACACCCTTTGTATCAATAAAAAAATCCTTATGGTATCGACCCTGGGGTTCAACGTAGTTTTTATCACTTTTTAAACTTTCGTAATAATCATTTACCGTTGTTTCTAAAAGTTGTTGGCTCAATGGCAAACTAGTAAATGAGGTCTCCTGCTCATCATATGCCTGGGCACTATCGTCCCACATATCATCCATAGGTATGTCTTCATCCATTAGTATTAAAAATATATTTCTTTTATATAACAATGTACGGTAGAAAATTAGATCCTTTCAGAAAATTGAGAGAGCCATTAGGTGCCAGAGCCGTGCGACAGTCGGTGACCATCACCAACAATCCCAGCAAGATAGACCAGAACCAAACTCTGCTGGTTAGATTTCCAAACCTTGGTGAGAATGACCTCATTGTACCAGGCACTGTTCGACTGGCGTTCAATATCACGTTGACCTCCGACAACGACAAACGCGAGCTAGTGCGGAACGTGGGTCGAGCTATCATCAAGAAAACGACCGTCAAGATCAGCGGTAACGAGGTACTGAGCATCGATGACAGCGACGTGTTTCACTGCTACAAGGATCTCTGGAAAAGCGAGAGAGAACGAGTCAATGATGTGTACCAGGGTATCAGCAAATCAACCCGGGCGCGCATAGGATACGTCTTCACGCAAGACCAGCAAGACAAGCTATCGGACGGTGAAAAGGCCATCGCTCTAGCATACGGAAATCGATTCTGCGTGCCGCTCGACTTCGAGTTGCTCACGGGACACGCGCCGTTTTACCAGGCCGCGCTGGGTGATAGGCTAGAATACGAGCTCACGTTTAACGACTATAGCAAAGTAGTGCGTACGCCGAACGGTGATGAGGCTAGTTATGCCATAGACAACATCTCTCTGGAGTTCGACATGGTCACTAGCCCGGAGCTGGCCAGGCAGGTTCGAAGCCAGTACTCTGGGAAGATGGCTATCCTGTACGATCGCGTACTGAGGCATAGATCAGTCGTGCGAGACAAGAGCGACACTGTGTGGAATATCAACCTGAACGTGCCGGCGAGATCGATGAAAGGTATCTTGGTCGTCCCCGTGGAGGATTACGATCCATTCCGGAGGGACAGCGAGAAGTTTTTCAACCCCGAGATTGAAAAGGTGGAAGTTACCATCGAGGGCGTGCCCAACCAGCTGTTCAGTCATGGTATGAGACCACACCAGCAGTGGGATGAGATAAAAAAGCTACCAGTGGGGGATTACATAACAAAGGACCTGGACCTCGGCTCCGTGCAGATCGGTGAATACCTGACCACCAAGTATGCCCTATGGTTGGACATGCGATCCACGGATGATGATAAACTGCACGGTAGCGGGCGCCGTATAGATAACGGTAGCGAAGGGATAACCATCCAGATTACTAAGAAGGCTCAAACCGCTGGTAAGTTGAAATTATATCTGTACGTTATTATGGACGCGCAACTTAATATAGACAATGGGAGATTCGTGCAAGCCATCTACTAGTGGGGGGTACCCCCCCATACCCCCCAATAAACTACCAACCTCTGGGGGGTGTGGGGGTCTCCCCCTCCCCACTGACCCACACTGCGCTATCATATGCGGGCAGACTGGCTGTGGTAAGACCGTTTTCGTGTTGGATATGTTGGAGGGTTACTACAAGGATGTGTTCGATAACATCGTTATCATATGCCCTACTCTGAGCATGAATAAAACGTACGCGCGACCTTGGGTAATGACGGACCCTGACGTACACAAAATCGACCCTGGAACACGCCTGCAGGACTGGTTGAAAGCTCTTCACGAGAAATTTAAAGGGGAACCGACGCTGTTTATACTGGACGACTGCAGCGCTAATCGCGAGATAACAAAAAAGAGAGACATGCTATCGTACCTGGCCTTCTCCGGCCGGCATGCAAATCACAGCGTCTGGGTGCTAACGCAGAAGTTCAACTCGGTGTTGAAAGACCTCAGGGAGCAGACGCGATGGGTGGCCTTATTTCACTGTAAGGACAGGGATTCGTTTGAGGAGTGTTTGAGAGAGAACGATGTGATGAGTAAATTAGAACGGGAACGGGTGAAGAAACAGCTCGCTGAAACTAAACACGCTAAGCTCGTGCTAAAGACCGACCAACCAGTAGCATATAGAGTATACTAAGCAAAGCTAAGCAAAGCTAAGCAAAGCTAAGCAAAGCTAAGCAAAAGCTAAGCAAATGCTAAGCATAGCTATGATATTTGAAGTATTTGTCGTGTGCAACTTAACCTTCATTTCTCTGTGTTTTGTTTGTATCGGGTATTATATAGTTAAAACTAAATCTTACTTGTTATATTATAAGATGGAGTGTGAGGAATTGCTCGAACAATTGTCTGTGGAGGGTTCCCCAACTGGGGATTCCCCCAAGCGAGAGAAACTGGTGGCGTTGGCTGTTGGCGGCAAAGCCAAACATTACTTTGGAGACTACACTCCAGATAAAATTAACAAAATGTCAGCCGAAGAAATCGATAAGCTGTACGCTAGATACGAGTCCCGGCTCGGAGCAGAAATGACAAAGACAATAGGATCGGCTATGACCCAGATATACACCGGTATTGTATCACACTTCCTTCCCATTCCACCAGAGCGCCGACTTTACCTATGGGAGGACCTAGATAAAGACCCTTTTATCGAACACGCCGTGAGCTCTATCAGCTGCGGGCTGTACCACAAATATGGTATGTTGTTGGCTCCAGTGACGGCGGCGATTATCACGGCAAAACATTGTCAATTTGAGAGAAAGAATAATAATAATAGTATAGATGGATGCTGCACAGGAAACCCCAGTGGTGGTACCCCAAACAGTGAGTCCCGAGGTGACGGAACCAGTGAGTCCCGAGGTGACGGTGGAGACCACTTCAACAGTAACCAGACAGAAGAATCCTAAGAGAGTAGCTGCCGGTAAAAAACGGTGGTGTAACCAACATAAAGTGGCCAACCCAACCCGACTGTTGTTGGCTGTAGGCGTAACTGCTGCCTTGGCTATCTCGTGGTTATACGTGGGGGTACCCTCCCACAGTGATCCACCACCCAACAGTGAGGTAACCCCCAAGCCGCCGGCAGGCCCCACTGTTGATCCGCATATCATGTTATAATTTAAAATATTTTATATCATATACATAATGTCTGAGGGGAAAACGTTCGTCAACGACGCATACCACGCCACAGTGGTCGCTAGTCTAGCCGTAGGGTACGCTCGGTTGACTAAAATGGTGCTTAAACAACCAACTATCAAGCTAGATTTCAACCTGCAGGATATGGGTATGCTCATAATGAACCTTGGTATGGCGATGGCCACAAAAGACATCCTAGTAAAACAAGGGATCATACCTGATAATATAATGAAATAAATATAGGGATGGCCACGATAGCTATGATGGTCGGTGGGGCGTTAGTGAATGCCCTGGCATTTTCCGGGAGTAATTACCTCTTCTCGAAACTACGAGATGATCACGCGGCTGAAATACAGGAAGAAAGGAAGCGACACGATCTCGCTACTGAGAAATTACAAAGAGCACAGGCCGAGTACGCTAAAAAACGCCTCCAGAGGATCGATTTTATTAACGAACAACTCACGCGTGAAAACCATGCCGTTCAAACATTCAACGATGTTGATGAAGCAATGAAAGAATACTATCTACTAACTGGTAAACAATTGGAACCGCTCAATAAACCCACACTCGCTCAGTACTACACACCATCCAAGGGACAAATGAATCGTGAACTGGGCTTCATAGTGTTGGGTATAGCAGCTACTGCGTTGGTTGCGAAGCAATTAAACTAAAATACCTATATAAGTAAACATGAGACCCGCTCCATACCGATGCGAATACATACTTATGGGGAAGACCGAGGCCTGTGGTAGGAAATGCAGGAATCAGGGGTTCTGTTGTTTCCATATGGGAAGTCCTAATTACACGTGTTCTGTGTGTGGTATCGGGGTTAAAGGACACTACTGTCTATGTAAAGCTCACGGAGCGAACGTAGTCAGACATCAACTCATCTACGAGAATAAAAAGGACTACATAAAAGAACGTAGGCGACTGCTCAAGATAGCCACTTAAGAGTTACCTCCCCTTACTGTGAACCAATTAGACATTAGTTCTCTTAGGTGTAAACACGATGTCTACTGTAAGCGAGCTCAAGAGGGTCGCAAAACAGAGAGGTGTTATCGGGTATTCTAGAATGCGGAAGCCAGCATTGTTGAGATTACTAGGTTTAGAAGTCCCTCCTACGGTAAAACAATTAAAAGCTCAAGCAAAACAGCTTGGGCACACGGGTTATTCAAACCTGGGGAGAGCCGGGTTAACCGCATTGTTATCACATGCCCCCGTAGCAAAACCTCCCACTGTAAAACAACTGAAAACCGAGGCACACGATTTGGGTTTAGGTGGGTATTCCCGTATGAGGAAACCACAGCTTTTAGAATTATTACGGCAGAATAGAGCTATTGACCTACAGTTCGTGCGCACTAAGCATGCTGTAGGCAACTATTTAGGAAGTTGGCGCATGCACGTTGATAGAAACATAGACATTACAGATATCAAACCTCTGATAGCTGATAAGGTCAACCAGGAACTAAATAATCTAGGAAGTATCAAGTTTCAGATCACAGTGAAAATGTCGCTCGATAAGGAGGGCACCACAGGGGTCACTGAGTATTTTCAGCCTTACTTCCGAGGCAAACAAGAGGTCGTCACACATACAGAGACCATTGACGCATCAATCGATAATAGTTTTCAGCAGATACGAGAATACCTAGAACGCTACACGCACATGGGGTCCGGGTGGGCTGTAGATAAAATCGATAATGTCTATCTAGACATAGCTAAATACGTGCCGTTCAGAGGCGGGTCATACCTAGCCTTGCCTCCCTACTATAGGAACAAACATGCCATAGTAAACGTTAAGAATAGAGGAAACGATTGCCTGAGGATATCTCTCAGGTCAGCCATATTTCCAGCTGCCACTCATTCAGATAGGCTTTCTAGCTATCCCCAAGATGATGGGCTTAATTGGGATGGTATAGATGAACCCACCCCCATATCCCAGATCACTAAAGTAGAAAAACAGAATAATCTGGCTATAAATGTCTTTGGGCACGAAGGTAATACAATAATAGTACACAGGGTCAGCACGGTGAAGGATTGCCAAGTTATCAATATATTCATGATCCAACTAGGTGAAAAGTATCACTACACGTGGATAAAACATCTCAGCCGGTTGTTGCACGACCAGTCGAAACACAATGGGGAAAAACACTTTTGTGTACGATGTCTACACGGTTTCAGTCGAGCTGATTTATTAGAATCCCACCGGGATGATTGCCAAGGTGTGGGGCAGACGGCCATACGAGTCGAAATGCCTAAGGAAGGTGAAAATATCCTAAAATTCAGTAACCACAAGAACCAAATGTCTGTGCCTTATATCATATACGCCGACTTCGAAGCCTTGGTGGTAGGGGAATCATCCCCCAGTGGGAGTTTCACCCACAAGACACAAGAGCATATAGCCTGCGGTTTTGGATACATTGTCGTCCGTTGTGACGGGGAAACGAAAGCTCCGGTAGTGTATAGGGGCCCTGACGCGGCTGAAAGGTTTCTAAAGTGTTTGCAGGAGGAAGAAAAAATTATTAGGAATACATTATATAGAATCGCTCCCATGCGTATGACCAGAGCCGACAAGATAGCTCACACCAGTAGCACTAACTGTCATGTGTGCGACTCGCCACTTAACGGTGATTCGGTGAGAGATCACTGTCACATAACTGGTAAGTATAGAGGCGCCGCTCACAACGCGTGCAACCTCAAGCTTAAAATCAACCCTAAGACAATAAACATCCCCGTTGTCTTTCACAACTTGAGAGGGTACGACTCACACTTGATCATGCAGGCCATCGCGAAAATCGATGGTAATATATCGTGCATCCCCAACAACATGGAGAGATACATCTCCTTCAGTTTAAACGGACTTAGGTTCATTGACTCGTTTCAGTTCCTCCTGTCGTCACTCGACAGTCTGGTCAAGGCCAACAATACCTTCCCTATCACCGATCGATACACAGACGCCGAGACTAGACCCCTGCTTATGAGGAAGGGTGTGTACCCCTATGAGTACATGGATAGCTGGGCTAAGTTCACCGAGACCAGACTACCCCCTATTGACTGCTTTTATAGCAAGCTGAATGAGGCGTCCGTCTCACGAGACGATTACTCGCACGCGATTAACGTATGGAATAAACTGGGTTGTAAGAACCTGGGCGATTATCACGACCTGTACTTGAGGACAGATGTACTGCTGTTAGCCGACGTGTTCGAGACGTTTCGGCGGACATGTTTCAAGCAGTATAAACTCGACCCCGCATGGTATTACACCAGCCCAGGTCTGTCGTGGGACGCCTTGCTTAAAAAGACCGGAGTTAATTTAGAATTGCTCACAGATTACGACATGCACCTATTCATTGAGAAAGGCTTGCGAGGTGGGATTTCCATGGCATCCAAACGATACGCGAAAGCAAATAATCAATACGTGAAAGGTTACGATCCTAACAAACCAACCAATCACATTCTCTACCTCGACGCAAATAACCTGTACGGCTGGGCCATGAGCCAGTATCTACCTACAGGGGGATTCGAATGGGTACCCCACGTTGATGTTATGAGCATTGCACCAGATTCGAACAAAGGTTATATCCTCGAGGTTGACTTAGAGTATCCCAAGGCATTACACGCATCGCACAACAGCTATCCCCTTGCACCCGAACGTATGAGGGTTAACCCAGACTGGATGTCTGAGTACCAACATAACTTGTCAGGTGGTCGTGTGACAGACGTTGAAAAACTCGTGCCTAACTTAATGAATAAGACCAAGTACATCGTTCACTATCGCAACCTACAGCTGTACCTGTCGTTGGGTATGAGGCTGGCCAAAATACACAGGGTTCTCATGTTCGACCAGAGCCCATGGATGGAGCCCTACATCAGAATGAACACAGACCTACGAAAAAAAGCCACCAGTGATTTCGAGAAAAATCTCTACAAGCTCATGAACAACTCGGTGTTTGGTAAGACTATGGAGAACCTGAGGAAACGCGTGACCGTGAAGCTGGTTAGATCTAGTGAGGAAGACAAGCTCAGGAAATTGATAGCCAGTCCGGCATTCAACCGTAGCAAGATATTCACAGACGACCTGGCTGCCATACACATGAAGAAAAGCCACATAAAATTCAACCGGCCTGTTTACGTGGGGATGAGCATCCTCGATTTATCCAAACACCTGATGTACGACTTTTACTACAACGAGCTCAAGAAACAGTACGGCGACAGGTGCGAAGTGCTGTACACTGACACGGATTCCCTGCTGATGGAGATTCGAACCGAGGACGTGTACGAGGACATGAAAAAACACCTCGATTTATACGACACCAGCGACTACCCTAAGACCCATACCCTACACAGTACGGTAAATAAAAAGGTCCTAGGTAAGATGAAGGACGAGTGTGCTGGCACGCCCATAGCCGAGTACATAGGTTTGAGACCTAAGATGTACTCCATACTGAAAGCCGACAATAGTGAGATCCGGAAGGCTAAGGGGGTTAAGAAGTATGTGGTGAAACAACACATCAAACACGCCAGATTCAAGGAAGCCCTGTTCAAGACCCGTACCTTTAGACATAAAATGAACACACTTAGAAGTGATGGGCATAAGATATACGGACTGACTATAAACAAGACGTCCCTGTCGCCTATGGACACGAAACGTTGGATAGCTATTGATGGGATAAACACATACGCGTATGGACATGAAAAAATTTGAGGCTATTTACTACAGCCCGCGTGGGTACTGGAAAGGAGCTAGCGCAGTAGATAAGCTAGCTAAACTAGCGCGAGTACCCCCGGAGGAAGCCAAAGCGTGGCTTGAAAAACAAGCCCTGTGGCAGATCTATTTGCCGGCACCACGCTACGTGCCTAGAAGGAGGTTCGGTATTAACATACCTAATAGCGTTCACCAGGCAGACCTACTGTTCCTACCCCACGACAAGAGGTACAAGTATGCCTTAACCGTAGTGGACGTAGCCAGTCGTTACAAGGAAGCCGAACCCTTGACCACGAAAGATTCGGCCCAGGTAGCCAGAGGATTCGAACGTATATACAAACGCAGTCCGCTGACGTGGCCAACAGAGCTGCAAGTTGACCCCGGACGGGAGTTCATGGGTGCCGTGTCACAACTGCTAGCCAAACACGATACGAAGGTCAGGCGTGGCACGGCTGGAGCCCATCGCAGCCAAGCCATAGTTGAGAGATTTAATAGGACTTTGGCTGAGCGCTTGTTCGGCCATCAGTATGCTAGGGAGATGGCCACCCCTGGAAAACGATCGACCGAATGGGTCACGAGGTTACCCGAGGTGGTGTCGGCAATCAACCATGAAGTCACCCGTCTCACCGGTAAGAAACCGGCAGACGCTATCAAACTAAAATCAATAGTTGCAGAGTCGGCCGCTCCATTGCGTGGGAAGGAGAAACAGATACCGGATAGGGCCCTAGTGAGGTATCTGTACCAGCCGGGGGAACACGAGGGTGATAGCCGTAAGCGAGCCACCGATCCTATATGGTCGGTCAAAACTTACAACATAGATAAAGTGGATATGAAAGCCGACGAACCTAACTTATACTACTTGAGGGGTGGGCCGGGTAGGGGGTTTGTAAGAGAAGAATTATTGATCGTACCGTACGGCACAGTGTTACCGCCTGCCAAGTCACGGTAAACGTGATGGCGTGGTTTTGTAGTAGGGGCAATAGTAGCAAGAGCTAAGGGTCCCATCAAAGCCTCATTTAGTAAATGAGGCTTTTTAGAGGGGTTTTTTGAAAAGTGGTCCAGAACTCTCATTACCTATACTACTACCCGTTTGCAGTATCGAAGGCTATTCAAGGCATTGCGGGTGATGTCAAAAATGTTAGACGCTTGCGTTCAGGAGCTCTTCTCATTGAATGTAGTAAACGACACCAAGCTACAAACCTGATGACAACTGAAATGTTGGTAGGAATTCCTGTATCGGTCTCAGCTCACAGGACGCTCAACACTAGCAAAGGCATAATTCGAGATCTTGATCAGTTGTTTGCGGACATGACGGAATTAGATATTGGGACAGAGATGAAGGATCAAGGTGTGATGCATGTGAAAAGGTTTACAACCCGGAAAAATAAAGAAACTGTTCCAACAAATACATACTTGTTTTCTTTTTCCTCGCCAACTGCTCCAAAATCTGTGAAAGCTGGATACTGTAACATCGCTGTTGATACCTATGTTCCTAACCCATTAAGGTGTTTTAAGTGCCAAAAATTTGGACATGGAGTGAATAGTTGTACATTGTCTGTCACGTGTGCTCACTGTAGTGAGCAGACACATACAACAGAAGATTGTACCAACAACTTTAAGAAATGCGTTAACTGCGCCGGAAGTCACTCGTCTTTCTCAAAAGACTGTCCAGTTTGGAAACGGAACATGGAAATCAACAAAATCAAATATACTCAAAACATTAGCTTTGCAGATGCAAAAAAACTTGTCCAAAGATCAGACTTAACAGAAACTTATGCTTCTGTTACCCGAACATCGACTTCGCCAACCGTGAATGTAATCAAGTCTTCTGTTTGCTGTCAAACCAACTTAACATGGATTAATACTGACACTCCTCAGACTTTGCTACCTGAATCATCCACTCAAACTGCTGACGTACTTCCGGAGCCCATGGGTGTTCAGGATGTACCTTGTACACAGGAGAAATTATCTCAGACAAATGCAAAACGGACGTCTCAATCCAATGTGAAAGAAACTGAGAAAAACAAGCTTAAATCTAGATGTGAATCTTCACAAAAGGGTAAAAGTGGAAGAGCCTCAAAGGGGTCTAGTAACAAAATCCAACTTTTTAATAAGTTCGGATCCTTGGAAGATATGGATGTTTCCGAAAACATCCAAACAAGGGCACATAGCTTGTCGCCCTCCAAAAGAGTGCGGGGTAGATCCCCAATAAATCCCCCCAAAAGATAGGTTATTCCAATAATATTGTACAGTGGAACTGCAGAGGACTGAGGACTAATTTACATGAATTACAGCTAATAGTCCAAGATTTTACACCTTCAGCGTTATGTCTCCAAGAGACATATTTAAAACAAACAGATACATTTGACCTTCGTCATTTTAATACATATCATTGTTTTTCACCTCCGGGTGATAGAGCCACTGGTGGATCATCCATTCTAGTCAGACAAAACGTTATTCAAAGCCCTGTATCACTTATTACTAACATGCAGGCTGTTGCAGTGAGAATTACTTTACATGTAGCATTTACGCTGTGCTCTCTCTATATTTCGCCGTCTTCAACGTTTGCCAAAACTGATCTTCAAGCTCTATATGACCAGCTCCCGAAGCCTTGTATTATAATGGGAGATTTAAATGGGCACAACCCACTCTGGGGTAGTGTAACTACAAACACTAAAGGTAAATTGTTGGAGGACTTTTGTTCCGACAATGATTTATGTATTTATAATGACCTATTCTGCTCTCGACTTGTCATTGACAAATTCCGAACTATTAAATGAATTCGAATGGTCAGTCCACAATGACCTGTGTGGAAGTGACCATTTTCCTACTATATTAAAAGCTGCAACTCCATCTGATGTTCCTCCATCATCAAGGCGGAATTTCAAAAAGGCTAACTGGGCTTTATATGAAACACTGTGTGCTGAAAAACTTAAACCCGAACGTTTTATTGACGTTCCCGATGCTATAAAATCTTTTTCTGATGAATTGAATTCCATAGCTGATGCGTGTATACCAAATTCCTCTGTAGTTCCACACATAAGAAAACCATGGTTCAACGATGAGTGCAAACAAGCTAGGAAGGCAAGGAAGAAAGCTGAACATTATTTCCGTCGCCATCCTATGGTGCATAATTTAAATAAATTTAAAATTTTAAATGCTAAAGCACGGCGTACTTTTAAACAAAACAAACGCCAATCTTGGCAAAATTATGTGTCCAAAATAAATTCTCGGACACCCATGTCCAAGGTATGGAACATGGTCCAGAAAATCAAAGGTAAAGGTACTAAATCTACTGTCCATCATCTTAAACATGGAGATCAATTGCTTACTGATAAATCAGATATTGCTAATAAACTAGGTGAAACCCTTGCTAAACACTCTTCCTCTTCTAATTATGTACCAAAATTCCAGCAATATCAAAAACAAGAAGAAAAGAAAACTATTAATTTCAATTCTGATAATGGTGAAGATTATAATGAAACGTTTTCTATTCATGAACTCAATACTGCTCTTGATCAAGCTCATGACACTGCTACTGGAGCTGATAACATACATTATCAACTCCTGAAGCACTTACCGGAATCCTGCCTAGAAACTCTTCTCAATATTTTTGATGATATTTGGACATCGGGTAACTTTCCTCCGTCATGGCGTGACGCCATAGTAGTACCAATACCTAAACCTGGACGTGATCATACGGATCCGTCCAATTATCGACCTATTTCACTAACTAGCTGTGTTTGCAAGACCATGGAACGCATGATAAATAATCGACTTGTTTGGTACTTGGAAACAAATAATCTTATCACAGATATACAGTGTGGTTTCCGTAAAAACAGAAGTACTGTCGATCACTTAGTGCGTTTAGAATCATTTGTTAAAAACGCACTAATTAATAAACAACATGCTGTGTCTATCTTTTTTGATCTTGAAAAAGCATATGACACAACCTGGAAACATGGTATTTTGAGGGATTTACATGACTTTGGTTTGCGAGGTCGTTTGCCTCAATTTATTGCCAACTTTTTAAATGACAGACAATTCCAGGTCCGTGTGGGTTCTACCCTGTCTGATCATTACAATCAGGATCAGGGTGTTCCACAAGGCAGTATTTTATCTGTCACTCTTTTTAGCATCAAGATCAACAGTTTATCAAAAGTTTTAAACGATTCAATTGATGGATCACTTTTCGTGGATGATTTTAATATTTCTTGCCGAGGTAAAAATATGCATACTATTGAACGGCAACTGCAGTTGTGTTTAAACAAAATAAATAAATGGTGTCTTGAAAACGGCTTCAAATTTTCGAAGTCCAAAACTAATTGTATACATTTTTGCAGAACATATAAGCCACATAAGGACCCTGAACTATCTCTAGATGGCACTCCCATCAAAGTTGTAAAGGAGGCCAAGTTCTTGGGATTAATTTTTGACTCACATTTAACGTTTCTACCACATATCAAATCCCTCAAAACTAAATGCCTGAAGGCACTTGACTTGTTGAAAGTCGTTTCAAATTCTAAATGGGGAGGGGACCAAGCTACCCTCCTGCAACTTTATCGATCACTGATCCGGTCAAAACTTGATTATGGCTCCATTGTCTATGGTGGAGCCTGTAAAAGCAACCTGAAACTTTTAGATTCTGTTCACCATCAAGGTCTAAGACTTTGTCTTGGCTCCTTTCGAACTTCACCTGTTGACAGCCTGTACGTTGAGGCTGATGAGCCATCTCTTGAGCAGCGACGTATCAAATTAGCTTTACAGTATGTAACAAAATTATATTCCAGTGAGTCAAACCCTGCATATAACTGTGTTTTCAGTCCTCTGTGTGAGGACTTATACAATATGAAATCTTCGCTTGCACCGCCTCTTGGTTTAAGAATTAAACCATTTCTTGCTGCTGCCGGCATTGAGCTGGAATATATAGCTCCTTCCCGTCTTCTCTCTTCTCCTCCTTGGCAGTTGGTTAGGCCCCAAGTGGACCTAACACTGACCACATTTAAAAAATCAGAAACTAATGAATTACAGTATAAACAAGAATATAATGAATTGAAACATAAATATAGCAGTTATAAATCCTTATTTACAGATGGGTCCAAGGACGGTGGTGCAGTAGCTTGTGCCACTGTCATTGGATCCAGAACAATATCTTCTAGATTACCAGACAACAGTTCTATTTTTACCGCTGAGGCTAACGCCATATTAACAGCTCTTAAATATATTCAAAGACGCCATAAACATAAACAATACATAATCTATTCCGACTCTCTTTCTTGCCTTCAGGCTATTAAAAATCTTTCTTGTAAACATCCACTTTTAATAGAAATTATTGAATTATATAATGATCTTGCTACTGGCCAATACGACATCGTCTTCTGTTGGTTACCCAGCCACGTTGGCATTTCCGGTAACGCAATGGCTGATCTTGCTGCTAAGGCAGCACTTAACAAATCTGTGACACCACTTCGTATTCCTTATTCTGACTACAAAGCTAGCATTAGAGCTTACACTCGTGATCTGATGCAGAAGAAGTGGGACACCCAAGTAGGTATAAATAAACTACATGAAATAAAACCCTACACTGGTTATACATACTTGGGTTGTCAGTGCAGATTTGAAGAAGTCATTTTGCGACGATGTCGTATTGGCCATACACGATACACTCATGCATACCTTTTAAAAGGTGAGGATCCTCCGTTTTGTATCCCTTGTGATGAGAGAGTCACGGTCAAGCATATTCTGCTTGACTGTGTTGAATTCTCCATCACAAGGGATAAATTTTTTAATGTCAAAACTATCAAGGACCTTTTTAGCACTGTTAGTTGTCATTTAATCATTGGTTTTTTAAAAGAAATTGATTTTTTGGTGGAATTTTGAACATTATGTTGTGTAAATATATGCATTTTAATGATTGGTAGTTTGAATTAGTAACTTGAATCGTTGGTGGCTGTACCCTCAAAGGGGGTTGAAGTATTGTAAAATTATTGTCCTCCTGAGAGGGTACGTAAGTCCACAAACATTCACAGTAAATTTAAGTCTACCAGGATTTTAATCGTAGCATTCATGTTCTTTTAATTTAGGCTACCTTTTCATACAATCGCCAGCAGCTGAAGGGATGGTGTAAATCCAACTAGGGACCATGCAGGTAGCAAAGGTACTGTAAGTCCCCATGGTTCCTAGTGTGGTGATCTACCTTCTGTTGTTGGCGATCTATAGTCTGTTTTTATATTGTATTGTCTAAATAGTGCTATTAGTTTTAACTTTCCATGCTAGTTTTAATTGAAATTGTGATATGCTAGTTGTTTTACTGTCCTTCGTTGACGGGTTTTTATGATTTATATATGCTCTTTTTCATTGTTGAATGTTCTCGTCACGATATGGCTGAGATATTGCCGATGTGACGTTAAGTATTAACTCACTCACTCACTCAATATAACTGTTTCTCACTCTCAAACCAAGACTTTGGTGAGTTGATGTTATATTTGTGACCCATTACTTTGTATTTGACGCGATTGCATTCCATTAAAAAACTCTGTTGTGAATCAATGTATCTTGGTTTTCTTTCCCCAATACATAATGCAGAATATTTTAGATTTGTCTGTGTTACATTTTGCTGGTTCATAGGGGATTTCTTACACCTTTTGTCACGACAAATTACTCACCGTAACAGTATCTATAATTCTCCATCATCTATATATTTGGCTAAGAGAAGGTTATGATTTTTTTCTAAAACGCTTACCGTTTCCTCTTTTTTCAGTGTGTGCCCTGTGCTGAAAATAGCTGAGTACATATATAGATAACTCTCATGAGTGACAGGCCATGTCAGGAGAAGGCTGCTGGAGAATTATTGCAACGATATACCATTTAATTAGATGTGCATATAGCATTTGTTTGTAACTATATCACAACAACGTGTGGCGACTTCAGCATGTTTTCTTCAATTAATATATTTTTGGAGTGAAGTGATCCATGTTTACATGTTTTTGTCGGTTCACAGACGCTTATCTCTCTTTTTGTATTTCCACGTGGTGGATCATTTGACGTACACCGATAAAACGTGGTGCAGTAGCGCCAAGAAGGGTTGCCTGAAGTAAACAGACTTATTCAAGCAGTATTTTAAGTCTATAATACACATTTAATCAATTAAACATCAAAGTATTTTGTTATGTTGTTCCCCATACCATCAAAACAATGCTATATTGACTGTCAGTATGAGGGTAGAAAAAGTGGGAATCGTAATTTGGTAACGGAATAAGGTCTCCTGAAACTAACACTGACCTAGGGTTTATGATTTATGAATAGATGGCACCTTCTCTGTGTGTCAAGTGAAAGTATATCCCTCAAGTAATAATATTGGCATCATGAAGCTTGTGAGTAATACCATTAATATTATGACTAGAATCCACAGTATACTCATAAATACATGGTGTTACAAACGTAAACAGGGAATGGAAGACACACTTCACAACGCAGTATAATGTCTTCAGCATTACCCAAATCGTAATAACAAGTAACATCCGTTATTTGAAAGTGTCTCCTAGCTTGATGGATGCGACATAGATCTTGAGATTACTTCAATTTGGCGTATTCAACGAGTTGATTGATTTTGCTCTTTTCAATCTGAATTAGCATGTTGATCTACACACCTTCAGAAATCACCATTGCTGTAATCGATAAGCAATCGATATCCTAGGGTGTTCACTGCATGCAACTTAACTGTGAAATCGATGGAATTCCTTCGTTAAACAATGTTGTCGTTTTTATGGAAACGGAATGATTGTAGAAATACCAACACGGTATCAGTTTCGGGGTATTGATATGAGGTCGGTAGATTATTGGCGCAAGAGACGGCTCAATTCCATGGCGTCATCTGCACACGCCTTCTCTCGTCCCAGCCAGACATGAATGTAGGTGAAACTGATTGTCTGAGGGTGATGCCAATGACTGTCAAGGACGTTCATTTGTGGTGTCAATAACATCATGTCACCCTTCGTTAATGGCAATTGGAACTTTGAATGCAGTCTTTGAAGATTCCTGCAACACCTGCATTATCCACTAATCGATGTCAAATAAATCACTTGATTATCGTTGTGCGACAGCTGGTCATTACCTTCGTGCTTGTGTCACAGGTAATAGCATTCCTAAACACATCCATACTTCTTGTCTAACCTCTCATAATGTGGAATGAAAATCCAGTGCCAAGTTAGCAATACCAAACTATAATTTCGGAGACCTTTATTTCGTCACGGTGCCATAGTGTCAATAACATTATGTCACGCTTCGTATGTTGCAATTGGTAATTTGGATGTAGTCTTTGACGGTTTCTGAAACACCTCCATTATCCAGTAATTGAATTCATATAAATCACTTGATTATTTTTCTCGGCAACCTTTCATTACGTGTATGTGTGATAGGTAATAGCATTCCTAAACATTAAAGTTAAGAAAACCACACTCTATTGGTAGGTTGTGTACAAGATATATATGTCCCATTGGAACAAGATGTATACAAGGTGCGTATGTCCCTCAGGTATAGGATGTATATATGGTGTGTATGTCCCTTAGGGATAGGTTGTATACAAGGTTTATATGTCGCTCAGGGATAGGTTGTATACAATGAAGGTGTATATGTCCCTTAGGGATAGGTTGTATACAAGGCGTATATGCCCTCAGGGGTATGTTGTATACAAGATGTGTATGTTTCTCAGGGTTAGGTTGAATACAATAGCAATAGGTTGTATGCAAGGTTTATATGTCGCTCATAGGTTGTATACAATGAAGGTGTATATGTTCCTTTGGGGCAGGCTGCATAGAAGGTGTATATGTCCCCCAGGGATATTTTGTGTCCAGGGTGTCAGTGTTCGTTATCGGGGATACCGTATAAGGAAAATGTTCCACATACAATGTAGACGTTTGCACTGGAAAATAAGTAATTTACTCTGGAACTTTCGAGCAATTACAGCCATCACCAACAGCGTAGAATGCTCTAGCAGTCTCCCGGAAGTAACACAAATAACAAAACATGCTCAAGAGGAGGTAACTCTAAAGCACTTGCGGAAAGCCTGCTGCCAAAATCCTAAAAATGCTGGAGATAGGTGCTGCTGTCGTGTATTGACACCACACCCTGGGGCCTCTCCACACAGCCGTAGTCCAGCTCATGTAAGTCCACAGTCAAACATAGTGACTGATTGAATGACTTCTATGTCCAGCTGCTATGGTAGGTTGTCATATATGATAATGGGTTTGAAAGAGATTGAACGTCTTTCCTATTTAGCCAATGCTGTATATGCATGCCGTTCTTATAACTTCCAAACCTCCAATTTGGTTTGAGAATTTAGAGGTTTTCTAAAATATTCACTACATCATATCATATTCAAATGATATATTACTTCGTTTGCTATTTCTGAGAAAAGATATCTTGTACTTGGTGCACAAAGGAAGGATGGCAATATATGGGCGCACAATTTCTCTATTACAGCGAGAAAAAGTGATAATATCCTGTTTGTTGACAGTGTAGAACCAATCTCTCACTATAATGAAGATGTTCATCCTCATTGATGACAAAGCAACTGGTATAGTTAAAGATGAAGATATATACATTTGCAACAGGAATATGGATACTTAAAGTCTGTTAAACGTGTAATTTAAAACCGATGTGACTGTTGAGGAAGATTATATGCCATGTAGTAGATGATTTCTGAATGTGATCAATATTCTGAGATGTGCAAGAGGGAGGAATTATGTTCGTGAAGAAATGTAGTGCCACATCACTGCGTGGACAAGGAATCTGCGACTTACGTTATGAATGTCACGAAAGTGTTGCTGAGTCAGTATCTCGAAATCTAGGACCCGCTACTAAAGGTACAGACAAGACACGATAAGTTCTGACAACCGAATCACGTATTGTACGCCACAGTCACCCACAGGGTCAACGTCCTTGATACCTCAACGCATATCTCACAAACATGTTATCCACCCAATACAGACACCTTCAGGGGACAACCTCCAGGATACTGCAAGACACACATCTCACAAACAGAAGCGATCCACCCAACAGAGTCACCTTCTGGGAACAAACTCCAGGATACCGCAAGATACGCCTCACACAAACTCAAGTTATCGACCTAACGCAGTCACCTGCTGGGGACATCTTCCTGGATACCTCAAGACACTATTTAACAGGAGACACGTCTCCCACAAGGCCAAAAACACATTCAAGCAGCTACAAAATAGTCCAGCTGACGAAAAGCGCAATGTGACTTCACTCTCAGTCTCAACATTAGAGTTTGTTTGTATTCAAAACGAGAGATATATTATCCACTAAATGATTTCCTGAGGAATACGTCTAGTCATACTCAGAGGGGCAATATCTGCAAAGGCTACTGACAACAGACATGTTGCCTGTCTGCAATGTTCGATGACATCAAGATGTATATGCCTTGAAATACCAAGAGATCATAACGGTACGTCCTTCAGACCAATCATAATCTGTCATGATTCCATACATACGCCACATGGTCAGACACGGCGAGGAGACCAAGTCAATACAACAGCATTCCACTAAAGCATTCTCAACGTAGGATTAAATTGTGATACATTGACCAACATATCACATTTGCACGACTGGCTCAATCAAACCCGAAGTAATTAATGGTTTGGATAAGGCATTCGGTATCATGAAGAGACCAATGTGAAGAAAATGAATAAATTCAAAGAAACTGGTATCCCGTTAATGCGACACAAACAGTACATATTTCATCATCTTCAACTGTATTATGACATGAGGCTATTTTATATAACAACACCTATAGACCTATGATGATATTAGGTTATCACATACTCTAAAATCTGCCACTGTAGGAGGGCGTGAGATTATGTGACATTTTGACAACTGTCGAGTCAAGAGTGTATACATTGCATGTGACAATGCTGCATCATCTATGCACGTGAATATGACATGATACGTTTTATATATTCAGTAGCTATGTGGTGACAGTTTATATATGCCATAGTTACATAATGATAGTCTTGGTTACCTGAATCAACGACTGGACGCTGCGATAGCCAGTATCAGTTCTGACCAACAGCAGGAAAGATAAATAGGTATCAGGTTCACAGGTTCACACATATTGAGCGGTATATACGGAATTCATTTCCATACTCCTCTGAGACTGAAATATGCATGTCGTTAAGGATGTTTATGCTCAGAGTTCTCTTTTCCTTACCGCCGTGGGGACAGCTACTCAGCAGGTTTCTCAAAGGACTTACCAGACCCATGCAATGTGAAGCAGCACGCTCATATAACACATCCAACGCGTTGTCTACAGAATGGTATCATTGGGCAATGCCGTTTCCTCATACTTGAACCTGTTCTTTTTAAAATGTTGAATTGAGAAATGTGGTCTCTGGGAATGCACATACAACTGTATAATGTATTGATTGTCTCCAAGGGAACAGGTAACATCTGAATGTAGGTGTTCAGAGTTCCCCTGGCGATGAGGAACTTGCAAAATGGAAGGGTGAAATGAATGCTCACATTCAGGACACAGCCATCAAGCCATCGTTTCCCATATGCTTGTGCAAATTAGGCAAAGCTGCGTCAAGTTTACACGTGCAATGAAATTACAATCCATTATTGTTGGCTCCTTGCGACGCTGCTGGGATGACGTTTGTGGAGCCGTGGTTGATACTGATACCGTTGATATGCAGCATGCCATGACAGATGCAGAAGTGCAGGAGGAGGATGATGGGTCACCGTTGGGATTAAAACAACACAATGACACAGTGTTATCTACAACCGTTCCAACCATTTTTACAATCCTCGTTATATCCAGTGAGTGTGAGCTCCGAGGTATTTCACCAGACGTCAGTGTTGTGACTGATGCAAGGTGAAGGTAGATGACTCATCGTCTATACGTTATCTCGTCATTGGCAATGTTTTGTGGATAAAATGAAAACTATATTAGGTATATTGATTGCAACATAACAGACTCTTTATACGCCATTTGACAACAGTTTATTTGAATCCCGTTGTCTGGACTGAAACATGCCTGAATCAAGGCCGCTGTACAACGAATGAAAAACACTAGTAGCTTTTTCAAATGATTTTCTGCGTTTGGTTGTCGATATTATTCGCCGTTGACATTGCCTGAGACATAGTGATTCTTTTCAATGCTTGAATCGAAAAATGCTTCACATGAATGAACCGCACGGAGGCCACTGAATCAGACATACACAAAACAGACTAATGTGGTACAAATCATATTTAAGCTATGTTCGAAGACAACACTCATCCATTGTTGTTAATGAAAGATATACAGCACACATCTGTCATGTGTGAATTTGTCTCCAAAAACATTTAGTACCTCCTCATGTGACTGAATGATTCTATTTCTACAGACATTTGTATTGTTTGTTTTCAACAGTAAAGTTGTTTGTCCCTATTTTTAACATTTGGTGTCACCGCCACCATTTTGACTTCTATGCACAGTTGAATCTGTTACTTTGGTAGACAAACACACTGACACGTACCGAAACTCCTTGAGTGACTAAATTTGCGATGTTCATGTATACAAGGGCGGTAACTCCCCAAATTTCACAAACCACCCCTGAGCCCAGTTGACATAGCTTTTCAATCACATGATGTCACTTGCCATAACTTCATTTACATGATGTCTTCACGGACACTTAACACTTTGTCCTATTAACAATATTCAATATGGAGATTGTGAAAGCAGTGTTTATACAGAATGCACTGTGTTTGAAAATCAGATTTAATTACAGAAATAGCCGTACGGTCAAAACTCAGAGTTCTCCTTTTGTCTGTGCCTTTGTGTTTAGTGCCATAACGTACCTGCATGATCATTTCAACATAACCATTACCGCTCCTTTTGCTAAGAACAGCGTGTATCTCCAAAACTCCCAATGTTTGATGCCAGCTTCTACATTCAATGCAGGGACAACCGATATAGACTTGTGAGGAGGATCAGATATCCTTTCTCACCCTAGGTAACGATGGGATCTACACAAGAATGGGCTGATGCCTCTAAAGTAGATGATTATTGCCATGGTAGAGTCAGCGAGAGACAATGTTATGGCCATCTAATGGCAATCACTTCTTCCTCGTCATCGACTGACAAGAGAGGAATCTCTGGACATGTGGAGTACTTGTTCACGGTTCAAAGAGACTGTTGAATTTTATTCTATTTCACCGTCTGGAGGGGCAATTACCAGGAATGTTTTCAGACTTTATATTACTAGATATTGGAGACAGGAAATGGCTCTTTCCTCTGAGTAAAAAGAATAAACAATCAGCTCTGTCTCACACGTCAATCAAATGAATCAAATATGTTCGAGAAATGACCACAGGTTTTTACCACTGAATATTTTTTTAACTTACAATATCCAATTTTACCCATCAGTCGAAGGTTTAGTGTCTGCTGTTTGAGAATGACATACCGAATGGCATGCTGCTTAGATTAAACTGTCATATTCCTGTGACACTTTGAGCACATTACTTAAAACATATGACGCTGAAAAACCAGGACATCCATTAACACTTGAAGACAGATTACACGATGGTCTGGTACTATTATTGAACATTATTTTCTCCTTTACATGTTTATTCAATCAATATGCCTCTGAATAATTTCTTTACAGTTTAATATCCAATTTTATCCAACATTCAAAGTTATTGTAAGGACAAGCTTTATGGATTAACAACTTCTATATTTATAATCACAAAGTTTGCCCTTATATTCCCATACCGGGGTCTAATTAATGCCACTCAAGGAAGTTATGCACAGGTATAGTGTCTGACACATTGTCATGCATATGAGGAGACTGGGGTATCATATTTCACCTTCGAAATTGTCATATTCTCATATCATCTGGAGCACAAGACATGAAAACCCGAAACGCCATAAACACTTGAAGACAGGTTACACGATGGTAGTACTTTTATTGATCATTACTTCCTCTTACACATGTTTATCCAGTCCATATGCGTCTGACATTAGTACTGTTATATCGCAGCTCACGAGGTCAGTGTCAGAGGAAGATGAATCTTGTGTTGCAGATCGTAGACGGTTTACATACACAATGTTACCCAGATATGGTGTTAACACCTAAGTGTATAAATGGAGCAAGAGTCGTACCCATGAGCAGCGGGTCTCTGAACGAAGACTAGGTTGTTCACACCACCATGAGCTAAGGTCATATGGCCCACTTTATGTGAGTGAACTTTTGTCTGTGCTGCGTTGAGTAATATGCCGCCAGTATCGAGTCACTGGACATCATAACAAAGTGTATCCATTCGAGGTATCAACTCCGAGCTTTGGCGTGATCAGAGAATACTTTAGGTATTCAGTTCCTAGTGCCACCTGTAGGCTGTGTGACGCCTCTCCTTCCCCGACTAGTAACTTCAAACTAAGGATGGATACAGTCATTTAAATTTTAGCTATAGTAGATTCTACAACCAGTTCGAAACGATGAGCGCCGCAAAACGGAGCATCAAGTGCTATTTAAAGAATTAGTTTCATCTTTTTCATAACATGCTCACATTTACTGATTTTTATGAGGAACTAGCAGGTTTAGAAACGTTACGAGATAAACCCTTTGACAGGATGAGAAAAAATGAAAACGTGAAAATCGTCTTTTTGTCCTGGGTGATAAATCAGCTCTTCAGATGAAGCTGCAAATACAACTACAAACAATAGTTTGCATTCGTAGAAATGGACTAAGATGGCACAACAGACATGCTGTGTTGTTTTTACGACAGATCTCATAAATCATATCACAGAGCCAAATATTGTTGATATAATGTTGGATGGAAGTTAGATGTGCTTGAGTTATGGACCACATGTACTTCCTGCTCTTTCAGTGCCTCACCTCAGTCTGCGGGCCTCGCTACACAACCGCAACCTATGGCGGGTTACAGACGTTTTGTAAACCCATTAAAACACCTCTTTTAGACATCGATCGTTTCACTAGAACGTCTCTGTTACCACGTAATTATTCAAAGACCTACGAGTAAATTACACTTGGAAAAGGGAAATTAAGGACATCTAAGTATGTTGACGACCAACGGTTCTGTGTGAAGATACGTGTGTTCAAAATGTGCTTTTAAGATATTGTTGCACTTAGTGGCAAGTGTCTCCCATGCACACCCTATGGAGCATGGCCAGAAGCAAACGTAACAACTGTGACAAGTGAAGATTGTGTCAGTACCACATGTCGGTATTAAATCTGCATGGCTTACAATCTTCAATTATGTTTCCACTACTCTGGTATGAAGAAGGCTATTAGATGGCGATAGATGGCAACTGATCGGTCAGCATAACCTCGGTATGTCTTTTTATACAGTTGGTCGGGAAATGGATGTCAGTGGTCTGGTCAGAGAATGTCGGGAAACGAGTGAGGTGGAGGTTCGCCCACGTTCCAGATAACCCATGGTGACGTAACGTCGCGAAGACAGCGCACTCGACAACAACCACTCGCCACAAACACTGCTTGGTGCAACTCTGGAAGGGTCATCAAACGTCCTTTACTGAGCGAGCATTACTAACAAGCATGTTGGACTTTAATTCGGCAATTGGTGTTTTATTTGGTGGAGACTCTGTCATGGTGTGGCTACGTGTCTCTCGCATGTGTAAACCTGACTAGGTGACAATGCGTGGAAGGACATGCAGTTTTACCAACGTGCTGACTGTTTACATCTGTGATGTTAGCCAGAGCACATAACATGACCTCTCTGGGGAGGCCACTTACCTGCAGTACGATGACACGTCGAAGACCCAGTATTATCTGCCAAGTAAAAAGTGAACGTATATCTGAGGAAGACATACATTGTGCATAGCATTTATCCTTAGGAATTCCCTTGGGTATATATACCACATACTGTCTTTGGTATTCAAAGCTAACGATGAATTGACAAGACGGATTAAACACTGTTTACAAGACACAATACACAACGAGGTGATACACGAGACATTCAAGAAATGAGCAGTTGACATTATTATAGTCATCTGGTTTTAGTCTCAGATGTAGACACACGTGTGTTAGCCGTTGTATGGTTCCAACAGTATTTTTCAGTAACACAAACTTTTGAAAGCATATCGACAACGAATTGTGATATACCAATTTTACGAGCTTTTATCTAGCTCAGATTTCAATAAGGCGTGAAACATTTAAAGCAGACTGTACGCCAAGAGATGAAAAACGATCTCCTGTAGAAAAGAGATTATCGTTTCTTTCCTGGTTCTTCTAATTATACCATATCTGAAATATTCATGCTGATATTGTTTGATAAAAGCATTAACTTTGACAAAAGCAATAAAGGATTTTAACACGGCGTCGTTGTGACTTTCCTCATGTTCCCTACGGAGATTGCGTTGACGAAGTTGAACGAAATTCACATTTACTCGAGAAACCGCGAACCGCTCGATTGCAGCATTAATTGACACCAAATAGACGTATGCCCTTGATTGAACATATAAGGCAGGAAACGTATCAATGTGACCGTTGCAACAGTGCACCGGACTCGAGCTGAAACGACCCTCACCGAACATTGGCTCAAGCGGTGAAATTTTAATGAATTTTGTCAAGTTTCTGCATGTTGAAATGGGTAACGTCAATCTGTCGCCATTTGGGCAATATGGCGCGGCGTATAATTACGTCTTAACTGGAGTACATCAAACAGAGAGATGGGCTGTAGTGGTTAATCTGCCCAACACTCCTAGTTCAGACTTACGATGTCAGTCATGCACTTGAAGAGGGGGATTTAGTAGGATCTCAAAACACGCTTACAGGATTTGCTAATAATACTAAGCTGCAAAGAGGACCGTTATTCATGCTGTGCTGAGGTATGATCTCGCCAACTAGTTTCGAGGAGAATACGCTTTGCTTAATGATGACGGTGTAGAGCTGCAATTCTAACTGAAATGTTTTGCTCATTGAATAGATCTGTGACCACACTGTTTGGATTGTTCAGTACATGTTGGTGTACAAATGCTGTATTGAGTTCATGCGGGGATAGAATAAGGCTCTTGTAGATTTGATTACTGCACAATATGCACATGAAGGAGACAATCTGGTATGTGGAACACTACGGAGCTAAACGATAAGAATAATGTTTATGAATAGGATCAATACGCTCCTCATCCTTTCAGACAGATTTTTATTTCCGTAATAGATTTATAACATACCAGTAAATGCATTTTGACAGTTGAAATGCACCCACCACGGTAAATTGTGACATGAAGTATAATGTTTGCATGTTTCTGTTTATTACTAGGAAGATGATATAAACAATCACGGAAACTAAATGCTTTATTGCACAGGAAGTAATTAAGGCCGACACTTAAGTTATCTAAACAAACTGGAAGTTGAAATGGAAGTAGTGTAAGTATTTATAAACAAATGAGTTTAGACTTACACAGTTCTGACTGATTGTTGTGGATTTAGACCAGTGCACGACTGTTCCGTGTCCAAAAGAACAATTCACCGACCGGAACTTCTTTCTAGTCATGGTGCTTGCTGACCTCCCTCGAGTATATGCTTACAGTGATGTTACAATAGCTCCACAAACAGGGGTAAGGTAAAGTCTAACTTAATGCTCTGAAATATATGTTGCTTCCAGAAGAAGCAGTCATGATGATTGCTGCACCGGCGGTTGCCGCCATTGGTCTGTCTGGATCAACTTCACTGATTGTAAAGTCACCATCACGGGTTGTAGAGCACCGAGTTTGTTCCGAGGAGCAACGGAAATTAGTTTGAATGGCCTTATTTGTATGCCTGTTCCAATCATTTGGAGAAAGTAAAATGTCAGTGTGTTTCCATATCGTTTGTTGATGGCTGTAACATCGTGATGGGATGAATAACAGATCGATATGAATAAAGACAATGAGATACGTTGACCATGCCATTGGACACTAAGACACCCTGCAAGGTAGTACGGCTGTTATGGATTTTGTAAATGTATGCAATGTTGAATAAGAATTTCAAATTAAGAATAATAAAAATACTTTGGTTTCAATGTCTGTATACATAGATACTATTTGTTTCTGAAAGATAATACTTTGATGTTTGACTCTACGACTGAATCTGGTGTCTGCTGGTTATACACGTACTGACAATAGACCATTGATTAACATAGTTACCATAAATACTCTGGTGTATATATATGCCTAGTTTAGATAATCACATTAACCATGACTCTAAACGTCTTCTGAAATGGTGTCTCAAGCTCTCAAGCTTATGTAGATACCACCTGCATCTATGACATTCTGAAAGTGAAAGAGACACTCCAAACACCTATGGCCACACGAAATTCCAATTTCTTGTTTGATATGAAACTGGTCTTTAAAAAGGTATTTTGATTTAAACTTCATAGAAATTGCATTTCTAAGGTTAGGACGTCACAGACTGATGCATCTTGCTCACTGGTTACACCTGTTATGTGTACTTTTCGTAAGTGTATCTTTGTAACGTACAATGTGATTGATATAACATCAAGGCTGTACAATGTATCCTTGAAAAAGTATAGTTCATCAGTTTCCTTACAACATGTTTCCTACAAAGATATTTCATGTCAGATGTTTGTTTATAAAACTGGGGAATAATATTTTGTGTTAACTATTAAGCAATGTAGCATTTCATTTTCAGAAAACTGTTACTCAATCGGCAGACTTTCTTGCCTGACGAATTCCGACCCTCTTTAACTCTCACGCGCATGTTGATAACGCTGGTCCTTGCAGTTATCAACATGTATTATTGCTGGGAAGTCGAACGTGCAGAACATAACTGAAATTGACAACATATACCCTCTTTGCTTTTATGATCCGTCGATACTTTCATAACGTAAATGGCATCGCTTAATGTGAATGAGACTACACGCATCAAGCACGCCTCAATATAAGAAGTAATGATCCTCTGAGTGGCTCAAAGTGAATGGCGAATGTTTGAGATTGCTCGAAATGATTATGAGCAATGTCACCCACTTATGGTTGAAGAGTCTTTGTGGTTTTCATTTTGATCAAATTCTTCAAAAGGGGTATCTTATAGAAACCTTAAAAGGTTTAATTTGAAAGTTATCTTCACATTTCAGCAAAAAGAAATTGAAGAAATGTATTGTGTCGAGCACTACTAACCATCGCCCTGTGTGAGGATAGAGTGAGTGACTTCAGGTTTACGCCTTTTACACCCAGCGATATTCTCGCTGTATTCCAGGAACATGTGGGGACACCAGTCTTGGTATGTTTGGACGGTTGGCGGGTATTTCAAATAATGACAGACTGAGAAGTGTTACAAATATTCTAGCTGAGATGAATGAGACGATATCGATATATCTGCAGTGTCTGGACTTGTGAAAAAAGAAAGAAAGTTATATTATGAATCCCTAATACTGTTTCATTCTGCAGAATATTTGGAAAAAAGACTGTGAACTACGAGAGTGTTAATTATGTTCGCTTTTTTCCATGCCACAATTTGTGTTTACTTCACTTGTAATATTTGGTTCTATATTCGTCCTGTTCTGGCGTAAATACAGTTCTGTGTGTGTTTGTCCACCCGTTGACATTCCATCATCAACAGGAATGCTGGAAGGACACAGGAGCCTGTCGGTGCTGGCAATAACGAAGAGCATGCAAACGTTTTGCACATGGAAACGTGTTAAACGTGTCCAGTAAATGTTGTTAACAAACAGTGCACATCTAATATTGAAATTATATCGGAAAGATGAAACCTCTCTGTGGTAATCATGGAGCGCACTTGTTGGATGTTGGAGCTGATGCTCGGGCTTTATTTGAGGAGATGGCGTTAGGTCATTTGGTCATCCGGATTTGTGTTTCCCATCTTCAGCCTCAACCAACACTATGAACAAATACGTAACGTCCCAAAACGATTCTCACAAATTTGTTTTTCTTATCAATAGAATTTGAAGATCTAGGTCATTTGAGGATTCTGTATCAATTCATGATGTAGACTGACCGTTTTCCTTCCTAAACATTCTAGACAACAAAGATCAATTTGAACTTGTTATTGTGCATGAGAATTTTTTTTCTCGTCAGTGCATAACTTTCCATAGCAACAAGAAAGATGCTTACATGAAAGCTTTTTATTATCCTCCGACGAAATGAAACTTCAGCCATTTTGGGCATTGATAAACGACAACGGGTGACAGTGAAAACGCTGAATGAGACTGAGTTGAAAGGTCTGTTAATATGACAATATGGTCAACTACACAAGTTGGATTTCAGGTTCAGTATAGCCCTACGACAAATTATGTGGTCTTAACAATAGTTTAAGGTGTTTGTCTGACCCCCGATTACAGAAGGTATTAAGTAATTAGCGTATTTATGTAGACGCCCGCACCAGTTATGAAGTGAGAATTAGACACTAGATCGCTATAGACGTCGTTACCAGGTGATTACTTGACCTTCTCTGACCCTCATTACATTGGTGTGAGTAAGGCACTACAGGTCACCAGTCTGCTGGATGGGAGTTTACAGCCTGTCTTGTACGCCATGACATCGAATAGTGAACACGAACTTTCAACTCATGAAGTCGCATGCATATTTTCAAGCCAAAATAGCAAAAAGTCCACACTGGTTTGGTCTGGAACAGGCAGATGTGTCAATGGTCCTTGATTATCCTCAAATATCACTTGGAACACTATTAAGAGTTACGATTTTCCTCCACTATTTTTAATATTCAGGTAAAGGACGTAGATGGTATTTGTTGTTACTAGAGTTGTGTTATTGATAGTTGTAATTGGGTCACAACGTTTCGTATCATAAATGGTCGGTGCTATTTGTAGTTCAGCGACAGGTTTTTAAGACAGCGGTTTAGAATTGCCTCCCTTTGTGTATGTGTTTTGATTAATTGCTTCCGGGAGAATGCGAGAAGGTTCTAAGTTACTGGCGATGTTCGTATCCTACTCGAATTTTCAAGAATCAGTGATTGTGTATATAGAGGCTGGTTGTTGTGTTGACACAACGGTAAATGGAGTACAACATTCGGCCTACATCGGTGTGTCTGCCTCTTCTTCAACGCTTGACCTACTTGCCTGACTGCTCGCCTTGTAACATTCAGTATATCTGTTTCTCACTCTGAGTTGATGTTACTTTTGTAACCCATTACTTGTCTGTGTTACATTTTGCTGGTTCATAGGGGATTTCTTACACCTTTTGTCACGACAAATTACTCACCGTAACAGTATCTATAATTCTCCATCGTGTATATATTTAGCTGAGAAGATTATGATTGTTTTTCTAAAACGCTTACCGTTTCCTCTTTTTTCAGTGTGTACCCTGTTCTGAAAGTAGCTGAGCACATATAGATAACTCTCATGAGTGACAGGCCATGTCAGGAGAAGGCTGCTGGAGAATGATGTACCATTTGATTAGATGTGCAAATAGCATTTGTTTATAACTATATGACTATATTTTGTTCAAACAACAACGTATGGCGGCTTATGCATGTTTTCTTCGATTAATATATTTTCGGAGTGAAGTGGTCCATGTTTACATGTTTTTGCCGTTTCACAGATGCTTATCTCTCTTTTTGTATTTCCACGTGGTGGATCATTTAGCGTACATCGATAAAACGTGGTGCAGTAGCGCCAAGAAGGGTTTTCTGAAGCAGACACTCTTACCAACGCGTTATTTTAAGTCTAAATGCAAACTGAATCAATTAAACATCAAACGTACGTCCTCATATCATCAAAATAATACTAAATTGACTATCAGCATAAAGGATCAAAAAGAAGCAATCGTAATTTAGTAACGAAATAAGGTCTCCTTAAACTAACACTGAATTAGGGTTTATGATTTATGAATAGATGGCACCTTCTCTTTTTAGTCAAGCGAAAGTATATAATAATTTTGGCATCAAGGACCTTGTAGATAATACCATCAATATTATGACTAGAATCCACAATATTCTCATAAATACATGCTGCCACAAACGTAAATGGAAGAATGGAAGACACACTTCACAACGCAGTATAACGTCTTCAGCATTACCCAAATCGTAATAACAAGTAACACCCGTTGTTTGAAAGTGTCTCCTAACTTGATAGATGCGACATAGATCTTGAGATTACTTCAATTTGGCGTATTCAACGAGTTGATTGATTTTGCTCCTTTCAATCTCAATTAGCATGTAGATATACACACCTTCAGAAATGACCATCCCTAAAATTTATAAGCAATCGATATGCTTGGGTGTTCACTACATGCAACTCATCCGTGAAATTGATGGATTCCTTCGCTTTTTTAGAGTCTGAAATCTTTCATTTTTTATCATGTGTCTCGTGAAACATTTTTGTTTACACTTTACAGCAATTGAATATTTACAGAAATACCTACACGGTATCAGTTTCGGAGTACTGACATGGGGTCGGTAGATTATTGGTTCGAGAGACGGCTCAATGCCATGAGGTCATCTGAACACGTCTTCTCCCGTCCGAGCCAAGTCTGAAATTAAGTGAGATACTAAGTGAGTTGATGGCAATTATTGCCAAGGACGATCATTTGTAGTGTCCATAACACTATGTCACGATTCGTTCATTGCAAGTGGAACTTTGGATGTATTATTTGAAAGTTCCTGCAATACATTATCCACTAATCGATGTGATATAAATCTCTTGATTTGCGTTTTGAAATAACCGGTCATTACATTCGTGCATGTATCATGGTAATAGCATCCCAGAATTCCCAAGCACATTCATACTTGTTTTCTAACCTCTCACGCTGTAGAATGTAAATTCAGCGCCAAGGTTAAGAAAAGCCAGATTTATAGATGTCAATTTCTGAATGATATGACGTACACTGATTTATGCGTCTGTCGGCCTTTCTGTGCATCTCTGCCAGGAAGACATCAGTGACGTATAACAGACGATGTCTCAGTGGAACTCTGTGGCAAGAACCGCCATACTAGCACCGCCGTATCCACTGCAGTAGTGAGGGGATGCATCAACGGGCCAGGGGTATGGTTGGAACACTGTACTCAGCGCTATATATACTGTACACGGCACGGGTAGCTTTCATCACACACGAGAAAGCGAGGAACGCTGGCCAAGGAAAATCTGAAAAGATCAAACCCCTCTGGTAACATAAGGACCCCCTCACTACTGTATCTCCGTGATATTGATACCTAACATGCACTTGTAATAGTTCTATAGCTACATAACACGTACTAATACCTGTAAAACAGGAACTAATACCTATATAGGAAATCCTATAGTCCGCTTGTTTTCAAAGCGGACCGACGAATTGCAATCAAACTCGATAACTAAAAAGATAAAATACACCAAAAAAAAAAGAAAAAAAGCGCTAATCATAATCAAAACATAATATTATAGGTATAGGTTATATACAGTCAAGGTTTATTTGTTCCTTAGGGATATTTTGCATAGAAGGTGTATATGTCCCTCAGGAATAGGTTGTGTGCAGGGTGTCAGTGTTCGTTATCGGGGGATACCGTATAAGGAAAATGTTCCACATACAATGTAGACGTTTGCACTGGAAAAAACATATCCCATGTTCATATATAGCCCAGGAGTTTGTACAGTGACTGGCATTATCAGGAAACATCGTTCACATCACTTCATCGTGCAAAATGTGTATAATGCTGAGACCACCCGATTGATATATAGACCCTGGAGTAGCATTTAGCTGATGTTTGCATGCAAGTACAGGTGATAGATGCTGCTGTCTTGTATTGACACCACACCCTGAGGCTTCTCCACACAGGAGGAGCCCAGCTCATGTACGCCCACAGTCAAACATAATGACTGATTGAATGACTTCCATGTCCATCTGCTGTGACAGGTTGTGATATATGATGATGGGTTTGAAAGAGATGGGGCGGCTTGTGTGTTTTTTCAGTGCAAGATGTGCATGTTGGTCTTGTAACTTCCAAATGTCCATTTTAGTTTGAGAATTTAGAGGCTTTATAAATATTCATTACATGATAAATCCAAATGATCAATTACTTCGTTTGCGATTTCTGGGAAAAGATAGTTTGCCACATCACTGCATGGACAAGGAATCTGCGACTTACGTTATGAATGTCACGACAGTGTTGCTGAATCAGTATCTGCAGGTCTCTCGACATCTAGGACCCGCTACTAAAGGTACAGACAAGACGCGATAGGTTGTGACAACCCAATCACGTACTGTACACCAGCGTGGAACATTTGTGTTGCGCGTAACTTCTGATTGTTAGGTTGCCATGCCAAAGCACCAAACAACCAAAACACAATGATTCACAACAGAGTTTTGAATCACATGTCAAATCATTCGGGGATCTTCGGGCATCTTCACAACTCACACACAGGTGACCCACCCAACACAGACACCCTCAGGGTCAGCTTCCTCTGGATGCCTCAACGCTTATCCCTCACACATGTTATCCACCCAACACAGTCACCTTCAGGGGACAACCTCCAGAATACCCCAAGACACGCCTCACACACAGAAGTTATCCACCCTCTCGGTCACCTTCTAGGGACAACCTCCAGGATGTCTCAAGATACGCCTCACACACAGAAGTTATCCACCCTTGCGGTCACCTTCTAGGGACAACCTCAAGGATGTCTCAAGACACGCCTCACACAGAAGTTATCCACCCTCACGGTCACCTTCTAGGGACAACCTCCAGGATGTCTCAAGATACGCCTCACACACAGAAGTTATCCACCCTCTCGGTCACCTTCTAGGGACAACCTCCAGGATGTCTCAAGATACGCCTCACACACACACACACACGGTATCCACCCAAAACAGACACCTTCAGGGGTCAACTTCCTGGATACCTCACGACACGCCTCTCTCTCACACACACAAGGTATCCACCCAAACACTCACCTTTTGGGTACAACCTCCAGGATACCTCAAGACACGCCTCTCTCTCACACACACAAGGTATCCACCCAAACACTCACCTTTTGGGTACAACCTCCAGGATACCTCAAGACACGCCTCTCTCTCACACACACAAGGTATCCACCCAAACACTCACCTTTTGGGTACAACCTCCAGGATACCTCAAGACACGCCTCTCTCTCACACACACAAGGTATCCACCCAAACACTCACCTTCTGGGTACAACCTCCAGGATACCTCAAGACACGCCTCTCTCACACACACACAAGGTATCCACCCAAACACTCACCTTCTGGGTACAACCTCCAGGATACCTCAAGACACGCCTCTCTCTCACACACACAAGGTATCCACCCAAACACTCACCTTTTCGGTACAACCTCCAGGATACCTCAAGACACGCCTCTCTCACACACACAAGGTATCCACCCAAACACTCACCTTTTGGGTACAACCTCCAGGATACCTCAAGACACGCCTCTCTCTCACACACACAAGGTATCCACCCAAACACTCACCTTTTCGGTACAACCTCCAGGATACCTCAAGACACGCCTCTCTCTCACACACACAAGGTATCCACCCAAACACTCACCTTTTGGGTACAACCTCCAGGATACCTCAAGACACGCCTCTCTCTCACACACACAAGGTATCCACCCAAACACTCACCTTTTGGGTACAACCTCCAGGATACCTCAAGACACGCCTCTCACACACACAAGGTATCCACCCAAACACTCACCTTTTGGGTACAACCTCCAGGATACCTCAAGACACGCCTCTCTCTCACACACACAAGGTATCCACCCAAACACTCACCTTTTGGGTACAACCTCCAGGATACCTCAAGACACGCCTCTCTCTCACACACACAAGGTATCCACCCAAACACTCACCTTTTGGGTACAACCTCCAAGATACCCCAAGACACGCCTCACATACACATTATCTACTTCACACAGTCACCTTCTGGGGACATCTTCCTGGATACCTCAAGATACTATTTAACAGGAGACACCTCTCCCACAGGACCAAAAATACATTCAACCCGCTAATAATGCACAATGTGTGCAAAGTAGTCCAGCTGATGAGACACGCTATGTGACTATACTCCCAGTCTCAACATTAGAATTCATTTGTAGATATATTATGCACTTAACGGTTTCCTGAATAATACGTCGGTCTAGTCATACTTGGAGGGGCAATTTCTGCAAAGGTGACGACAATAGACATGTTGCATGTCTGAGATGTTCGATGACATCACGATGTATATGCCTTGAAATACCCAAAGATCATAACGGTACGTCCTTCAGACAAATAATAATCTGTCATAATTCCTTACATACGCCACATGGTCAGACACAGCTAGGACACCAAGTCAAGAGCATTCCACTAAAACATTCTCTACTTTGGGATTGCATCGTGATACATGGACCATCACAGTTGCATTACTGGCTCAATCAAGCCCTAAGCAATTAATGGTTTGGATAAGGCATTCGATATCGTGAAGAGACCAATGTGAAGAAAATGAATAAATTGAAAGAAACTCTTATCCCGTTAATGTGATACAAACAGTACATGTTTCATCATCTTGCAATTGTATTATGACATGGGGTTATTTTACATAACAGCACAATGCCTGAATCCAGAAACGCTTCATGTGAATGAACCGCACGGAGACCAATGAGTCAGACATATACAAAGCAGACTAATAGGGTACAAATCATATCTAAGCTATGTCCTAACTAAACATTCATCCATTCTTTGTTAATAAGAAATGTACAGCGTGAACACGTGTATGCCATGTGTGAATTTGTCACGAAAAACATTTAGTACTTCTTCATGTGACTGAATAATTCTATTTCCTGAGACATTTGTGATGTTACTTCGTATTCCTAACATCTGGTGTCACCACCGCTATTTTGACTTTTAAGCACAGTTGAATCTGTTACCTTGGTAGATAACTGACAATGACACTTACCGAAACTCCTTCAGTGATTAAATCTGTAAAAGGGCGGTAACTCCCCACATTCCACAAACTACCGCCGAGCCCAGTTGAACTAGCTTTTCAATCACATGATGTCACATGCAATAACATTATTAACATTATTAATTTGTGCTCTTTTGCGTTTAGCGCCATACTGTGCCTGATTATTCCAGCAAAACCGGTATCGCCATTTTCGCTAAGAACAGCGGGTATCTACAACACTCCTAATGTTTGATGCCAGCTCCTACTTTCAATGCAGGGACAACCGATATAGACTTGCGAGGAGGATCAGATATCCGTTCTCACCCTAGGTAACGGTGGGATCTACACAAGAATGGGCTGATGCCTCTGATGATTATTGCCATGGTAGAGTCAGCGAGAGACAATGCTATGGTCATCTAATGGCAATCACTTCTTCCTCGTCATCGACTGATGAGAGAGGTGTTTTCGGGGCATATCAAGTACATGTTCACCGTTCAAGGAGAATGCTTTTATTCTATTTCACCGTCTGAAGGGGTAATTACCAGGAATGTTTTCAGACTTTATATTACTAGATATTGGAAAGGGGATACAGCTCTTTCCTCTGAATAAACAATCAGGGCTGTTTCACTGGCTTTCACCAGTGAATAATTTCTTTATACTTTAATATCCAATTTTGTCCAACATTCGAAGGTATAGTGTCTGCTGTTTCAAGCGGAAGACATATTCGTTATAGACGCACAGTGCGAAACATAGGAGTAGATTGTGGGTATCATATGTCACCTGCGACATTATCATATTCTCGTGGCACCTGGAGCATATCACTGAAGAAAACCTGAGAAGGTCATTATCACTTTAAGACAGATTACTGGTAGTTGGTGATACTATTACTGATCATTATTTTCTCTTTTACATGTTTATTCAATCAACATGTACCGTTATTACTGTTATATCGTAGCTCACGAGGTCGGTGTCAAGAGGAAGATGAATCGTGTGTTGCAGATCGTAGACGGTTTACATACATAACGTTACCCAGATATGGTGTTAACACCTAAGTGTCCAAATCGAGCAAGAGTTGAACCCATGAGCAGCAGATCTCTGAAAGAAGAACAGACTGTCCACACTACCGTAATCTAATTTATCAGTTCCACGTTTTGTAAGTGAACATTGGTTTATGCTGCTTTGAGTAATATGTAGCCAGTATCGAGGCACGGAACATCATAACAAAGTGTATTCCAAAGGTATCAAACGCACACCTTTGGCGTGACGAGAGTACACTCTAACTATTCAGTTCCTGGTTCGACCTGTAGGCCTCCTTCCCATACCATGAAGCCCCTCCTTCCCGCACAGTGTTTCATACCCACTATTACAATTGTTGATGGAAACTTCATTTCTTAGCAGTCCAGATATGGTATTACAGAAGAACATAGTTTTACCAACGTACTGATTATTTACATCTATGATGTTAGCCAGAACATACAACATGCTCTCTCTGTGTAGGTCAGTTTTCTGCAGTATGATCACCCAGTACTATCTGCCAATTAAAAAGTAAACATGCATCAGAGGAAGACATACATTGTGTTCCCGCTTATCATTTATCCTTAGGAATTCCCATGGATATAAACGCCACAGACTGTCGTTACAAAGCTAATGATGTATTGACAAGACGGAATAAATAAGCCACAATACACAACGAGTTGATGCACGAGACATTCAAGAAATGAACAGTTGACGTTATTATTTATTTGGTCCACTGGTTTATAACTCTTATCAGATTTAGACACACGCGTGTTGGCAGCTGTTAGCCATTGCATGGTTCCAGCAGTTTTCAATTCAATTTTCAAATTGAAAATGAGCAAAAGGTTTGTCAGTAACAAAAACGTTTGATAGCATATCGACAACGAATTGTGATATTCTGATCTTATGAGCTTTTATCTTGCTCAAGTTTGAATAAGGCGTGAAACATTTAAAGCAGACTGTACGTCAAGAGATGAAAAAAGAAAAAGTAGAAAAGAGATTATCGTTTCTTTCCTGGTTCTTCTAATTATACCATATCTGAAATATTGATGCTGATCTTGTTTGATAAACACATTAACGCAAAAAGCAATAAATGATTTTCACACGGCGTCGTTGTGACTTTCCTCATGTTCCCTACAGAAAGTGACGAAGATGAACAAAAATCATATGTACTGAAGAAACCACGAAATGGAGCACTAATTGACACCAATTGCAAATAGACATATTCCATTGATTGGATATATAGGCAGGAAACTCGTCAATGAGAGCATGTGAACAGAGCATCGGACTAAAACTTTTTTAAAATGAATTTTAATCTGCTCAACACTCCTAGTTCAGACTTACGATATCAGTCGTGCACACGATGAGAGGGATTTTTAGTAGGATCTCAGAGCATGCTTACAGGATTTGCTAATAATACCAAGCTGCAAGGAGGACCGTTATTCATGCTGTGATGAGATATGATCTTGCTAAAGCGTTTCGAGGGGAATACGCTTAAAGTTTGCTTATTGACGACGGTGTAGAGCTCGGAAACACAATGCTTTATAGTGTTACGAGAGTGTACTTAGCTGTAATTTGTATTTTTATTGATTAAGTGATAGATATTATTGGATCCCAATGTTTAGGTTTTATTGTTATTATGGGTCACAATTTGAGTCACGGGTAATAGTATTTTGGCGGCACGCCTTTTAAGGTAGCACTTTAGAGTTGCCTCCCTTTAGGCGCTCTTCTATAAATGAGTATGTGTTTTGACTGTTGGTTAACACGAGGCCGAACGAGAAGTTAATGGCGACGTGGTGACACAGTGCTCGAACGTTCTAGAATCTGTGATAAGGCCGGTTGTTGTGTTAACGGGACACACATACACGAACTTACACTCGGAGTTATCCTGGAGTTGTGTCATCATTCAGCGTATCTATGTCTGGGTACGTAAGTCCCAAAGCAGTCAAAGTACATCAAAGCGTCCCACTGCTTTTAATCGTACAATACCCGTCTTTCTTATCTATGGCTAGTTTTCCTGAATTGCTAACGGCTGAAGGGATGATGTAAATCCAGGTAGGGTCCATGCAGGAAACAAATGTACAAGTCCCCATGGTCCCCAGCATGGTGATCTACCTTCAGTTGTTGGTGATATATAGCCCGTATTGTTTATTGATTTTTCCAAATAGTGATATTAGTTTTAACTTTCCACACTAGTTTTAGAATGCAACTGTCATATTCTATTTGTTTTACTATCATTTGACGACAGTTTTTTATGAAATACATATATTCCATTTCAGGATTAAATGCTCTCGTCACGATATGGCTGAAATATTGCCGAAGTGACGTTAAGTCTTATATCACTCACTATCTACATCTGTCTGACTCTTCGACAGCGTTCAACCAACATTCAAGACCACTAGCTGCATAACATTTGGTATAGCTGAAAGCTGAAACCAAAACTTTGGTAAGCTGAGATTATATTTGTGACCCATTGCTCAACATTTGTCTCAACTGCATCGTACTAGAGACGTCTGTTGAGAATCATTGTCTCTATCTCATTGGTATATACATATTACTGAACATTTTAAACTTGTCAGTGTTATATTTTGCTGGTTCATAGGGGATTTCTTATACTCTATGTCACGGCAAATTATTAATCGTAACGATGGTACAAGAAGGAGTTAATACCTCACTCAAGATATCTTAACAGGCTGGAAATTGACAAGGAAATAAAGTAAATATCTATGACAAAAGTGTTTAGGGTACCTGAATTCTGACTGATACTTGTTGATTTAATCTAGTGCGTCATTGTTCCGTGTCGGAAAGAACAATACAGCTCGGAACTACTTTCTGTTCATAGTCTTAGCTAACCTCCCTCGAGTATCAATTACAACGATGCTACAATAGTTCAACAAACAGAGGAAAAGGAAAGTCAAAATTAAGTGCTCTGAAAGGTCTGTTGCCTTCAGTGAAACAAGCATTCATGATGATTGCAGCACAGCCGATTGCTGTTTTTGGCCTGACTGATTGTATCACCTTCACTGTTTGCAACGTCAGCATCTCGGATTGCAGAGCATTGAGCTTGTTCCGGGGAGGAATGGAAATAGTTTGAATTTCCTTATTTGTATGCCTGTATCAATTATTTTGAGATCATAAAATGTCACTCGCTATTTCATATCTTTTGTTGAGACTGCGTCCTCTTGAAGGGACAGAGAGAGACCATTAAATTCTAACCCGCCAAACACACAAACGGCTATGAGGGTGAAGCTGACGTTTTGGGTTTAAATGAATCGGCTACGAACAGAAGCGTAGTCCTGGATGTCACTAAATAATATTTCGTGTTTGCCACAAATCACAACAACATAAATTACAGATCGATATGAATAACGACAATGGAAGACAGTGATGATGCAGCCATGCTATTGGGCACAGGGGCCTTGTAGGATCGTTTAGCTATTATTTCCAGAATTTCAAGGTTATTAAAAAAACTTGGTTTTTCATGTCTATATATTCTTATGGTTAAGGATTGTTCGTGACAAAGGGTATAAGAAGTCCCCTCAGAACCAGTAACATATAACACTGACAAATGTAAAATATTCAATATTATATATTGAGCAGACAAGAGCCAGATACAACGATTCACAATTGACGTTTCTGGTACAATGCAGCAGAGTCAAATCTAAAGTAATGGGTCACAAATATAATATCAACTAACCAAAGTCATGGCTTGAGAGTCAGAAACAGTATACTGAATACGGCCAGTCTTGGAGGTAGGTCGATGTTGATAATCAGACGAAGAGGGAGATAGATGTAGTTGGGCCGAATGGTAACACAACTCCAGTATGACTCTAAGGGTAAGTGTGTGTGTGTCGTCAATACAACAGTCAGCCTTATATACACACAGCCACTGACTCTTGAGCATTCCAGCGAAGCATGGAACATCACTTAATCAATACCAATACAAATTACAGAAACACACTCTTGCAACAATACACAGCCAATCAAAGGTTTAGACTTACTTAAAATATTCACTATTGTTACGGTTATGAATTTGCCGTGACAAAAGGTGTAAGAAATCCCCTGTGAACCAGCAAAACAGAACAAAGACATGTCTAGAACATTCAATTATTGTATCATTACTAAGCAAAGAGAGCAAGTTATACAAAGTCAAATTCACAATACCGATTTCAAATACAATACAAATGAGACGAAATCTAAGGCAATGGGTCACAAAATGTATAGCAAACTCACCAAAGTCTTAATGCGAGAGAGTAACAGTTCTGCAGCGGTCTGGCGGCCACGAAGATCAAGCGTTGGCAGCGATTGATGATGTATACTCCAGTAATGTGTGTCCGTGTCCCAACACGGCATATAGCATTTATATATACGTTCAGTCATTTCCCGAAAGTTCGAGCACACATGACCATCGTCACCAACGTGGACCACTTCCAGAACAGTCTTCCGGAAGTAAACAAATAGAAAGTCAAGGGCAGAGAACCCAAAAGTACTGCCTTAGAGGCGTGACGCTTAAATAATTTTCTGTACAAAATATGATAAGTATTACTTAATAATAACAAAATATACAGAAAGTACACACTCGGTACACGTATATATGTATATGTTTACATCGAAGATTCATTTCTTTATGCACTTGGGGTGACCAACTGCCAACCATATGCAGATGAATTGCAAGAGAATAATTAATGCATCAGCTTGCTGAAATGCATGTGCAAATACTGTGCATGTGAACAGCTGCGTTTTGGTGTAAGGTTTTGTTAAGAATTCGCCAATTTCTACTGAGTTTCGGAATTGATTCAACTCTAAGCAATAATCTGTTCAATGTTACGAATTTGTTTTGCGATGCATCAGTTCATGTGTAAACAGTTCCTTCAAACACGTGTTACGAGAATGTATTTTCTGTAAATTGTATTAATAATTAAGTAATAATTATTATGGGTCACATTCCGTATCATAAATGTTTACTACTTTTAGTATTTTGGCAGGAGACTTTCAGGAAGTGCTTTAGAGTTACCTCCTCTTGAGTTCGTGTTTTGATTATTTGTGCGTACTTCCAGGAGACTGCTAGAAGATTCCACTTTGATGGCGATGGTGGTAAGTGCTCGACCTTTCAGGAAATGTTGCCTTTACATATAAAGGCTAGTTGCCTTCTTGTCCGACACTGATATACACAGATTAACTGGGGTACATAACACTGCATCCCTGTCAACGCTTGACCTACATAACCGCAGCCTGACCGCTTACTGGGATACATTCTGCATAACTGTTTCTCGCTATCACATCAAGACTACGATGAGTTGACATTGTATTTGTGACCCATTACAGTTGATTTGAAGCATTTGCATTGTCTATGAAACCTCTCTTTTGAATCTGTGTATATTTGCCTTTGTTTGTTCAATATAAAGTATCACTGAAAATTGCAGACTCCTCAGGTTATAAGGAAAGTTCTCATACCTTTTGTCGTGACAACATTTTAACCGTAACACAAGTATGGTATATTTTGTATACGTAAGATCTAATTTAGAACAGTTGACTGAAGTAAGTGGCTACATTTACACTGATGAGTGTAAATTTTTGACAGTATATATACATGCTCATTGTTTTACAAATTTGATACTTCACTTAATATAGCTTAATATAGCTTGTTTATACACGTATAGACAATAGACCATTGATTAATATAGTTACCATAAATATTCCGGTGTATATGTATGCCGAGTTTAGATAATCACATTAACTATTTCACTAAATGTCTTCTGAAGAGGTGCCTCAAGCTCTCATGCTTCAGTAGATATTATAAAAGTGTATGGGAAGGTGGAGGTATGTGTAAGTACGGAGTAAACACTTTGTGGGAAAGTCTCTGATGATACATCGTGACGCCAGACCCAGGTACCTTGTAATGTGATCAAGTTGTTATATAGACACAACCTACAACAGTGGCCTTCCTGCTAGACGGTGTTTCCTGTAGCTGACTCCTGTCTATACTGGATGCTATGGAAGTCTCGTTGTGCCAATATAAGGGAGGTAATTGTATTTTAAGAAAGGCTTAGCACCTGCATCTATGACATTCTGGTTCTACCACGAAGTTATAAACAGGAATAGATAGCCTCCCCTCGCAGCTTCCGAAAATGATCCCCAAAAGATGGTGAACATTGCCAACTGATATGAAAGGTAGATTCACCCAGTGTGAGATCCCGTCGTGTTGAAGCTGACTGCTGACTGCTGACTGCTGACTGCTGACTGCTGACTATTACTATGATTATTAGTGTGACTGACGGTGAATCTCGGGAATCTTCATTAGTAGTCATCCAGCCCACCAGACCACTGTGTCAGCCCCAGTCGGTTCATCAGGATCGAAGTAGCCATGGTTCTACAGGGGCCTACATGGCCAGTTTGTGTTTGTGTTTAATGTTATACGTCCATAGACGCAAACATGTGAGACCAGGGATTAACACATTCAAGACATCGTTCAACCCGAACAAGTTGCCAAATACCATTACAGTGCCAATGATGCAGACGTGCTTTTATTGACAGTGTCGGAAACTAAGCTCGATCACAATTCATTTTAGCATGTATCACCTCAAAGATCATAACAAGTATCATATTAAACATAAATATCATTATGTCTCTATTCTTATCCAGGTAACCAATTCTTTGAGATTTTCATGTTCTATTTATATGTTTCATCAAAGACTTTCTTTGGTGTGTTGCCTACTTCCTAATTGGCTATTGTGTCCACCTGTTTTCCACTTCACTTTACTTGCTGTTGCTGGAAGCACTTTTCCCCTTTAACACGATTAACAATCAGCAACTGCTTCATTCTTCATATTGTCACCAATCCTTTGTGTCGTCAGCTCCTATCCGGACCACAGTAACATGGATACAATGATATTAAACAGCCTTTAAAGAGCAGTCCCACTATCAGCCTCACCAGAAAAGCCTCACACGCAAACTGCTTTCCTGTTCATTTGCACACATTTACAAACGTGTGTAGTTTTATTCACGTGAGCAAAATGTACATACGAACGCAAATGCTTTCTTGAGCAAATTTTACAGTGTATAAAAATTTGCCCCTAGTGACAGGATAAGATCTTTGCACATATTTGGTGTTTTTGCTCCTTAGGTTTAATGCATTAAATATTCTATTTAGTGTATTTTAAACATTATATACTTCACTCTGCAGTTTCTTTAACTCCTCTCTCAGCGTACAAGCACCTAGACCACAACTGCCACAGTCAAGCTTAGAACAAACACACGATAACCTGATCACGTAACGTCCATTTGTCACACACCTTCTTAGCTTACTATCCCCCGTTTTAAAGCTTTGACTTCATCATCAGTTAAGGACATGTCTACTGTCAACTGGTCATAAGGTATTGGTGGATATTCAATAACGCACATATGGAACATTTGGACATTTATTGGAGCTCTTAAAATCATTTCTGAAGGTTAGTCTGTTTGAAGACGTTTTGTAATTTTCAAGGGATGTGTACAGGCTGTGCGCTTATGCTTTCACAAATTGCCTGCACATTGTAAGTATTGGGTATTTTGTGATAACTAGTTACAAACGGTAAATAATTCAATAATTTAGTAAGGTATATTATATCAGAGTGTGTGTAATCTATATATAATGCAGTTCTTGCAATTGTATGAATGTGTAACGTGTAATGTGTAAATGTACGAATACATAATGTGTTAATGTAAGAATGAAACAGTTTTTTTTCCATTCAATATATTTGCAATAGAGTCTTTGAAGGGCATTTAGAAGTGTGATACATATAAAGACAGAAGGTATTTATGGATGACAGCTTCTTTATTGTGAAGGGAAACGACGTTTCGAAGTATGTTCTTATTTCTTCATGAGGTGAATGTCTGTCCTTACTTCTTCTTCAGGTAAACGTATGCTGTTTTTCTTCTTCATGAGGTGAATGTCTGTCCTTTCTTCTTCATGATGTAACTGTATGTTCTTGTTTCTTCATGAGGTGAATTTCTGTCCTTACTTCTTCATGATGTAACTGTATGTTCTTATTTCTTCATGAGGTGAATGTCTGTCCTTACTTCTTCATCAGGTAAACGTATGCTGTTTTTCTTCTTCATGAGGTGAATGTCTGTCCTTTCTTCTTCATGATGTAACTGTATGTTCTTGTTTCTTCATGAGGTGAATGTCTGTCCTTACTTCTTCATCAGGTAAACGTATGCTGTTTTTCTTCTTCATGAGGTGAATGTCTGTCCTTTCTTCTTCATGATGTAACTGTATGTTCTTGTTTCCTCATGAGGTGAATGTCTGTCCTTACTTCTTCATCAGGTAAACGTATGCTGTTTTTCTTCTTCATGAGGTGAATGTCTGTCCTTACTTCTTCATCAGGGAAATGTATGTTCTTTCTTCTTCATAAGGTAAATGTATGTTCTTTCTTCGTCACTAGGTAAATGTGTGGTCTTTCTCCTTCATCAGGTAAATGTATGTTCTTACGTTTTCATAAAGTAAATGTATGTTATTACTTCTTCATCAGGTGAATTTATGTTCTTCCTTTTTCATCAGACAAATGTATGTTCATTCTTCTTCATCAGGTAAATGTATGTTCTTTCTTCTTCATCAGGCGAATGTCTGTCCTTCTTCATCAGGTAAATATGTGCTCTTACTTTTTCATGAGGTAAATGTATGTTCTTTCTTCTTCATGAGGTAAATGTATGTTCTTTCTTATTCATCACTTAAATATGTGTTGTTTCTTCTTCTTCAGGTAAATATGTGTTCTTACTTCTTCATCAGGTAATTGTATGTTCTTGCTTCGTTTTCAGGTAAATGTATCTTCTTTCTTCTTGATCAGGCGAATGTCTGTCCTTCATGAGGTAAATGTGTGTTTTTCTTCTTCATGAGGTAAATGTATGTTTTTACTTCTTCATCAAGCAAATGTATGTTCTTTCTTCTGCATCAGGTAAATGTATGTTTTTTCTTCTTCATTATGTAAATGTATGTTCTTTCTTCTTCATCTGGTGAATGTCTGCCCTTTCTTCTTCATCAGGTACATCTATGTTCTTCCGTCTTCATGAGATGAATGTATATTCACATTTCTTCATCATTCAAATTTATGTTCTCTATTCTTCATCAGGTAAATGTAGGTTCTTTCTCCTTCATCAGGTGAATGTATGTCCCTACTTCTTCAGGTAGATGTATGTTTTTCTTCTTCACGAGGTGAATGTACGTTCTTAATTCTTCATTAGGTAAATGTATGTTCTTTCTTCTTCAATAGTAAATGTATATTCTTACTTCTTCATCAGGTGAAGAGGTAGGAACATATTTCGAAACACGTCGTGACCCTTTACAATGAAGAAATTGTTTTCCATAAAATCTCTTGTCTTCATATTTGAAACGTTTATCATTAACAACTTATCGTGTTTGTTTGTATTGTTATTGCTGTCATTTGTTAAGTCTGCACAGTGTGTACATATGCTTCATTTATTCGTGCAGATATAGCTGCCTTGCTTGTGCAGCAGTCTGTGTTCACTGATCATAGCCAGGCCCACACACTTGATGGGTATATGCATTGTGAAATGTCTACATGACAAGAAATGTATCACGCTAGGTTGTTTGAAATGTTCTATATGATATGATGTGTATATGTATATCTATGTATCAATATATGGAATATATCAATCAAGTGTTGAGGCAATGTATATGAAATGCGTTAGCAATGATGATCTTTTGTTAATGATGTTACATAAAGATGACATTAAGGATTGATATTATCTATCAGAAAATAAAAAGATATTTTAATTGTTTAAGGATTTTTATCTAAATTATTAGACAACAAAGGCCACAATGCGAACACCACTGTGCCTGATCAAATATTGAAACAGGTCCCGATTTTCACTTATTTGACTATTTTTGTCACATGAACGAATATCAAAAATACATATGTCTGATCGGTGTCAGGTTGTCAAGTTTGCAATCATTTAGTAGTACGTAACTGTCAACATGCCGAAAAAGGATACAATGGTCGTAGTAGTACACTACATACTAGTCTTGGTCATGTTGGACGGATGATCATATTAAAGCTTTGTTTCACATACGGGCTGAGAGAAACACAGAAGAACAACTTGATAATCGAAAAATCACAACTGTCCATGAGGAGTTCAGTACAGCTATTAAAGTCCTTGGTTTACTTTCGGTCGTCAACTTGGCTTCGCCCAGGCGATAATTAAAGTTCTTTTTGGAATTTGACATCTTCCCTCTGTCTTGGAATGGCTTCATGCGCTAGACTTTCAAAGCATATGCGGGGTCCCCAAAAAGGGGAATACAGTAGGTTCCTCATCAAACCCGTAGTTGGTGTGGAGCGACTTGCTACATTGAGTGAACGGTCGTCCTGAAACGTCCCTGAGAAGTACATCAGAATGTGCAAAAACCATCCGTCCCGGTTAATGTAGTCTCCATGGTGATGATGTTATGGTATTATAGGAATATGTTCATCCACAATTTGGGAACCCCCACCATTTCTTTGCAACCCTGAATTACATTTTTACGATTATCTCCAGTTGAAAATGTTATGTACACAGGTGACAAGTGATCCGTTATTGCATTCAAAACAGTGTGAACACACCAAATATGGGTCGATTTTCCAAGACCGAAAAGGTTTGAAACCATTCGGTACTCGGACGGAGTAGCAAGCAAATGTGTAACTGCTCCAACATCATTCTTGTTCTCAAGACACACTGCGTCCTTTTTGCCATGACAAGGAGCTAGCTGCTCACAGGCGTAGCTAAAAGTCTCCTCTTTCAGTCTAAAATGTTCACCCCACTGTGTATCATTAAAGGAATTCAAAACAATGTTCTGACACCAGTATCTGCTTCTTTCTTGCTTATACAGAGTTGCCTCACGGCTTACTCTTACTGTTAATGCAGTGAATAACATATAGGGAAAATATCTAAAATATCTTCTGCGTTGAGAAATGTTAGCTTCCATCCTTTTGTACAGTACTTAAATGAAAGAATTTGCTGAGGAAATATATTACCACCCTGTATATGTGAGCAAATATACCCATGTGTTTTTTTGCTTGTGTGTGCAAATCTTGTGTATATGAACAAGGCCTTAGTTTGCCAATCCTATGGCATGGCATCATTTACAATATTCTGGTTGATTTATCTGTACCATCGTTGCCTTGTACTAGTACCTGCATTGGGAGTCCGTGTACCCCGATATCTAGCGACTTGTTCATCTCATCCTCTGTCTGAATGAGAACTGCCATGACCTCTGATAAGGTGTCTTTTTAATTCATTAGCATTTCTTCTCTGTCACTCCGTCTCTCCTTAGCCATCTCTTGGTTATTCATGATACAGATATCTAAAGTCATTTAGCTTATTTGTCAAAAGGGTCAAGCAATTAACAATTACTTTGCAAATTTAATCAAATTTCCAACAGCATTAAGGATAGGGAGTTTTGTTTTGAACCTTGTTTCGGGGATTCGCTTGACTGGAAGGGTGAAAATGAATACACTCTGTCTCTTTGATAGTGTTACATGTGTGACTTAATTCAGTTCCAATAACGCTTCCTTTTCTCGTTCGGGGCGTTTTAGAAGGATACCCACGTCCTGTGGACAGTCAGCTTCCATATTGCAAGTTAACGATTCATGATTGCAGTCATTCACTGCAATGCAGAAGTTGACTTTCCTTTAGCAGTACTTGTAGGTCCTTTCGGTGTTACATTCCGAGCACACAACGGTCTAACCAGCTCTACCACCGTGTGACAACATGTTTTCTTGACGACGTACTTTGTGTATCCCTCTGATTTTGATATAACCTTCGTGACTTTGTACTTAGCAGAGGTTGAATACGATCATGAAAAGTGTTTTGTTGCTTCTATGTATTCCATTACACTATGGATCAAGATCCTAGATCCTGTCACGACGCGGGTTGATCGATGAGGATACTTGTCTAGCTTCTACCACATGTTGGCCGCCTGGAAGCGATCATCTTAGTCCCCATAAAGCAGTATAGTTGAGGCTTTTTGCATTAATGTGGCTGGGCATGCGGGTGGTTCAGCATTATAAGACTCTCTCAAGCATTTAACAGTTAATTATACCGAAGTTTCCCCATGAACATTTGCACAATCTCGCCCCAATTAACACGAAGTTTGCCACCTCAAAATTTACCCAACAATTAACTCGAAGCTTGTCAGTTCAACATTTACCCAACAGTTAACACGAAGCTTGCCACCTCAACATTTACCCACCAGTTTAACACGAAGCTTGCCACCGCAACATTTACCCAACAATTAACTCGAAGTTTGCCAGTTCAACATTTACCCAACAATTAAGTCGAAGCTTGCCAATTCAACATTTACCCACCAGTTAACACGAAGCTTGCCACCTCAACATTTACCCAACAATTAACTCGAAGTTTGCCACCTCAACATTTACCCACCAGTTAACACGAAGCTTGCCACCTCAACATTTACCTAACAATTAGCTCGAAGCTTTGCCAGTTCAACATTGAGAGAATGGTTAAATCGAAGATACCCCTGTATTATTATTTACTCGCTGAGCTAATATGCTCTTCCCTCATCATCATTACCATATTATTAATTAACACATGACCAATCGAGGCTGGTTAGAGGATCTAGGACGGACCTGACACACTGCGGCAGAGTGGCCGTACCCACGCAGCTACTTTACAGAAATGATACACATCAAACGGCCGTACCCACGCAGCTACTTTACAGAAATGATACACATCAAACGGCCTTACCCACGCAGCTACTTTACAGAAATGATACACATCAAACGGCCTTACCTACGCAGCTACTTTACAGAAATGATACAAATCAAACGGCCGTACCCACGCAGCTACTTCACAGAAATGATACACATCAAACGGCCGTACCCACGCAGCTACTTTACAGAAATGATACACATCAAACGGTCTTACCCACGCAGCTACTATACAGAAATGATACACATCAAACGGCCGTACCCACGCACCTACTTCACAGAAATGATACACATCAAACTTCCGTACCCACGCAGCTACTTCACAGAAATGATACACATCAAACGGCCGTACCCACGCAGCTACTTTGCAGAAATGATACACATCAAACGGCCGTACCCACGCAGCTACTTCACAGAAATGATACACATCAAACGCCAAATGGTGAGCACTATATTCATTGAATTACTCGTAAGCCAGATGTAAAGATAGCATCAAAATCAGGTAATAAGATACACCCAGCCTTATCACCCATACTGCATATCTTGACCATGTTGAACACCAGTGCTTGTCACCACCCATTAGACAATATGATCAATACTCAAGTAGTTTGTCTATATACATGTGGACATTATTTGAACACTCGACTGAACCCAGTTAGTTTTTAGAAACCTGATACCTCCTGTAGCTAGTTCCACACCAAGAATATTTTTGGAGGGTGGGAGGTGTCATACTAATTACTGAATAACACGTGTACTGCTGCTATGAGATCCTAACAGATAGGGACTTTTCTTGCATTTGGCCTGGGACTATAATTTCTCCTAACAATAAAACTCCGCTATCTATCAATGGCTTTTGAAGCGTTTACTTCACAAAACCCGATGCCCCACTGTACACCCCAATCGAGCAAAACGGTACAGCCGCAGCGATACAGTTGCTGATACAACTTACATAACATTCCCGCCAGAACACTCAGCTGCATGTTCCCACAATGTTAACCACGACTGGTAATGATACTCGGACGAAACCTGAAACTGCACACAACACGTCATGGTGTGATATCACACCAAACACTGGCGGTGTAATATCCTGCAATATGAAGATAACAGGTTATTACATAGCTATTTAGCATGCACGCTAATATAAATCATTATCTGTCTGTCACACAGAAAATAAATAACACCCCGTTGGGAATACAAACGACGTTATGCATGAGATTTTAATTTTCGGACGGATTCTGTGGCATTTCAAGTTACAATCAATGTCAAGGAGGAGTAAATAAGTGCATTGCAAAAGTCTTTCAAAATTATTTTGTAATGACGATCATTCCTGTAACAAAGGCCACCCATCTAAATAATTACTCATTTCTGTACTGTGATGACTTGTGGTTTTGGATGTGATGAGGTATTTGAGTCCGAACTGACGATGTTACATATAGCCCGTGTCACGTCGAAACTCAGGACTCTGGGGAGATAATAAGAAATCGATTTTGTGGCGTTGAATCAATCACAATATCTAGAATTTATGATTCGGAAACGCTATTAGCAATGAATTGATATTCAAAATTACCCAAGCATAATAAAATCTAAATAGTTGAAGGGAAAACAAATGGAATTCTTCAGTGTGGAGTGTTAATGTTTATTTCATTAGAAACCCGAGCTGTTTATTTCTGCCTGAAAGGAATGCATTTAAGAAACAGCGTGATATCACTGATTAAATGATGGGACTCTGTTGGTGAATAAATACTTTGCATTTTTAAAGTCAGCTCGTTTACGAATAGTTGGCGCAGCTTCCGTCCCACACGTCAGGGATGGAACTGGGGCAAGACGAGTCCAGTAATTATTAGCCACTCAATGTGTTCTCCTTACCTCAGCTCAAACGTTGTTAAGTGCTGGTCAGGCAACGCTTCACGGAATATATACACTTACTTACTTTGGGTAAATAAGTAAACAGAGGTCATGAATATAGCATTAAGAAGTGACTCGAAGGTACCTATACGCACAGGTGACAGGACACTTTATATACAGTGTCCACGTGCAGGTGACGGGACACTTTATATACATTGTCCACGTACAGGTGATGGGACACTTTATATACATTGTCCACGTACAGGTGACGGGACACTTTATATACATTGTCCACGTGCAGGTGACGGGACACTTTATATACATTGTCCACGTATAGGTGACGGGACACTTTATATACATTGTCCACGTACAGGTGATGGGGCACTGTACATGCACATGTAGGTGATGCAACATTCCGCATATACATACAAGTTATGAAACAATGTGTATATATAAGCAGGTGATAGGTCATTGTATATATATACATATGTTCAGATGATGGGACATGCATATGCGGGTAATGGTACATTGTACATTACATGATGGTAATGGGACATTGTACATTATATGATGGTGATGGTACATTGTACATTACATGATGGTGATGGTACATTGTACATTACATGATGGTGATGGTACATTGTACATTACATGCAGGTAATGGGACATTGTACATTACATGATGGTAATGGGACATTGTACATTACATGATGGTAATGGGACATTGTACATTACATGATGGTAATGGGACATTGTACATTACATGATGGTAATGGGACATTGTACATTACATGATGGTGATGGTACATTGTACATTACATGATGGTGATGGTACATTGTACATTACATGCAGGTAATGGGACATTGTACATTACATGATGGTAATGGGACATTGTACATTACATGATGGTGATGGTACATTGTACATTACATGATGGTGATGGTACATTGTACATTACATGATGGTAATTGGACATTGTACATTACATGATGGTGATGGTACATTGTACATTACATGCAGGTAATGGGACATTGTACATTACATGATGGTAATGGGACATTGTACATTACATGATGGTAATGGGACATTGTACATTACATGATGGTAATGGGACATTGTACATTACATGATGGTAATGGTACATTGTACATTACATGGTGGTAATGGGACATTGTACATTACATGATGGTGATGGTACATTGTACATTACATGATGGTGATGGTACATTGTACATTACATGATGGTAATTGGACATTGTACATTACATGATGGTGATGGTACATTGTACATTACATGATGGTGATGGTACATTGTACATTACATGATGGTAATTGGACATTGTACATTACATGATGGTGATGGTACATTGTACATTACATGCAGGTAATGGGACATTGTACATTACATGATGGTAATGGGACATTGTACATTACATGATGGTAATGGGACATTGTACATTACATGATGGTAATGGTACATTGTACATTACATGGTGGTAATGGGACATTGTACATTACATGATGGTGATGGTACATTGTACATTACATGATGGTGATGGTACATTGTACATTACATGATGGTAATGGGACACTGTACATTACATGATGGTGATGGTACATTGTACATTACATGATGGTGATGGTACATTGTACATTACATGATGGTAATTGGACATTGTACATTACATGATGGTGATGGTACATTGTACATTACATGCAGGTAATGGGACATTGTACATTACATGATGGTAATGGGACATTGTACATTACATGATGGTAATGGGACATTGTACATTACATGATGGTAATGGTACATTGTACATTACATGGTGGTAATGGGACATTGTACATTACATGGTGGTAATGGGACATTGTACATTACATGATGGTGATGGTACATTGTACATTACATGATGGTGATGGTACATTGTACATTACATGATGGTGATGGTACATTGTACATTACATGATGGTGATGGTACATTGTAAAAGCATACGTAAAGACAATGGGGAACTATTCTTAAACAATTGTATCACGTTTCATGAAAACAAAGAAGTCAGTTCATGTGAAATTCCAAATGTCGACTTCGTGTCCACGTTTTTATGTGTTCATTCCGACCAGGCCCTGCTGAGAACCCATTGTTGGAGGACATTATTATTCCTTCATTTCAAATGAACCGAGTCTTTCTGAGCGTGACCACGGACCCTCACGCTAGCCACGCCCATTCCTGTCCAGACACTGCCATGTGGTGATGCGGGTGTCCCTTGGGTAATACCTCTCTAACGGGAGCATTGCACAGTTACATGAACATACTGTGGCCATCATACTAGCTGATGATCACAGTGTATGATTTACCTTCTACAAAAGGCGTGTTACAACCAGCTGTCATTCAGCCATTTGTCTGTACATGATGCAGTCTAATATGCATGGCCTGATGTTTTCACTGAATGTGTCGCAAACGTAATGAAGGCGCTTATGTTACAGTGCAGTTTGACTTTATGAAAAACCTCAACAGCAAACCAAACACTAAGATAGTAGTCAAACGCAATTAAGCAGAATTGTAGACAAATGACACAAAGAAACAACATATGCACAGCAGCAAAATATGATCCCATAAAACTGCCCAAACAAGGAAATATCCATGTCAATAGACCCAGTTTAGTTTGACTTTTTCATGTTTCTACTTTCGATTAACTACCACAATCGATACAAATGGATCGTAATATCCTATCGCTCTACACAGATATGTTAAATGTAAGCAAATATTTGCAATACCGCTTGCTCATCAGAGACAAGTAGATGTGGCGTCACAATGGGAACTGGGAACGTCACAAACAAAGATAACAACTAACTGCTTCGATATGACTGCTTTCTGTTGTCTCTACTACTGTTGTAGCTAACAAACACCGTTACCACTCTCTAATCGGTGGATTGAAAATACAATATCATGCAACATTATGCATCATTGATGGAAACGCTTCACGAGTTGTCAGTTTCGGAAGTAGCAAAATTATTGCTTTTGTGATGCATTGTACAGTACAGTTTTCAGTGAATGGGCTAATGGCTTATTCGTGACAGGTGAATGTTAGGATTATTCCGTGTAGTTAAGAGGGATATGAGTGGATTTGATTTGATTAATAATGCGTTGAACGTATTCTTTGTCACGTGATGAGTCATAGTGTCACGTGCCACTGAAAATTCCCACTATTGTTCCGTGAAGTAGCGTGCCATCTTTCGCACGAAATAACGATCAAAGAGCAGACGTTGGGACTATTAATGTAAATTTTCTTTTTGAATCCTACAAAGGTTATCCTTTTTGTTACCAACCTGATATCAAAGACGCCGCCTGAAACTGACACGCGCACAATACGAGCAGAATGATTCCCCCCCTCAGAAACCGATCACCACTTTGTTAGCGTCAATATGAGTCTGTTTGTTTTTCCCCATAAAAGGCACACGGCACGATAAAATATACCGAAGGTCGTAGTGTGAATATTTAAATGATTTGAAGACGCTTAGAAAACTAAAAATAGAGGAGGAAGCTAAATTCAAAGAGAACTGCAGATAGTTCCTGGTGTATCTTTCCCATATTGCATGATAGCTGGGGCCAAATTGCCCCGTCCAACAGCAAAGCGCCGATCGAGAGTATCAATGTACATGCGCTATTACCATTTACAAATTAGATAACGTTACATTAATGTGCTGGCTTTATTGAATTTGGACAAATGTTAGTTCTGCTGAAAGATACTTCATGTGTAAATAGCGCGCGATATTAATCTAGCGAGCTACTTACATTTGATGGCAAGTGTCCTGACACTTTACATGGCAACATGAGAAATAGACTTTGTAATAACTGGCGGTCACACAGGAACGAAACTCACAAAAATTTCGAATATGTCGGATAAATGAATGTATACAGTGAAATTTAATTGCATCGACGTCGTTTGGTATATCGAGTAACATATTGTTCAAGGTAGTTGACACTAGACTGAGGATTGAACGTACTGTGGAGATAAACCTCAGATAGAGTGAGTGAGTGAGTCTAGTTTTACGCTGCACGCAGCAATGTTCCAGGTATATTGCGGCGGTCTATAAAGAACCGATCAACAGCAAGAACATTGAACGAGCCTGATCGATCTACACACATGGGATACGATGACATGTACCAACCAAGTCAGCCTGTCTACCTGATCCCTTTAGCTGCCTCTTACGAAGAGCACGGGTTACAGACAATCGATCAGTGGTAACCCGGATCTTCAAGCGTCGACTGCAGATTGATTGTGAACTAAAGAACTGGCACCAGAACTATAGAGCCAATAGTAGACCGTAGATCTATAGTGGATTGTAATATTTTATTATACTCATATTAGTACTCTGTAGATTGGTAGTGAACTATACAGTTGCCACTAGACTATAGATTCATAGTGAACTACAGAGTTGACAATAGACCGTAGAGTGATCGTGAACTACAGAGTTGACAATAGACCGTAGATTGATCGTGAACTATAGAGTGAACAGTAGTTGTAGATTCGTAATAGATTTATTGAGTCAACAGTAGACCGTAGATCTCTAGCGGATTATATGTTCACATTAGTATTCTGTAGATTGGAAGTGGACTACAGAGTTGACAGCAGAATGTAGATTAACAGTTGACTGTGGAGTCGACATTAGAAACCGATCTGGGAATCCTACTTTTCCATAGTTGAAATATAAAGGTAATTGTATAAAATACGTATGTTCTCCGCGATAGTATAGTCGATAGTACACCCCGTAAGCTGCAAGGTGACACACTGTCGTAAAGCACAGGTCTTTCTATGCATGCATCAAACACCGAATAGTGAGGACATAATGTGCACGTAAAATATACACAATAAATGAAAACAACAAAAGTACCCACCAAAATGTATGAATATATGAACACCTGAATATATATCTCATCAATATGATAATTTTTTTTACACACTGATGAATCTTCACAATTCACAGACACAAACGCGTGTTACATTCATTATGCGCGTCGGTGCCCATGTAAACGCAGTAATTCAGTGTTAGAACAACATTATATATGCCTATACAAGCATGCATGTAACGCATGCCCGACTGAAGTCTAACATTTCCACACCGCGTTGATAGACTCCATGGAGAATATCACAAAGATCATTTCGATTGTTTAACAGTTTACCAGTAGGCTGTGTGAGTGGTTGAGATAACTTCTGAATGTTTAGCCACAGAGACGGCCCATTTACACATTGCCCCATTTTTAGTGATATGCACAAAACAAGCACACGCGATTTGACACGATATATATTGTTTCTTCACACAGGATAGGACACGACATATGGAAGCGTTACCTCACACGAGATATAACACGACATATGGGGCGCATATCTTCTTGTATCGACAGATTCTGAACTATGCCGTGTGCCACTGAGCTAGAGAAGCAGTCTTGTAGATATGCTATGGCAACAACGTCTGTTCCAAGTGGAAAATAAGACAGCAATTAATCAAGAGTCAGTCCGTGAAAGTTCTGAAACTAACAAACAATAAAGCAATACCATACAATTAACAATGGTATTCTGAAATATAGTGAGTTTACAAAGTAGTGCACGCTACAGTGTTTGCAAGGTTGCAGTGGTGGTTATAGCAGTAACGACTTGGAAACGGTTGAAAATGATACCTGCAAACTACCGCCTGTACATGTTGAGCATGATGGAAATACATCCAATACCACTCTGGAGACTTTACAAAAAAATGGACATCGAGAATACAGTTAGGCTCACTACAAGTTGATATCCCCTCCTAACGGCATTTCGGTGTGTCCGAGGGCTGATCTGAGATCGTTTGCGTGTGATATCACTTTATATACGAAAGGTAAAACGTTAACAAACTGAACCTATTCTAATGCGCTTGAGACAGTATGACCACGTACATTCCGATAATCGTATCAGAGATAGATGTCATCCTGTAATTTACCAACCACAAAAAGAACCAGAGTATTGTTAACGTCCTTCCAAAATGTAAATCACAATAATTTCCATTTAAACCTTAATGGCTGCATCGTCGACGCAAAATGTCAGTCAAATGAACGTTGAGGGCATGTGGAATAGCTTGCCATATTCTCGTAGGATATTGATCCATTTGATCGCACATGATCTTTGGGAAGAGATCCACAGTTACACTGAACCATGTGTGCTCTGGTCACATACTGTTTACATCTGTATTTATGTTCAAATGTACTCCCCTTATATTTTGATTTTCCATTTGCATAGTTTCCATTTTGTGATTGGTACCTGGCATCATAAAGATCAGCTCCCTGATTGAAGTCTTCGAGAAACGACACACATCTGTCCGTGGACCCCATGTTGATGGCATGGCCGTGGTGGGTAAGCTGGTGCCACCTTCACCATTCCACGAAAATGTAAAACTCTATCTTTTGAATCTGTTTTTGCATTTTTCATACATCTATCGCCAGAATTTATTGCCGATTCTATGATTCTGTTGAGATTAAAAACAAAACAAAACAACAAAAACATTACATCATTCGTCTTAATTAGATAAACGAGGATGGAAGTTAACTCTAACGGTGTTACTGTTGTTACCCAACAAGTATTTGCATATGGAATAAACACAATGCTGTTTCAGGTTGACTTTCGTGTAATTGAGAGCACAGGTGGGCACGACATTGAAATGCGTATGTGTTCATATAACAGATGACGTTTCATACTTTTTACCCTCTGATGGCTGCTGTTTTGGCATACTCTACAGAGTTGACAACCACCTAACATACTTTGCTCCATCAATGATTTATAATGTAGCTGTAATGGTTTCTGAGTTTTTCATTTTTCTTCCTTGAAATTTTTAGTGTTACGGAGGTAATTAATTCTGACATCCGTTTTTAGAGGTATGATGGTCTTATAGAATAACCAAGTCCTATGACGGATACTGCCAGGAAGTCCATAGATCCTGTCAATATTAACATCCAGGTACTGATGGTGATAGGGAGTGACTGCGGCCAGGTGCCAGAGATCTCTTCATCAAGGTAGTATTGGGGGAGCTTCTGCTCTTCAAATATTCCAGTTGTGGGATGAGGCTTGATGTTAGTATCGTTATGATAAACCCAACTGCTCCATTGTCATCATTCATCAAGCATCTGACCTGAGATGAACATTCCCATCAAGTTTGCTGTTGAGATCATAATGCTAGTTTATGGAGCAACTTGTTTGATTATTATCTGGACCTTGTTTTCTCGCAGGTCAAATCGTCCTTGGGGCAGGGATGATGACTTAAAGCCGTTTATTGCCGGGATATATTGAAACCATTGCCACAAGCTACCGTCGGTCCAACATAACCGTAGCACAGACGGGCTTTGTTGAAATGATTTTTATGATCTTAACCAAAATGTTTCAGATTTTCAGTATGATTTCACCATGGGGGACACGGCCCGATAACAACAGGATTTTACTTTATTTCCACTGAATAAATATTCTGCTTTAATGAATATTTTAAATTAGTGTTGGAAATTCAATATAAAACTGCATGGCAGAGGGGATTATTATGGTCATGCGCTGGCGTTTATTTATCTGTGAATGGCACCGATCCTGTTTATGGTAAAATCCGTTGAAGGGTAAATAGAAGAATAACAGATTGGTTGGTTCATATTCAACGTACATCGGTCAAATTGTTCAGGAAACATGAGAATGGTTCTGTTAATACTACCTTTAGCAATCGTCAAACCATTCAGAAGCTATTGATCAGTGAAAGGTTCCTGTCCAAAAGGTTAAGCGTATCAGATGAGAAGACTACGCAGTTTACGACCAAACAGCTAGATATCTGTACTGGAAACAACACTTGTACATACAGCATACACAGAATAACCCCTAGATGTAGTTACTAATGGAACTGATACAACGCTCAGGCAGGGAGGAAAACACAGTAAGATCATACGCCTTGACTGGTACTTTGAAATTGAAACCAATATGCCTGAGGCTGAAAGTGTAATTCGCTCACTAAGAAACTGTAGGAGATCACAAGATGTGACCTCTGCTAATAATTGCTACATTTGTATAGATGCATCACTCGTTAAATAGAGCAAATGGAATGTTTAGCCCAAGTGCCACAGAGGTCCGTGTTGCTAAACACCGACAAGACTGATACCCCAGCATCATCCATATTGCATGTTTATACACGCTGAAACAAATTGGCAAACATCAACACACCTCAGGCGAAATTTTCAGTCGAGTGTTTAAATGACATCACCCCATGTCAATGATGAAGTGTCATAACAATACTTATTTCTTCTATAATCACTTTCTAAAAGATCTTCAAATCATCGAATACAATCTCCAAACTGTTTACTTTAGCCATGTAAACTAAGGGCAAAACGCCTCGGCTTTGATGCAGGCTTGGAGGCGGTGTGATCCTGGATGAAGAAGACGTACACGGTGTAACAGCTGATAATGGTATATAAACACGCAGGGCGATATAGGACCAGATCTGGGGAGAACCGTTAATAGGAAAAGTCGAATAAATATGCAGGGGTAAAGCAGTAAAATGGAACATAACGAGATCTTGCAAAACCACGTTATCACTAGCTCAAGGCAATGAAAACAGCACCCACACTTAGTCTTAAAGGCGTGCTGATTACAAGATAAGCCTTAAAGTGCTAATATAATAAACTGTACATATTGCGTGGCGTGCAACGTAACCCATCCCCGCGATTGTGAGATAGCTCGCTAAGAATATAACTAAAGTAATCTTGTAATGTCGCGGAGGAAACTAGAACACAGGAAAAAGGTCCAGCGCTTGAACGTAAGCCATTCCTTGCTGGCGGGGAGTTATGTTAGCTGTCAAATGAAACGGACAGAGTGAAGTTCAGTACACCAAGCACTCGGTGTGTATACTAAAATGTAATTAGAATAGTTTTAACTCGATCAATCATTATAGGCGAGCGTAAGTTTGTTCAGGATTTACTTATTGAAATACCCTGATACGCACAGCAGGCAGTGTGTGGGTTCTGTCTTGTCCTTCACGAATAGAAGAGCCTGTCAGGTTTAGGTGTGCCAGAGACATATGATGGATAATGGGTGTGAATCACAGGTTCGCCTGACTATATGTCTTATTTTGTACTCGACCTGTCTGGTGTTCAGTAAAGTGGGCAACTACCTGCAGTGTTTACAGAGACCAGGCGTAAAGGAACCAAGCGGGAATCAGTTGTAACACATATTATATTTCTTAGTAAAGTATTAATTCTCTGCCTCTGTTGGGTTGAGTCGCATCCGGAAATCGAACACCACACAAAGTCTGCGCTGTTGCCGAGCAATCATAGTGAATCAGTCACAGAAACTCTGAATACACCCTAGATACGATTCCTTCTAAGTTGTAGCTTTCACTCAATGTATTCCACGTCCTCATCAACACCGTCAGGCGATCATATAGTCTGGGCACTGAAAGCAACTCGCCTACTGTATTCTTCATGCTAAATGCACCGTCCGTTCGAGCGCCCTGAGACACATTGTGTCCATTTATTCTACGCATGTACACAGGTCCGTGTATTCTACGCTCTGTTCCCACACAGATTCGTGTATTCTACACCCTGATCCCACACAGTTATGTGTATTTTACACCCTGATCCCACACAGTTCCGTGTATTCTAAGCCCTGGTCCCAGATCCCACACAGTTCCGTGTATTCTCCGTCCTGATCACACACAGATCGGTGTATTCTACATCCTGACCCCACACATTTCCATGTATTTTACACTCTGATCCCACACAGTTCCGTGTATCTTCCGTCCTGATCCCACACAGCTCCGTGTATTCTCCTCCCTGATGCCACACGGTTCTGTATATTCTCCGTCCTGATCGCACAGTTCCGTGTATTCTCCGTTCAGACCCCACACAGCTCCGTGTACTCTCAATCCTTCTAACTCACAGTTCCGTGTATTCTCCGTCCTGACCCCACACAGTTCCGTGCATTCTGCGTCCTGATTCCACACAGTTTCGTGTATTCTGTGCAATGATCCGACACAGATCCGTATATTTTAATCCAGATCCTACACAGTTCCGTGTATTCTACGTCCCGACCCCACACAGTTCCGTGTATTCTCCAAACTGATCCCACACAGTTCCGTGTATTCTAAGTCCTGACCCACACAGTTCCGTGTATTCTCCGTCCTGATCTCAAACAGTTCCGTGTATTCTCCGTCCCAACCTCACACAGTTCCGTTTATTCTCCGTCATGATCACACACAGATCGGTGTATTCTACATCCTGACCCCACACATTTCCGTGTATTTTACACCCTGACCCCACACAGTTCCATGTATTCTACGTCCTGATCCCACACAGTTCCGTGTATTCTAAGTCCTGACCCCACACAGTTCCGTGTATTCTTCGTCCTGATCTCAAACAGTTCCGTGTATTCTCCGTCCCGACCTCACACAGTTCCGTTTATTCTCCGTCATGATCACACACAGATCGGTGTATTCTACATCCTGACCCCACACATTTCCGTGTATTTTACATCCTGACCCCACACAGTTCCGTGTATGTTCCGTCCTGATCTCAAACAGTTCCGTGTATTCTCAGTCCTGATCCAACAAATTTCTGTGTATTCTCCGTTTTGATTCCACACAGTTCCGTGCATTCTCCGTCCTGATCCCACACAGTTCCATGTATTCTACATTCTGATCCCACACAGTTCCGTGTATTCTACATCCTGACCCCAAACAGTTCCGTGTATTCTACACCCTGATCCCACACAGTTTCGTGTATTCTCCGTCCTGATCCCACACAGTTCCGTGTACTCGCCGTCCTGATCTCAAAAAGTTCCGTGTATTTTACGCGATGTTCCCACACAGATTCGTGTATTCTACACCCTGATCCGACACAGTTATGTGTATTTTACACCCTGATCCGACACAGCTAGGTGTATTCTAAAACCTGGTCCCACACAGTTCCGTGTATTCTCCGTCCTCATCCCACACAGTTCCGTGTATTCATTTCCCTGATCGCACACAGTTCCGTATATTCTCCATCCTGACCCCACACAGCTTCGTGTATTCTCCGTCCTGGTAACACACACTTCCGTGTATTCACCGTCCTGATCCCACACAGTTCCGTGTATTCTACGTCCTGATCCCACACAGTTCCGTGTATTCTCCGTCCTGACCCCACAGAGTTCCGTATACTTTCCATCCTGATCCCAGACAGTTCGGTGTATTCTCCGTCTTGATCCCACACAGTTACGTGTATTCTCCGTCCTGATCTGACACAGTTCCGTGTATTCTCCGTCCTGATCCCACACAGACCCGTGTGTTCTAATCCTGATCCCACACAGTTCCGTGCATGCTTCGTCCTGATCCCACACAGCTCCTTGTATTCTCCGTCCTGATCTGAAACAGTTCCGTGTATTCTGAGTCCTGATCCTACACACTTCCGTGTATTCATTTCCCTGATCGCACACAGTTCCGTATATTCTCCATCCTGACCCCACACAGCTTCGTGTATTCTCCGTCCTGGTAACACACAGTTCCGTGTATTCTCCGTCCTGACCCCACAGAGTTCCATGTATTCCCCGTTCTGACCCCACACAGTTCCGTGCATTCTGCGTCCTGATTCCACACAGTTTCGTGTATTCTGTGCGATGATCCGACACAGATACGTATATTTTAATCCAGATCCTACACAGTTCCGTGTTTTCTACGTCCTGACCCCACACAGTTCCGTGTATTCTCCAAACTGATCCCACACAGTTCCGTGTATTCTAAGTCCTGACCCCACACAGTGCCGTGTATTCTCCGTCGTCATCTCACACAGTTGCGTGTATTCACTTCCCTGATCGCACACAGTTCCGTATATTCTCCATGCTGACCCGACACAGCTTCGTGTATTCTCCGTCCTGATCCCACACAGCTCCGTGTATTCTCCGTACTGATCTCAAACAGATCCGTGTATTTTACGCGATGTTCCCACACAGATTCGTGTATTCTACACCCTGATCCGACACAGTTATGTGTATTTTACACCCTGATCCGACACAGCTAGGTGTATTCTAAAAGCTGGTCCCAGATCCCACACAGTTCCGTGTATTCTCCGTCCTCATCCCACACAGTTCCGTGTATTCATTTCCCTGATCGCACACAGTTCCGTATATTCTCCATCCTGACCCCACACAGCTTCGTGTATTCTCCGTCCTGGTAACACACAGTTCCGTGTATTCTCCGTCCTGACCCCACAGAGTTCCATGTATTCCCCGTTCTGACCCCACACAGTTCCGTGCATTCTGCGTCCTGATTCCACACAGTTTCGTGTATTCTGTGCGATGATCCGACACAGATACGTATATTTTAATCCAGATCCTACACAGTTCCGTGTATTCTACGTCCTGACCCCACACAGTTCCGTGTATTCTCCAAACTGATCCCACACAGTTCCGTGTATTCTAAGTCCTGACCCCACACAGTGCCGTGTATTCTCCGTCGTCATCTCACACAGTTGCGTGTATTCACTTCCCTGATCGCACACAGTTCCGTATATTCTCCATGCTGACCCGACACAGCTTCGTGTATTCTCCGTCCTGATCCCACACAGCTCCGTGTATTCTCCGTACTGATCTCAAACAGATCCGTGTATTTTACGCGATGTTCCCACACAGATTCGTGTATTCTACACTCTGATCCGACACAGTTATGTGTATTTTACACCCTGATCCGACACAGCTAGGTGTATTCTAAAAGCTGGTCCCAGATCCCACACAGTTTCGTGTATTCTCCGTTGTGACCCCACACAGCTCCGTGTATTCTACGTCCTGACCCCACACAGTTCCCTATATTCTACGTCCTGATCCCACACAGTTCCATGTATTCTACATCCTGAATCCACACAGATCTGTGTATTTTACACTCTGATCCCACACAGTTCCGTGTATTCTTCGTCCTGATCCCAAACAGTTCCATGTATTCTCCGTTCTGATCCCACACAGCTCCGTGTATTCTCCTCCCTGATGCCACACAGTTCTGTATATTCTCCGTCCTGATCGCACAGTTCCGTGTATTCTCCGTTCAGACCCCACACAGCTCCGTGTACTCTCAATCCTTCTAACTCACAGTTCCGTGTATTCTCCGTCCTGACCCCACACAGTTCCGTGCATTCTGCGTCCTGATCCCACACAGTTTCGTGTATTCTGTGCAATGATCCGACACAGATCCGTATATTTTAATCCAGATCCTACACAGTTCCGTGTATTCTACGTCCTGACCCCACACAGTTCCGTGTATTCTCCAAACTGATCCCACACAGTTCCGTGTATTCTAAGTCCTGACCCACACAGTTCCGTGTATTCTCCGTCCTGATCTCAAGAAGTTCCGTGCATTCTCCGTCCCGACCTCACACAGTTCCGTTTATTCTCCGTCATGATCACACACAGATCGGTGTATTCTACATCCTGACCCCACACATTTCCGTGTATTTTACACCCTGACCCCACACAGTTCCATGTATTCTACGTCCTGATCCCACACAGTTCCGTGTATTCTAAGTCCTGACCCCACACAGTTCCGTGTATTCTCCGTCCTGATCTCAAACAGTTCCGTGTATTCTCCGTCCCGACCTCACACAGTTCCGTTTATTATCCGTCATGATCACACACAGATCGGTGTATTCTACATCCTGACTCCACACAGTTCCGTGTATTTTCCGTCCTGATCTCAAACAGTTCCGTGTATTCTCAGTCCTGATCCAACAAATTTCTGTGTATTCTCCGTTTTGATTCCACACAGTTCCGTGCATTCTCCGTCCTGATCCCACACAGTTCCATGTATTCTACATTCTGATCCCACACAGTGCCGTGTATTCTACATCCTGACCCCAAACAGTTCCGTGTATTCTACACCCTGATCCCACACAGATTTGTGTATTCTCCGTCCTGATCCCACACAGTTCCGTGTACTCGCCGTCCTGATCTCAAAAAGTTCCGTGTATTCTCCGTACTGATCTCAAACAGATCCGTGTATTTTACGCGATGTTCCCACACAGATTCGTGTATTCTACACCCTGATCCGACACAGTTATGTGTATTTTACACCCTGATCCGACACAGCTAGGTGTATTCTAAAAGCTGGTCTCAGATCCCACACAGTTCCGTGTATTCTCCGTCCTCATCCCACACAGTTCCGTGTATTCATTTCCCTGATCGCACACAGTTCCGTATATTCTCCATCCTGACCCCACACAGCTTCGTGTATTCTCCGTCCTGGTAACACACAGTTCCGTGTATTCTCCGTCCTGACCCCACAGAGTTCCATGTATTCCCCGTTCTGACCCCACACAGTTCCGTGCATTCTGCGTCCTGATTCCACACAGTTTCGTGTATTCTGTGCGATGATCCGACACAGATACGTATATTTTAATCCAGATCCTACACAGTTCCGTGTATTCTACGTCCTGACCCCACACAGTTCCGTGTATTCTCCAAACTGATCCCACACAGTTCCGTGTATTCTAAGTCCTGACCCCACACAGTGCCGTGTATTCTCCGTCGTCATCTCACACAGTTGCGTGTATTCACTTCCCTGATCGCACACAGTTCCGTATATTCTCCATGCTGACCCGACACAGCTTCGTGTATTCTCCGTCCTGATCCCACACAGCTCCGTGTATTCTCCGTCCTGATCTCAAACAGTTCCGTGTATTCTCAGTCCTGATCCAACAAATTTCTGTGTATTCTCCGTTTTGATTCCACACAGTTCCGTGCATTCTCCGTCCTGATCCCACACAGTTCCATGTATTCTCCGTTTTGATTCCACACAGTTCCGTGCATTCTCCGTCCTGATCCTACACAGTTCCATGTATTCTCCATCCTGACCCCACAGACTTCCGTGTATTCTACATCCTGTACCTACACAGTTCCGTGTATTCTACATCCTGATTCCACATAGTTCCGTGTATTCTCCGTCCTGACCCTACACAGTTCGGTGTATTCTACATCCTGATCGCACACAGTTCCGTGTATTCTAGGTTCTGACCCCACACACTTCCGTGTATTCACCGTCCTGATCCCACACAGTTCCGTGTATTCTCCGTCCTGATCCCACACAGTTCCGTGTATTCTCCGTCCTGATCCCACACAGACCCGTGTGTTCTAATCCTGATCCCACACAGTTCCGTGCATGCTTCGTCCTGATCCCACACAGCTCCTTGTATTCTCCGTCCTGATCTGAAACAGTTCCGTGTATTCTGAGTCCTGATCCTACACACTTCCGTGTATTCTACATCCTGATCCGAAATAGTTCCATGTATTCTCCGTTCTGATCCCACACAGTTCCGTGTATTCTACGTCCTGATCACACACACTTCCATGTATTCTACGTCCTGACCCTACACACGTCCGCCTATTCACCGTCCTGTCCCACACAGTTTGATGTATTCTTCGTCCTGATCCCACACAGTTTCGTGTATTCTCCGTTGTGACCCCACACAGCTCCGTGTATTCTACGTCCTGACCCCACACAGTTCCCTATATTCTACGTCCTGATCCCACACAGTTCCATGTATTCTACATCCTGAATCCACACAGATCTGTGTATTTTACACTCTGATCCCACACAGTTCCGTGTATTCTTCGTCCTGATCCCAAACAGTTCCATGTATTCTCCGTTCTGATCCCACACAGCTCCGTGTATTCTCCTCCCTGATGCCACACAGTTCTGTATATTCTCCGTCCTGATCGCACAGTTCCGTGTATTCTCCGTTCAGACCCCACACAGCTCCGTGTACTCTCAATCCTTCTAACTCACAGTTCCGTGTATTCTCCGTCCTGACCCCACACAGTTCCGTGCATTCTGCGTCCTGATCCCACACAGTTTCGTGTATTCTGTGCAATGATCCGACACAGATCCGTATATTTTAATCCAGATCCTACACAGTTCCGTGTATTCTACGTCCTGACCCCACACAGTTCCGTGTATTCTCCAAACTGATCCCACACAGTTCCGTGTATTCTAAGTCCTGACCCACACAGTTCCGTGTATTCTCCGTCCTGATCTCAAGAAGTTCCGTGCATTCTCCGTCCCGACCTCACACAGTTCCGTTTATTCTCCGTCATGATCACACACAGATCGGTGTATTCTACATCCTGACCCCACACATTTCCGTGTATTTTACACCCTGACCCCACACAGTTCCATGTATTCTACGTCCTGATCCCACACAGTTCCGTGTATTCTAAGTCCTGACCCCACACAGTTCCGTGTATTCTCCGTCCTGATCTCAAACAGTTCCGTGTATTCTCCGTCCCGACCTCACACAGTTCCGTTTATTATCCGTCATGATCACACACAGATCGGTGTATTCTACATCCTGACTCCACACAGTTCCGTGTATTTTCCGTCCTGATCTCAAACAGTTCCGTGTATTCTCAGTCCTGATCCAACAAATTTCTGTGTATTCTCCGTTTTGATTCCACACAGTTCCGTGCATTCTCCGTCCTGATCCCACACAGTTCCATGTATTCTACATTCTGATCCCACACAGTGCCGTGTATTCTACATCCTGACCCCAAACAGTTCCGTGTATTCTACACCCTGATCCCACACAGATTCGTGTATTCTCCGTCCTGATCCCACACAGTTCCGTGTACTCGCCGTCCTGATCTCAAAAAGTTCCGTGTATTCTCCGTACTGATCTCAAACAGATCCGTGTATTTTACGCGATGTTCCCACACAGATTCGTGTATTCTACACCCTGATCCGACACAGTTATGTGTATTTTACACCCTGATCCGACACAGCTAGGTGTATTCTAAAAGCTGGTCTCAGATCCCACACAGTTCCGTGTATTCTCCGTCCTCATCCCACACAGTTCCGTGTATTCATTTCCCTGATCGCACACAGTTCCGTATATTCTCCATCCTGACCCCACACAGCTTCGTGTATTCTCCGTCCTGGTAACACACAGTTCCGTGTATTCTCCGTCCTGACCCCACAGAGTTCCATGTATTCCCCGTTCTGACCCCACACAGTTCCGTGCATTCTGCGTCCTGATTCCACACAGTTTCGTGTATTCTGTGCGATGATCCGACACAGATACGTATATTTTAATCCAGATCCTACACAGTTCCGTGTATTCTACGTCCTGACCCCACACAGTTCCGTGTATTCTCCAAACTGATCCCACACAGTTCCGTGTATTCTAAGTCCTGACCCCACACAGTGCCGTGTATTCTCCGTCGTCATCTCACACAGTTGCGTGTATTCACTTCCCTGATCGCACACAGTTCCGTATATTCTCCATGCTGACCCGACACAGCTTCGTGTATTCTCCGTCCTGATCCCACACAGCTCCGTGTATTCTCCGTACTGATCTCAAACAGTTCCGTGTATTCTCAGTCCTGATCCAACAAATTTCTGTGTATTCTCCGTTTTGATTCCACACAGTTCCGTGCATTCTCCGTCCTGATCCCACACAGTTCCATGTATTCTCCGTTTTGATTCCACACAGTTCCGTGCATTCTCCGTCCTGATCCTACACAGTTCCATGTATTCTCCATCCTGACCCCACAGACTTCCGTGTATTCTACATCCTGTACCTACACAGTTCCGTGTATTCTACATCCTGATTCCACATAGTTCCGTGTATTCTCCGTCCTGACCCTACACAGTTCGGTGTATTCTACATCCTGATCGCACACAGTTCCGTGTATTCTAGGTTCTGACCCCACACACTTCCGTGTATTCACCGTCCTGATCCCACACAGTTCCGTGTATTCTCCGTCCTGATCCCACACAGTTCCGTGTATTCTCCGTCCTGATCCCACACAGACCCGTGTGTTCTAATCCTGATCCCACACAGTTCCGTGCATGCTTCGTCCTGATCCCACACAGCTCCTTGTATTCTCCGTCCTGATCTGAAACAGTTCCGTGTATTCTGAGTCCTGATCCTACACACTTCCGTGTATTCTACATCCTGATCCGAAATAGTTCCATGTATTCTCCGTTCTGATCCCACACAGTTCCGTGTATTCTACGTCCTGATCACACACACTTCCATGTATTCTACGTCCTGACCCTACACACGTCCGCCTATTCACCGTCCTGTCCCACACAGTTTGATGTATTCTTCGTCCTGATCCCACACAGTTTCGTGTATTCTCCGTTGTGACCCCACACAGCTCCGTGTATTCTACGTCCTGACCCCACACAGTTCCCTATATTCTACGTCCTGATCCCACACAGTTCCATGTATTCTACATCCTGAATCCACACAGATCTGTGTATTTTACACTCTGATCCCACACAGTTCCGTGTATTCTTCGTCCTGATCCCAAACAGTTCCATGTATTCTCCGTTCTGATCCCACACAGCTCCGTGTATTCTCCTCCCTGATGCCACACAGTTCTGTATATTCTCCGTCCTGATCGCACAGTTCCGTGTATTCTCCGTTCAGACCCCACACAGCTCCGTGTACTCTCAATCCTTCTAACTCACAGTTCCGTGTATTCTCCGTCCTGACCCCACACAGTTCCGTGCATTCTGCGTCCTGATCCCACACAGTTTCGTGTATTCTGTGCAATGATCCGACACAGATCCGTATATTTTAATCCAGATCCTACACAGTTCCGTGTATTCTACGTCCTGACCCCACACAGTTCCGTGTATTCTCCAAACTGATCCCACACAGTTCCGTGTATTCTAAGTCCTGACCCACACAGTTCCGTGTATTCTCCGTCCTGATCTCAAGAAGTTCCGTGTATTCTCCGTCCCGACCTCACACAGTTCCGTTTATTCTCCGTCATGATCACACACAGATCGGTGTATTCTACATCCTGACCCCACACATTTCCGTGTATTTTACACCCTGACCCCACACAGTTCCATGTATTCTACGTCCTGATCCCACACAGTTCCGTGTATTCTAAGTCCTGACCCCACACAGTTCCGTGTATTCTCCGTCCTGATCTCAAACAGTTCCGTGTATTCTCCGTCCCGACCTCACACAGTTCCGTTTATTATCCGTCATGATCACACACAGATCGGTGTATTCTACATCCTGACTCCACACAGTTCCGTGTATTTTCCGTCCTGATCTCAAACAGTTCCGTGTATTCTCAGTCCTGATCCAACAAATTTCTGTGTATTCTCCGTTTTGATTCCACACAGTTCCGTGCATTCTCCGTCCTGATCCCACACAGTTCCATGTATTCTACATTCTGATCCCACACAGTGCCGTGTATTCTACATCCTGACCCCAAACAGTTCCGTGTATTCTACACCCTGATCCCACACAGATTCGTGTATTCTCCGTCCTGATCCCACACAGTTCCGTGTACTCGCCGTCCTGATCTCAAAAAGTTCCGTGTATTCTCCGTACTGATCTCAAACAGATCCGTGTATTTTACGCGATGTTCCCACACAGATTCGTGTATTCTACACCCTGATCCGACACAGTTATGTGTATTTTACACCCTGATCCGACACAGCTAGGTGTATTCTAAAAGCTGGTCCCAGATCCCACACAGTTCCGTGTATTCTCCGTCCTCATCCCACACAGTTCCGTGTATTCATTTCCCTGATCGCACACAGTTCCGTATATTCTCCATCCTGACCCCACACAGCTTCGTGTATTCTCCGTCCTGGTAACACACAGTTCCGTGTATTCTCCGTCCTGACCCCACAGAGTTCCATGTATTCCCCGTTCTGACCCCACACAGTTCCGTGCATTCTGCGTCCTGATTCCACACAGTTTCGTGTATTCTGTGCGATGATCCGACACAGATACGTATATTTTAATCCAGATCCTACACAGTTCCGTGTATTCTACGTCCTGACCCCACACAGTTCCGTGTATTCTCCAAACTGATCCCACACAGTTCCGTGTATTCTAAGTCCTGACCCCACACAGTGCCGTGTATTCTCCGTCGTCATCTCACACAGTTGCGTGTATTCACTTCCCTGATCGCACACAGTTCCGTATATTCTCCATGCTGACCCGACACAGCTTCGTGTATTCTCCGTCCTGATCCCACACAGCTCCGTGTATTCTCCGTACTGATCTCAAACAGATCCGTGTATTTTACGCGATGTTCCCACACAGATTCGTGTATTCTACACCCTGATCCGACACAGTTATGTGTATTTTACACCCTGATCCGACACAGCTAGGTGTATTCTAAAAGCTGGTCCCAGATCCCACACAGTTCCGTGTATTCTCCGTCCTCATCCCACACAGTTCCGTGTATTCATTTCCCTGATCGCACACAGTTCCGTATATTCTCCATCCTGACCCCACACAGCTTCGTGTATTCTCCGTCCTGGTAACACACAGTTCCGTGTATTCTCCGTCCTGACCCCACAGAGTTCCATGTATTCCCCGTTCTGACCCCACACAGTTCCGCGCATTCTGCGTCCTGATTCCACACAGTTTCGTGTATTCTGTGCGATGATCCGACACAGATACGTATATTTTAATCCAGATCCTACACAGTTCCGTGTATTCTACGTCCTGACCCCACACAGTTCCGTGTATTCTCCAAACTGATCCCACACAGTTCCGTGTATTCTAAGTCCTGACCCCACACAGTGCCGTGTATTCTCCGTCGTCATCTCACACAGTTGCGTGTATTCACTTCCCTGATCGCACACAGTTCCGTATATTCTCCATGCTGACCCGACACAGCTTCGTGTATTCTCCGTCCTGATCCCACACAGCTCCGTGTATTCTCCGTCCTGATCTCAAACAGTTCCGTGTATTCTCAGTCCTGATCCAACAAATTTCTGTGTATTCTCCGTTTTGATTCCACACAGTTCCGTGCATTCTCCGTCCTGATCCCACACAGTTCCATGTATTCTCCGTTTTGATTCCACACAGTTCCGTGCATTCTCCGTCCTGATCCTACACAGTTCCATGTATTCTCCATCCTGACCCCACAGACTTCCGTGTATTCTACATCCTGTACCTACACAGTTCCGTGTATTCTACATCCTGATTCCACATAGTTCCGTGTATTCTCCGTACTGACCCTACACAGTTCGGTGTATTCTACATCCTGATCGCACACAGTTCCGTGTATTCTAGGTTCTGACCCCACACACTTCCGTGTATTCACCGTCCTGATCCCACACAGTTCCGTGTATTCTACGTCCTGATCCCACACAGTTCCGTGTATTCTCCGTCCTGATCCCACACAGACCCGTGTGTTCTAATCCTGATCCCACACAGTTCCGTGCATGCTTCGTCCTGATCCCACACAGCTCCTTGTATTCTCCGTCCTGATCTGAAACAGTTCCGTGTATTCTGAGTCCTGATCCTACACACTTCCGTGTATTCTACATCCTGATCCGAAATAGTTCCATGTATTCTCCGTTCTGATCCCACACAGTTCCGTGTATTCTACGTCCTGATCACACACACTTCCATGTATTCTACGTCCTGACCCTACACACGTCCGCCTATTCACCGTCCTGTCCCACACAGTTTGATGTATTCTTCGTCCTGATCCCACACAGTTTCGTGTATTCTCCGTTGTGACCCCACACAGCTCCGTGTATTCTACGTCCTGACCCCACACAGTTCCCTATATTCTACGTCCTGATCCCACACAGTTCCATGTATTCTACATCCTGAATCCACACAGATCTGTGTATTTTACACTCTGATCCCACACAGTTCCGTGTATTCTTCGTCCTGATCCCAAACAGTTCCATGTATTCTCCGTTCTGATCCCACACAGCTCCGTGTATTCTCCTCCCTGATGCCACACAGTTCTGTATATTCTCCGTCCTGATCGCACAGTTCCGTGTATTCTCCGTTCAGACCCCACACAGCTCCGTGTACTCTCAATCCTTCTAACTCACAGTTCCGTGTATTCTCCGTCCTGACCCCACACAGTTCCGTGCATTCTGCGTCCTGATCCCACACAGTTTCGTGTATTCTGTGCAATGATCCGACACAGATCCGTATATTTTAATCCAGATCCTACACAGTTCCGTGTATTCTACGTCCTGACCCCACACAGTTCCGTGTATTCTCCAAACTGATCCCACACAGTTCCGTGTATTCTAAGTCCTGACCCACACAGTTCCGTGTATTCTCCGTCCTGATCTCAAGAAGTTCCGTGTATTCTCCGTCCCGACCTCACACAGTTCCGTTTATTCTCCGTCATGATCACACACAGATCGGTGTATTCTACATCCTGACCCCACACATTTCCGTGTATTTTACACCCTGACCCCACACAGTTCCATGTATTCTACGTCCTGATCCCACACAGTTCCGTGTATTCTAAGTCCTGACCCCACACAGTTCCGTGTATTCTCCGTCCTGATCTCAAACAGTTCCGTGTATTCTCCGTCCCGACCTCACACAGTTCCGTTTATTATCCGTCATGATCACACACAGATCGGTGTATTCTACATCCTGACTCCACACAGTTCCGTGTATTTTCCGTCCTGATCTCAAACAGTTCCGTGTATTCTCAGTCCTGATCCAACAAATTTCTGTGTATTCTCCGTTTTGATTCCACACAGTTCCGTGCATTCTCCGTCCTGATCCCACACAGTTCCATGTATTCTACATTCTGATCCCACACAGTGCCGTGTATTCTACATCCTGACCCCAAACAGTTCCGTGTATTCTACACCCTGATCCCACACAGATTCGTGTATTCTCCGTCCTGATCCCACACAGTTCCGTGTACTCGCCTTCCTGATCTCAAAAAGTTCCGTGTATTCTCCGTACTGATCTCAAACAGATCCGTGTATTTTACGCGATGTTCCCACACAGATTCGTGTATTCTACACCCTGATCCGACACAGTTATGTGTATTTTACACCCTGATCCGACACAGCTAGGTGTATTCTAAAAGCTGGTCCCAGATCCCACACAGTTCCGTGTATTCTCCGTCCTCATCCCACACAGTTCCGTGTATTCATTTCCCTGATCGCACACAGTTCCGTATATTCTCCATCCTGACCCCACACAGCTTCGTGTATTCTCCGTCCTGGTAACACACAGTTCCGTGTATTCTCCGTCCTGACCCCACAGAGTTCCATGTATTCCCCGTTCTGACCCCACACAGTTCCGTGCATTCTGCGTCCAAATTCCACACAGTTTCGTGTATTCTGTGCGATGATCCGACACAGATACGTATATTTTAATCCAGATCCTACACAGTTCCGTGTATTCTACGTCCTGACCCCACACAGTTCCGTGTATTCTCCAAACTGATCCCGCACAGTTCCGTGTATTCTAAGTCCTGACCCCACACAGTGCCGTGTATTCTCCGTCGTCATCTCACACAGTTGCGTGTATTCACTTCCCTGATCGCACACAGTTCCGTATATTCTCCATGCTGACCCGACACAGCTTCGTGTATTCTCCGTCCTGATCCCACACAGCTCCTTTATTCTCCGTACTGATCTCAAACAGATCCGTGTATTTTACGCGATGTTCCCACACAGATTCGTGTATTCTACACCCTGATCCGACACAGTTATGTGTATTTTACACCCTGATCCGACACAGCTAGGTGTATTCTAAAAGCTGGTCCCAGATCCCACACAGTTCCATGTATTCTCCGTCCTCATCCCACACAGTTCCATGTATTCATTTCCCTGATCGCACACAGTTCCGTATATTCTCCATCCTGACCCCACACAGCTTCGTGTATTCTCCGTCCTGGTAACACACAGTTCCGTGTATTCTCCGTCCTGACCCCACAGAGTTCCATGTATTCCCCGTTCTGACCCCACACAGTTCCGTGCATTCTGCGTCCTGATTCCACACAGTTTCGTGTATTCTGTGCGATGATCCGACACAGATACGTATATTTTAATCCAGATCCTACACAGTTCCGTGTATTCTACGTCCTGATCCCACACAGTTCCGTGTATTCTCCGTCCTGACCCCACAGAGTTCCGTATACTTTCCATCCTGATCCCAGACAGTTCGGTGTATTCTCCGTCTTGATCCCACACAGTTACGTGTATTCTCCGTCCTGATCCCACACAGACCCGTGTGTTCTAATCCTGATCCCACACAGTTCCGTGCATGCTTCGTCCTGATCCCACACAGCTCCTTGTATTCTCCGTCCTGATCTGAAACAGTTCCGTGTATTCTGAGTCCTGATCCTACACACTTCCGTGTATTCATTTCCCTGATCGCACACAGTTCCGTATATTCTCCATCCTGACCCCACACAGCTTCGTGTATTCTCCGTCCTGGTAACACACAGTTCCGTGTATTCTCCGTCCTGACCCCACAGAGTTCCATGTATTCCCCGTTCTGACCCCACACAGTTCCGTGCATTCTGCGTCCTGATTCCACACAGTTTCGTGTATTCTGTGCGATGATCCGACACAGATACGTATATTTTAATCCAGATCCTACACAGTTCCGTGTTTTCTACGTCCTGACCCCACACAGTTCCGTGTATTCTCCAAACTGATCCCACACAGTTCCGTGTATTCTAAGTCCTGACCCCACACAGTGCCGTGTATTCTCCGTCGTCATCTCACACAGTTGCGTGTATTCACTTCCCTGATCGCACACAGTTCCGTATATTCTCCATGCTGACCCGACACAGCTTCGTGTATTCTCCGTCCTGATCCCACACAGCTCCGTGTATTCTCCGTACTGATCTCAAACAGATCCGTGTATTTTACGCGATGTTCCCACACAGATTCGTGTATTCTACACCCTGATCCGACACAGTTATGTGTATTTTACACCCTGATCCGACACAGCTAGGTGTATTCTAAAAGCTGGTCCCAGATCCCACACAGTTCCGTGTATTCTCCGTCCTCATCCCACACAGTTCCGTGTATTCATTTCCCTGATCGCACACAGTTCCGTATATTCTCCATCCTGACCCCACACAGCTTCGTGTATTCTCCGTCCTGGTAACACACAGTTCCGTGTATTCTCCGTCCTGACCCCACAGAGTTCCATGTATTCCCCGTTCTGACCCCACACAGTTCCGTGCATTCTGCGTCCTGATTCCACACAGTTTCGTGTATTCTGTGCGATGATCCGACACAGATACGTATATTTTAATCCAGATCCTACACAGTTCCGTGTATTCTACGTCCTGACCCCACACAGTTCCGTGTATTCTCCAAACTGATCCCGCACAGTTCCGTGTATTCTAAGTCCTGACCCCACACAGTGCCGTGTATTCTCCGTCGTCATCTCACACAGTTGCGTGTATTCACTTCCCTGATCGCACACAGTTCCGTATATTCTCCATGCTGACCCGACACAGCTTCGTGTATTCTCCGTCCTGATCCCACACAGCTCAGTGTATTCTCCGTACTGATCTCAAACAGATCCGTGTATTTTACGCGATGTTCCCACACAGATTCGTGTATTCTACACCCTGATCCGACACAGTTATGTGTATTTTACACCCTGATCCGACACAGCTAGGTGTATTCTAAAAGCTGGTCCCAGATCCCACACAGTTCCGTGTATTCTCCGTCCTCATCCCACACAGTTCCGTGTATTCATTTCCCTGATCGCACACAGTTCCGTATATTCTCCATCCTGACCCCACACAGCTTCGTGTATTCTCCGTCCTGGTAACACACAGTTCCGTGTATTCTCCGTCCTGACCCCACAGAGTTCCATGTATTCCCCGTTCTGACCCCACACAGTTCCGTGCATTCTGCGTCCTGATTCCACACAGTTTCGTGTATTCTGTGCGATGATCCGACACAGATACGTATATTTTAATCCAGATCCTACACAGTTCCGTGTATTCTACGTCCTGACCCCACACAGTTCCGTGTATTCTCCAAACTGATCCCACACAGTTCCGTGTATTCTAAGTCCTGACCCCACACAGTGCCGTGTATTCTCCGTCGTCATCTCACACAGTTGCGTGTATTCACTTCCCTGATCGCACACAGTTCCGTATATTCTCCATGCTGACCCGACACAGCTTCGTGTATTCTCCGTCCTGATCCCACACAGTTCCGTGTATTCTCCGTCCTGATCTCAAACAGTTCCGTGTATTCTCAGTCCTGATCCAACAAATTTCTGTGTATTCTCCGTTTTGATTCCACACAGTTCCGTGCATTCTCCGTCCTGATCCCACACAGTTCCATGTATTCTCCGTTTTGATTCCACACAGTTCCGTGCATTCTCCGTCCTGATCCTACACAGTTCCATGTATTCTCCATCCTGACCCCACAGACTTCCGTGTATTCTACATCCTGTACCTACACAGTTCCGTGTATTCTACATCCTGATTCCACATAGTTCCGTGTATTCTCCGTCCTGACCCTACACAGTTCGGTGTATTCTACATCCTGATCGCACACAGTTCCGTGTATTCTAGGTTCTGACCCCACACACTTCCGTGTATTCACCGTCCTGATCCCACACAGTTCCGTGTATTCTCCGTCCTGATCCCACACAGTTCCGTGTATTCTCCGTCCTGACCCCACACAGTTCCGTATACTTTCCATCCTGATCCCAGACAGTTCGGTGTATTCTCCGTCTTGATCCCACACAGTTACGTGTATTCTCCGTCCTGATCTGACACAGTTCCGTGTATTCTCCGTCCTGATCCCACACAGATCCGTGTGTTCTAATCCTGATCCCACACAGTTCCGTGCATGCTTCGTCCTGATCCCACACAGCTCCTTGTATTCTCCGTCCTGATCTGAAACAGTTCCGTGTATTCTGAGTCCTGATCCTACACACTTCCGTGTATTCTACATCCTGATCCGAAACAGTTCCATGTATTCTCCGTTCTGATCCCACACAGTTCCGTGTATTCTACGTCCTGATCACACACACTTCCATGTATTCTACGTCCTGACCCTACACACGTCCGCCTATTCACCGTCCTGTCCCACACAGTTTGATGTATTCTTCGTCCTGATCCCACACAGTTTCGTGTATTCTCCGTTGTGACCCCACACAGCTCCGTGTATTCTACGTCCTGACCCCACACAGTTCCCTATATTCTACGTCCTGATCTGAAACAGTTCCATGTATTCTACATCCTGAATCCACACAGATCTGTGTATTTTACACTCTGATCCCACACAGTTCCGTGTATTCTTCGTCCTGATCCCAAACAGTTCCATGTATTCTCCGTTCTGATCCCACACAGTTCCGTGTATTCTACGTCCTGATCACACACAGTTCCATGTATTCTACGTCCTGACCCTACACACGTCCGGCTATTTACCGTTCTGTCCCACACAGTTTGATGTATTCTTCGTCCTGATCCCACACAGTTTCGTGTATTCTCCGTTGTGACCCCACACAGCTCCGTGTATTCTACGTCCTGACCCCACACAGTTCCGTATATTCTTCGTCCTGATCCCACACAATTCCATGTATTCTCCGTTCTGATCCCACACAGTTCCCTGTATTCTACATCCTGATCCCACACAGTTCCGTGTATTCTACATCCTGATCCCACACAGTTCCATGTATTCTACATCCTGATCCCACACAGTTCCGTGTATTCTACATCCTGATCCCACACAGTTCCGTGTATTCTACATCCTGATCCCACACAGTTCCGTGTATTCTACATCCTGATCCCACACAGTTCCGTGTATTCTACATCCTGATCCCACACAGTTCCATGTATTCTCCGTTCTCATCCCACATAGTTCCGTGTATTCTTTGTCGTGACCCTACACAGTTCCGTGTATTCTAGGTTCTGACCCCATACACTTCCGTGTATTGACCGTCCTGATCCCACACAGCTCCTTGTATTCTACGTCCTGATCCAACACAGTTCCGTGTATTGTCCGTCCTGACCTCAAACAGTTCCGTGTATTTTACATCCTGACCCGAAACAGTTCCGTGTATTCTACACCCTGATCCCACACAGTTCTGTGTATTCTCCGTCCTGATCCGTGTATTCTCCGTTCTGATCCCTCACAGCTCCTTGTATTCTACATCCTCGTCACTCACAGTTCCGTGTATTCTATGTCTTGATTCCACACAGTTTCGTGTATTCTCCGCCCTGACCCAACACAGTTTCGTGTATTTTACACCCTGATCCCAGAACTTCAGTGCATTCTCCGTCCTGATCCCACACAGTTCCGTGTGTTCTACATCCTGATCCCAAACAGTTCCGTGTATTCACTTTCCTGATCCCACACAGTTCCGTATATTCTCCATGCTGATCACACACAGTTCCGGGTATTCTTCGTCCTGAACCGACACAGCTCCGTGTATTCTCCGTCCTGTCCCACACAGTTTGATGTATTCTTCGTCCTGATCCCACACAGTTCCGTGTGTTCTACATCCTGATCCCACACAGTTCCGTGTATTCTCCGTTCTGATTCCACACAGTTGCGTGTATTCTACATCTTGATCCCACACAGTTGCGTGTATTCTACATCCTGACGCCATACAGTTCCGTGTATTCTCCGTATTCTCCGTCCTGATTTCAAACAGTTCCGTGTATTCTCCGTCCTGATCCCACACAGTTCTGTGTATTCTCCGTCCTGACCCTACACAGTTCCGTGTATTCTACATCCTGACCCTACACACTTCCATGTATTCTCCGTTCTGATTCCACACAGTTGCGTGTATTCTACATCTTGATCCCACACAGTTCCGTGTATTCTACGTCCTGACGCCACACAGTTCCGTGTATTCTCCGTATTCTCCGTCCTGATTTCAAACAGTTCCGTGTATTCTCCGTCCTGATCCCACACGGTTCCGTGTATTCTACACCCTGATCCCACACAGTTCCGTGTATTCTACACCCTGATCCCACTTAGATGCCTGTATGTCACATTTAGTCCATAATATCTGAATCCTGAAGGAAAATGGTATCACTGAAGCTAGGAGGAAGATGAAGGCGCTTTGATGTCAGGACAATGAGGAAAAAGTCTTAAGAACACAAACGTCAGAACACTTGAGTTCTAGACACTGAACCCGTGAAACTAACGTAACCGTTCCGATTATTGAATTAAGTTTATGTTACAGTTAACGATACGAAGATCGCACATAAAAGTATATGTCGGCATCGTTCAGTTACCGCGTGTCACACGCTTTGATGGTGTGGTTAACGACGTCGGTCCATGGTATTCTGTGTAATGCCATAGAAAGCACTATGCATTCTATGCAGATTGGAACCTTCACATTCACACATGGTATACACTAGCGTCTTTGAAGTAATTATTTATGGTGATACTGTGTCTAGACTCATTATACGTATAGGATGTAGACGTGGAACACAACGTCTCCTCCTTGGTCGCGCACGTAGCTGCTAATTACAGGTGGTATGTGTCCCGTCAGGGGCTCTATACATTGCTGTGAATGTTACTGATGTATATACGTGTAATATACTTTGTCACGGCTCCATTGTAGAAAGCTGACGAACAAAGACATAGCTGGGCAAAAAGTTCCCTTCAAATCACCAGTAAGGGATAGTGTGTTTCATTGCTTTTATTCCGAGAGGTCGCAATTACCGGCACATTCGGTTCAATGGAATACAACAGACATAACCCTTTGCATAACAGAAAACCTCCAAAACAGTCTTTTTTATGATTTCGAGTCTATTTGAAGAATGTCTCATTTTCATATAATCATAAGGGCCAGGGACATGCGGCTCACAAACACACGCAAAGATGAACATATTATGCCCCTCACAAACACACGCAAAGGTGAACTTGTCACGCCCCTCACAAACACACGCAAAGATGCCAATATTATTCCCCTCACAAACACATGCAAAGGCAAGTAATTGTTTTCAACTGTTGAGAACATCATACGAAACAGAAACACACATCACCATAAGAAACGCAACAGATAGTAGCGTCCAAACATCTCACGGCCATCTTTTTGGAAATGGCCTTCTATCCCTGGTCACAACATTTTGCAAAGGCTTCACGCAGGCCTGGAATGTAGCAACTCTCATTCAGCAACGTTTGAGATAGTAATTGACACGCTGGAATCTTTGCACAAATGATATGTTTGATTGTATTTGAATAGTTGCGAAATGACAGGGAATGAAAACGTTCAAAAGTTCCCACTGGACCACAGGACCAGCGTGAGTGCAAAATTCAAAATAACATTTGAAGATATACTAAATTATCAATAGAAAGTTAACTGGCCACCAGGAGCACTGCAAACTTTGGTGGTCTAGACGAATCTTTAGTAGCCAGTCCACAAGACTAGCGTAAATTTCGCACACTGGAAATGCAGACTACACAGGCAAAACCTACTGAAACAACGCAACACAAAGAGGGAAACATCACAGTTGGAAGGTTGAATATAGGTGACAGAAGAGTTTCCTAAGCCACAAAAAATCAACTGCAGAATTACAAGTACCTCAAGACCACGAGTTAATGATCCACGATCTAACAGAAGTGATAGAAGATGTTGGTCAGTAGATAAACTCCCACCACCAGTAGCACCGTTTACAAACACTTAGTCAACTGTCGACCAGGTAGTAGGGATTGTCTGGGGCATCATACCTGGAAGCAGCATCTGTATGTCTACTATAAAATCTCTTGAAAGCATCACAAGGGCATTGAAAGTTGTTGTATTTATCACACAACATTTGCAGCATATGCCGTATGCTTATTTATAAAAACCAAAAACAACAACAAACAAAAAACAAACAACAAAAACAAAACAAAACAAAACATGTTCGCAGTACTGCTCTCTTTTCCCCACCTCTTTTGGGTAAATCAGTAAAAGGATATCAGATATTAAAGATTCCTGAAGGGTATCAGGTCATCGATGTACCTATTGATTGCATTCAACCTCATAGCCTTGTTTAGAATGGGACAATCACAGCAGTAATTCCTCGTCACACGCTTATAGAAGCAGATCAACCAGTCCAGCCCAATGCGTGTTCAGGGGACAAATGCTTCTAGCCTATATTTCTCACCGCAAAAATATTCAATGACGTCATCAGTGATGATGTCTAGCATTTCACACATAGTTTTCGCGGAGAAAGTAATCATATTATCTTTGATTCTTGGGTCGTTTTCCTAAATCTCCGAAGATCGATGTTCAACAGAAATGGCGATCACCACGTTTTGGAACAGAAGCGCCGTTCATCAAGTCCTTACTTACGTTTTGTTTCATGTGCGACTGCGGTTATAAAGTTGTACAATGAGATGTTTTGACAGAGCCCAGCTAGTTTATTTTTTAAGGTGTCAAATACATTCCTTAAGCTTTGCAGAATCAACATGGCACGAATTGTGCTTGTCATGAAAAACGTGCGCCCTTGATTTCATCAAGATTATGCTTGATCTTTGAGACACAGTTGTAGTGGTACATATGCTTGTGCAATGATTTACCGCTCCTTCCCAGATATTATTGGAGCTCTGGAGCCAAGAATGGACAAATCTGGTGTTCAGAGTCGTCGACAGTTGATAGCTTTGATTAAGATTCCTCAGTTTTCATACTGACTTACCCGATGCAGTGGGGAAGAACGGGTTTGTGTTTCCTCTTTTTCAGTTTTTGCATTTTCCGAAGCCAACATAACGCACTGACTTCGCCCACTCTGGCGACATTCAACCCATTTCTCTTCTCTTTAAGAAAATGTGGCACAATGTGTCCACAGCATCCATAGAGACTTAGAAGTACACTCTAACCGGCAATCCTGGTGCGTCATGTCAGCCAAAAGTAACGTAAGTTACTGCAATACGTTATATAATTACTACAAACGAAGAAATATATTCTCATTGGATGAAGGTAATTGTTGATGTTTCTTCAAATTTTAAAATTTAACATTTACAGAAGTGAAACATTTCGGGGAACGGATTCTTTTCTATTGTCGAACTGTCTTGGAGATAGGATTCGGCAATTCTAATCATTACTATGTAGGCCTAAACATGAAATATGAGTTGTTTTCACTGGTATCATTTATTTCTATGTTCAGGTGAGTAAACATTTTTTTCCAGGCTGTCTTCCGTTCAAAAACTCATTGAGTGCGCTGAACCGATCGGTATAACCTTTAACTGACAGCGCATCTGGTATGCAGCATACAAGCGGTAACTAAAGACGGTTAACCAGTGCAGAGCTCACATTCATCAGTAGAGTTCTCTGTGGTGTATGGGCTGTGTCGTCTCGATAATGATATCTTCTATATGTCCTGTACGATATGTCCCACAATTCAGTAGTCAGTCACGATTCACGACGTCTTGTTATGGTGTAATTGAGAGGCAACTGATGTCCAGCCGAGGTGGAGTGCTAGGGACCAGTTGATCATTCAATGTAGGTCGCTTTCATGAGGTTTGTCAGTTTGCATTAAACTGTTAAATTATATGATTGAATTCAATACGTTTAGACTTGACCTACATGTACTTCATCGACAGATAGTCATAGTTACACGTATTTCAATGTTTGATCAGCGTGGTAGGCGACATAGTGGGATTCTATGTAATTAAGCTACACACTGTGCCCTTTGGAAGCCATAGGTCTGTTACTGAAGGAGATAAAACTGTAGAGAAGCTGTCAACAGATGTATTCATCTAGTTTTCATCAATTCCTGTTGGGAAGAACACATGACGCTTGTACATACAGTAGGGTGAACGAGTATGGAAGTACTGTGATGCTTCTATACCTAGAACGATCAACAGTACTATGAAGTCCTCTTGTTCTGGTGGAATCGTCACCCTAATGTCCCATTACCCGTCCACTGATGTGATGTCAACATTCCGCGTATTATGTCGCCAATCACCAGTATCAAATACTTTTCTGTGGCATGACAATTCCTTTTTCGTTTTACAGTTATGTGAATAGTTCCTCTGACCGGCATTTTGAAGTGTTGGACATGGAAATCACTGACATCGTTTTGGTAATTGTGATATAAACTGTCGGACCAAAGTATACAATCTTGTATGTCTAACAACTGGTTGTCATCTCGAATTTACTTTGACTGAGTATCCTTGTCTATTTTCAGCAAGGTAGTATTTTGATAAGAATTATGCCATTTTTAGTCACGAGTTTACAGTGTATATTTTCTTTTGTTCAGTAGTAGAGAGATGTAAAGTACAAAAAGATCAAGTTGATGGTTTGTCTATGTACGTTGCCAAGTAACATGGTAAATCGCAACAATGTGTAGTTGTACTACTACAGCCTTCAACAGCTCTGACCATCCTCAAAGTGTTACAGGTGAATACTGCCAGTGTATGCAGACAAGTAAAGGGGTACTTGTCACAGTGATTCTGAACAACAGTTGCAGGTATTAACCAAGTACCCTGATTTATTTGAAATATTCATCTAATCTGAATAGGATATTCCACAGACAGGTCACATGCCCCGGAGCTCAACAGGCACTGAGTGTTATATATGGAGGGGGTTGGGGGTTGGGGATGGTGTAAGTCTACATGTCTGAGGAACGGGAATGTTACTAGAGTCAAGTAAAATGAAAATGTTGCTTAGGCGTAGTTTGTGCTAGATTTCTTTCTCAAATAACTCATTAATCTCATATGTGACTGTGCTGGAGATATCATGCTTACCAACCTTTTATATCAAACATTATTACCCACGTGGTACTTCGTAACGGTGTTTCATAAACTATATTTCTTTTAGGGTGGTTGCTCGCATTATTTTCAATTCTATAATAACTCAAGTTTCTGTAATAAAAACGAAAATAAAACCATCTATAAAAATAAGTAAACAAATACGTCTAGTAGGCCTCTCATGAGTGTAAACAAATGTAGCGTCGCCAGTAAAAGTTATTGATTTCGTCAAAATTGACGGACAATTGGTTGGAAGAGTTGTGAATATAATCAAGAAATTGAATACCTTCTGCGTGTATGTTGTCAGGACTGCACAGTAACACACAACATCAAAAGACGAGCGGCGCTCTTGTTTCTCTATCACTGCCACTCTCAGCCGCATCCCTTTCCGTCCTCCCGCACAAACATATTGTCAATGCCATGCCTGTGGTTTCTTATGTAGGGGTCAAAAGCATTTCCGGGAATCTGAACACAATAGGCTTGAAATCGTCTTCGTTCGAGGTTGTAGGCTGAGTTTTCAGACCCAAGTTTCGGTGGAGTCTTCAACATAAACATCGAATCTCAGCAAGTTGGGAATTCCAAGCCGAGATGAGAAGGCGTCACTGGCATCCTGCGCAAAGCGTCGCCGAATTATTTACAGTAACTCGTCCACCGATGAAGAAGATTAAGCTCAACTGTTTGACGCATACAGTTTCTTGTTATTCACATTCATGTTTTCTGTTGAATTTTCCGCTCCTAATTAAATGCTCCCTATAATCTTCTTCTTTGTGAACACTTCTCAACCTAACGACTAGCCCGACAGTGAAGGCCGACTGACGTTTCAGGCAAGATTTAGGTCACGTAGTCAAGTTCAAAATATTTACACTTCACAAGTGTTTTGATGAATTACATTCTTGCTTTTGAAAACAAATCCCCAACCGAAAAGAATTAAATTTTGAATACGACTTAATTTTGTCTTAATTTGTTTATTTTCTTGTGATTAGGCGCCGTTTAGGAAATACATTGCCTCTAAGCAGCGTACGTTTTCCTGGAGTAAAGCGGTTGACATTCCAATCACCACTATGTTGTATTAATTCGCGTTACATGGTTCTATATAGGAAGTCAAAATATTTCCTTATGTTAACGATATAATATTTTTTAAGAACGTGGATAATAAATAGGATTCAAAAGTCGTTCCCCTTTCATATCAAGTTTATGTCCCTCGTGAAATAATTTTGGTTTGTCACGAGCTAACAGATACGTTAAATTAAGTAGCATTCTCAGACAAAAGCCATTTTCCCTAAACGTCCCACGATATTTCAGATTTCACCAAAAATACCCCAAACATTTTGTTTTTCACAACACCATTTCATTTATGCTGTCAAACACACGAAGGTTATTGAAGACGTGAATTTGGCAAACACCCATTGCTTCTGCAAAGGCTTATCGTAGTGCTGGAGTATGGTCATGTAGTCACAGGTGACTTCCCCAGTGTTGACAATAACAACCTCCGTTAGTTATTCAAATACGCCTCACAATTTGGTAAACAGCCATCAGTTGAGACCACAACTTAAAGAGGTTATGAGTGTTTCCAAAGTGTATGCCAACAAATAGAGAATACCATTTTGTAAATGTTACTTCTGAGTGAGACAACTTAGTGCGCCATGCTAGAACACGCGTTCTCTTCCAGATAGCCGTCTTCCATATTCCGGCAGTCCTTGCAGTTGTTCCACTGCGAGGCCTCAAATAACATAACTGTATTAGGTATCACTAACTTATAGGATATTAAACGAGCTTCCCCTTTCATATCACGTTTATGTCCCTCATGAAATAAGTTTGGCTTGTCACGAGCTTTAGCGAAATTGTCTTGTCTACTTGTTGGCATACACTTCGGAAACATAATATGTATTTGACGTATCTGTTACCTTGCTTGCAAATTTAGAATTTAGCAGCATGCGGTCAAATTCTGCTGTTTCTGGTTTTACCAAAAGTTCTTAAACAGTATGAAAAACGTTAGTCGCTACTGTAGAAGACCATTTTCGTAGACGCATCCATTAACAAAGGTTTCTGAATCCATTTGATTTCTTCAGCGTAGATGCTAAGTCGTGTTCCTATTGTGTAACCCTTGTGGTTCCTGAAGGAGAGATAATGGATAACAATCGTATCAATGGTCATTCATTGCGACCACGGCTGCACCGTTCTGTTTGGATATCTGGGAGCAGGTTCAATAGAGTACCGGACTGACACATAACTTAACATGTGTTGTAGTTACAACTATATAATTTCTTCATAGAATCTTATGATTTCCTCGACACCCTATAATGAAGATGGCATTTACTCTAATATCCGTACACTGGATAGAGTTATTCTCAGGACGGAAATGTAGTTGACACACATAGAAACATGTCTGCATATGTCGAGTCCACTATGCCTGACTAGTGTCCATAATTTTCATTTTGTCCAGCATGAATCAATTCACACAAAAAACGTTCGCCGTTTTTAGTTCAACAAGACAGTTCACTACAATGGTGCGTTGTAGCTTCAAAGTTACGTATCGGGATTCTTCAGTTTTCAAAACAGAATTTTCGTTTTAATCCCGTAGTGATGTACTGCGTTGAGATGCGTCCAAATGGAAAATTTCATACCAATAAACTGAATGCATTCAAATTGTGTTAGTTAATGAATCTTTGTTTCTTAAGCTGAAAATGCTTTCACGTTGATCATGATACCCACAGGGACAATCCGACTACTGAGAATTAAACCATACGGTGCAACAGTTTTGTATTCTGCATAGCCAGTGTGAGCCATGTGTGCAGCTTTACTATCAAGCAGCCTGTCTTTTATCTGTTGTTCTGACGAAAACATTCATATTTTTGTTTGATTTTCAGTTGGGGAAATATTGTAAATGGACATATTGATTTTCGTGTCTTAAAACTAAAGGTTGATTATTTTATGCCGTGAAAAAGTTAGCGGTTATTCGATAAAAACGTAACACGACTATTGGTGTTTCCACCTTTAATGAAATATATAGTTTAACAGTGTCACACGGGCATCTCGTCATTTACCAAACTGATTTGTATCGCGGAAACAATTATTACAGGAGGGCATGTTCATCGAGACTGACGTACACGCCGTCCACGGGTGTCCCTGATATCTTCCATGGATGACAGGTCTTGACTGAGTGATAGCCTCCTCACCTCCAAATGGACTTCCTTCGTTGCTCAGGGATGCTCTTTCTTGTGCCCTCGGGATGCATGTCCCCTCACGGAAGTAGTGCCCAGTGACTTGTCAGTGAATAACACGTACAGGTGTTCTGACAATCACAGTGATACCACCCCACACCATTTCTAGGCACTAGCAAGAACGATGGTTGTATTATTAACGGCATGAAAACGTTCATTTCTTCGTCACACTCTGTTGCGCCAGTTAAGGAATTTCAAGGTATACATTGATTTATACGTAAAGATAAGGTTTGCCCAACTACGATTGTTCCAGTTGTCCGTTCCTGACTCCAACGTCGTCTTGCAGTAAATACAGTGTTAGTAAACGTAGTCTCAGTACTTTGCGTTACACTCCTCTACTGAGTATAACAAATATTTGACCTGCAGTATGTTCGCAGTGTCCTGATGACACGCTTACCATTAGCCAATAAATCCGCAAGCTGACATCCCTGAATACTGACAAACACGCTATTGTCAGCGACTGTTTACTCACTGGTGACAGTGTCGTAGCGTGCGCATCACCTGGAATCGGTCGTACGGAATATTGCATTCAGAATCGGATACAAGTCATTTCGAGGTTAAAGTTAAAAAAGTATGTGCGAATGTTCACTTTCTCGACTTGATAAGCTGTGTTCTGATTGACCAGTCTCAAACGTTACCTGACGCGATCTCCTACTAGTTTTTGTTAGGCTTAGTAGAAGAGTGTAACGAATGATGCTGAGACTATGTGTACTTAGACTGGCAGTAATATGACGGTCTGTGGATATCACGTGGACGTTGGGCATGCCCAATACGAATCATCTGTCCATTCACACGAAAACCTGCAGCTCTGAGAAACTCATATCGAGTTACTTTGAGGTAACACAGTGGTTCTGATACAACGGTATTCGTCGCCTGTTGTCTGTCTTACTCTACCTTTGTCAACAACTGTATTTGTCTGTTGATACCGTGACTGATTCGGTAGTTGCTGACAGTGCGGCTTTGAAAACCTGTGTATAAATTCACGACACTCCTCGTCCTTACAACATACCAGCTGTACGTAGTCGGTCTTGACGTCACAGAGGCTGCATGTCAAAGAACGTTTAATTAAATATACAACAATAGAACAACTTTCAGTCTGACATTTATCACTGAAATGTACAACACACTGACACGTTTCATGTTAAAATGCGAATGTTACCCAACCATATTCCGGTGCACATCAGGAAAAAACGCTCACTCACGAAATAAGCAGGTGTACATGAAATACACTAACACGTTGAAAACGGAATAGTCATTGTCTAAACCCATATACAATCACACTACTTGGTTCCCAGATAACGTCACCCCAAAATGGAAAATCTCCACCGTTTTGTTAATATATCTTATAACAAGTCGTACAATGATTCACGTTCGTGCTGGTTAGACATATTTTTGTACGACTGCAGGAAATCTTCATTACTGGCCTAAAGGTACGGTGAAAACGTGTAGGTGGTGTAGGAGTTGTAGGTGGTGTAGGAGGTGTAGGAGTTGTAGGTGGTGTAGGTGGTGTAGGAGGTGTTGGAGGTGTATGAGGTGTAGGTGGTGTAGGAGGTGTAGGTGGTGTAGGAGGTGTAGGAGGTGTATGAGGTGTAGGTGGTGTAGGAGGTGTTGGAGGTGTAGGAGGTGTAGGTGGTGTAGGAGGTGTAGGAGGTGTAGGTGGTGTAGGAGGTGTAGGAGGTGTTGGAGGTGTAGGTGGTGTAGGAGGTGTAGGAGGTGTATGAGGTGTAGGTGGTGTAGGAGGTGTTGGAGGTGTAGGAGGTGTAGGTGGTGTAGGAGGTGTAGGAGGTGTTGGAGGTGTAGGAGGTGTTGGAGGTGTAGGTGGTGTAGGAGGTGTAGGAGGTGTAGGAGGTGTAGGTGGTGTAGGAGGTGTATGAGGTGTAGGAGGTGTAGGAGTTGTAGGAGGTGTATGAGGTGTAGGTGGTGTAGGAGGTGTAGGAGGTGTAGGTGGTGTAGGAGGTGTAGGAGGTGTTGGAGGTGTAGGAGGTGTAGGAGGTGTATGAGGTGTAGGTGGTGTATGAGGTGTATGAGGTGTAGGAGGTGTAGGAGTTGTAGGAGTTGTAGGTGGTGTAGGAGGTGTTGGAGGTGTATGAGGTGTAGGAGGTGTAGGTGGTGTAGGAGGTGTAGGAGGTGTAGGTGGTGTAGGTGGTGTAGGTGGTGTAGGTGGTGTAGGAGTTGTAGGTGGTGTAGGTGGTGTAGGAGGTGTTGGAGGTGTAGGTGGTGTAGGTGGTGTAGGTGGTGTAGGAGGTGTAGGGGGTGTATGAGGTGTAGGTGGTGTAGGAGGTGTATGAGGTGTATGAGGTGTAGGAGTTGTAGGAGGTGTATGAGGTGTAGGTGGTGTAGGAGGTGTAGGAGGTGTAGGTGGTGTAGGAGGTGTAGGAGGTGTTGGAGGTGTAGGAGGTGTAGGAGGTGTATGAGGTGTAGGTGGTGTATGAGGTGTATGAGGTGTAGGAGGTGTAGGAGTTGTAGGAGTTGTAGGTGGTGTAGGAGGTGTTGGAGGTGTATGAGGTGTAGGAGGTGTAGGTGGTGTAGGAGGTGTAGGAGGTGTAGGTGGTGTAGGTGGTGTAGGTGGTGTAGGTGGTGTAGGAGTTGTAGGTGGTGTAGGTGGTGTAGGAGGTGTTGGAGGTGTAGGTGGTGTAGGTGGTGTAGGTGGTGTAGGAGGTGTAGGGGGTGTAGGAGGTGTAGGAGGTGTAGGTGGTGTAGGAGGTGTTGGAGTTGTAGGAGGTGTAGGAGGTGTAGGAGGTGTAGGAGGTGTAGGAGGTGTAGGAGGTGTAGGAGGTGTAGGAGGTGTAGGTGGTGTAGGTGGTGTAGGTGGTGTAGGAGGTGTAGGAGGTGTAGGTGGTGTAGGAGTTGTAGGTGGTGTAGGAGGTGTAGGTGGTGTAGGAGGTGTAGGTGGTGTAGGTGGTGTAGGTGGTGTAGGAGGTGTAGGCGTTGTAGGAGTTGTAGGTGGTGTAGGAGGTGTAGGTGGTGTAGGAGGTGTAGGTGGTGTAGGAGGTGTAGGTGGTGTAGGAGGTGTAGGCGTTGTAGGAGTTGTAGGTGGTGTAGGTGGTGTAGGTGGTGTAGGAGGTGTAGGTGGTGTAGGTGGTGTAGGTGGTGTAGGTGGTGTAGGAGGTGTAGGTGGTGTAGGTGGTGTAGGAGGTGTAGGAGGTGTAGGAGGTGAAGGCGTTGAAGGAGTTGTAGGAGGTGTAGGAGTTGTAGGTGGTGTAGGAGGTGTAGGTGGTGTAGGAGGTGTAGGAGGTGTAGGAGTTGTAGGTGGTGTAGGTGGTGTAGGTGGTGTAGGAGGTGTAGGCGTTGAAGGAGTTGTAGGTGGTGTAGGAGGTGTAACTTTTAGGTGGTGTAGGAGGTGTAGGCGTTGAAGGAGTTGTAGGTGGTGTAGGAGGTGTAACTTTTAGGTGGTGTAGGAGGTGTATATCTGTGGACGAATGAGGTAGTGAATACATAACTTCAACTTCCTTTTTTGTTCCGTTCCTGAGTGAAATAAATGTTACAGCCCTTCCAACAGACTGCTGTTGCTACAGGTCATTGCAGAATAACCACAATGTGTTTTCAGAAAGTATAATATTATCGGTTTTGTTATTTGTATTAAAAGAAAGATCGTCGAATCTGGCTTGGCAGACATACCAGTGTGCACCAGCAACCACACAACTACACAAGAGAAAACAAACAATGAGTGCGTCAGTCAGCCACAGAGTGATTTTACATAACTGGTATACAAGGGAATACGCAGTTAGGTTTAAAAATATGTTACAGTCATTCATAGAAGTTCATAATTCCAAATTATGGCAATACTATAAACGACTTACACACAAAAAAATGGTATGCCACTTACGATACGTGTTCCAAACACCAGTGGGCATCTAGACGATATACACAGTATGTATAGTCATAACACATAGTCTAAGGTAGCCTCGGCCGTCAATCCGGACACAACAGCCGACACTTCACGCCATGTTTGTTTACAGCGTGAAGTAGTCCCTAAAATTTGCATGTGACCTCTCTAATTTGCATCGATATCGGTATATGACCCCAACGGATACCGAAAATATCCGTTGGCTTTATCCTGCCAAGAACCCTATCCATTGTATAATAAGTCAAAATATTTGACAGTTATTTCTCTTACCAGAGTTAATATACAACACTAGTTTATTAGACACATTGAGAATGATTCGTGACTGTCTATCATCCGTATGTTATACCTGTTCTGGCTACCAAAGGTGATAGCATTTGCTGATCAAAGTGTTGCCTAAGTTGTTATTGTGATCTTCAGTGGTGCTGCGACAGAATTGTGTCATATGGTTTGACCGAAGCATTGGTGACAGACTTGTGCAACAGCTGCCAGCTGCCAGTACACAACACATGACGTGGCACCAGCTGTGGATATAGTCCGTGCCGTAAATGCAGATAAATGTATTAAGTTTGGATCTCGGGTGTGTAAGTTAACCTACATCTAAATTAGCTTAATGATCTTTGGCAGGTTTTAGATCATAGTTTACAGCGGTGGGTTAATCTGCAATTAGACAATTTCATATCGCAAAGAGCGACATATAGTATCTTTAATCCTTGTACACTGTAACATGTAGATTATTGTAATATTTGTATTAACCTACTCACTGTGCAGAGTGAAATGTTACGGTTAAGAATTTACCGTGACAAACGATGTAAGAAATCCCCTTGTGAACCAGCAAAACAGACCAAAGACACGTCATAAATGTTCAAATTATGTATAATATGCAACGAGAGCAAGGTATACAAGGTCACAAGTCAATTTCACAATGCTGATTACAAATTCAGTACAAATGAGACAAAATCTAAGGCAATGGCTCACAAAATATATTTAGTAGCAAACTCACCAAAGTCTTGGTGTGAGAGAGAATCAACTATGCAGAATGTAAACACAGCGATCGGTCTGACAGCAGATAATGTAGATTCAGGCGTTGACGGGTTTTGATCATCAAACGTTGGCGATGTAACTCCAGTAAATATGAATGAGTGTTGCCCTCAACACGACAACCAGCCTTTTCATATACTAAGTTGTTTCCCGAAAGTTCGGGCACATACGGACATCGTCAGCATTGTAGAATGCCTCGAATAAGTCTCCCGGAAGTAAACACATAGAACACTTTGAGAAGATAAATTCCGGAAAACGGAAAAGTGTTGTCCATCTATTAAAACGAAATGTGACCCTTCATAATTATTATTTAATTAATAACAAAAATATACAGAAAATACACACTCGTAACAGAAAAAAACACGTTACTTCCCCTTGACATGGAGATGGCGCTGTACGTTCGCCCGGATATGCTGTCAACGTGATTGAAAGTCCCTACATTATTCCTTTAACATACATACAATATTCTCACTGCATTCACGTTTCCCTCAGTCACATTCATTGTCTACCTTGCTGTAGTTATTGCCCCACCTCAGATGAAAACACCCCGACCCCAAACATGATCGATTCCCTTCAGAACACATGGCCCGATGTGGCATCCACTTGTGCGCCTGTCGTGCCGTTATCAAGGACACGTGACTCATCGGGGTAAGAAGAACTCGTCTTCGCTCACATGCTCACACCACAAGTCTCTTGGAGACGTCTACGTAGATGTTGTGACTATCGGGCTTGGCGTCTTGCACGGATGTCATCGAATTGTTCTCGATTGTTCACTTTTCTTTTGCCATGTATAGGACAGGATGTCTTCACGTGTATGCTTGCCACATTTCTAATCACCAAAACACATTTCTTCAATATAACCTAGACACACAATCAATTAGTTTTATCAGTAACTGTACAGTCAACAAATATCAGCCAGTCCAGGACCAAACACAAGCACTCTTCGAAACGTTTTAGAGCGTCCGTCAGATTTGTTGGTGAAGGTTAGTCTGAGTAAAAGGAACCTACAACCTTATTTCCTGTTCCAGGACTACCGTTCGTGTAGCCACCTACCTACCTACAACCCCTCTGACTGGGACGGCATGTAGAAAGCCACTTGTGCTCAGGATGGATTATTTGTCAAACAGCCTCCAAAGGATATAAAACGTGAAGCAGGAGTGCACATTATATGGAAATCAGTGATGACACTAGATATAACCATGCCCTGCCGTTCATGTAGCATCAGTCCAAAAGGGGATCCTGTAACAAACAGTCTGTGCATACATCTGTGGAGAAGCTCGCTAGTAGTATTTATGTTTCCAAAAACAATATATCTGTGGAGCTATTTCCCAGCAGAATACATCACCTACAGATAGAGGTAAGCTGCTTCGGCGAAAATATTCTGTGCAACAGCTATGATAGAATATCCACAACCTAAAGCACGATAATTCTCGGACAAAACCTCAAATACAAGACAGCAAAATCTCACTGAATGTATACGTGTGTTCTATCCAATATTACTCCATCAATAAATACATAATTATTACTATCCGACTTCTTCTGCTTGCCACAGGGATATCAGAACAAGAATATGCAATAAGTATTGAATTAGAAAGCTATTACACATATATCACGTCAGGTACGTAATGCGTTCATATTACATTATGAAACTTAATCATGCATGGCTACATTCTGTCGTAATTTATTCAATGAATATATATATGCATTGGCGTGTGTGCGAAATATAATTAGCTTATTTACTCAAGAGTATTTCGACAACAATCTAATTTGTTTGTATTTGTAGATCGTATGTGACAGAAACAGGGTTGACACTGAACTGTCTAGAACTACTGGTATCTCACTATGAACATACTATTTACTGTCTAGAACTACTAGTACTGATATCTCACTATGTACATACTATTTACTGTCTAGAACTACTGGTATCTCACTATGTAGATATTATTTACTGTCTAGAACTACTGGTATCGCACTATGTACATACTACTTACTGTCTAGAACTACTGGTATCTCACTATGTAGATATTATTTACTGTCTAGAACTACTGGTATCTCACTATGTACATACTATTTACTGTCTAGAAGTACTGGTATCTCACTATGTAAATATTATTTACTGTCTAGAACTACTGGTATCTCACTATGTACATACTATTTACTGTCTAGAACTACTGGTATCTCACCATGTAGATATTATTTACTGTCTAGAACTACTGGTATCTCACTATATAGATATTATTTACTGTCTGGAACTACTGGTATGTCACTATGTACATTCTATTTACTGTCTAGAACTACTGGTATCTCACTATGTACATACCACTTACTGTCTACAACTACAGGTATCTCACTATGTAGATATTATTTATTGTCTAGAACTACTGGTATCTCACTATGTACATACTATTTACTGTCTAGAACTACTGGTATCTCACTATGTAGATATTATTTACTGTCTAGAACTACTGGTATCTCACTATGTAGATATTATTTACTGTCTAGAACTACTGGTATGTCACTATGTACATACTACTTACTGTCTAGAACTACTGGTATCTCACTATGTACATACTACTTACTGTCTAGAACTACTGGTATCTCACTATGTAGATATTATGTACTGTCTAGAACTACTGGTATCCCACTATGTACATACTAATTACTGTCTAGAACTACTGGTATCTCACTATGTAGATATTATTTACTGTCTAGAACTACTGGTATCTCACTATATAGATATTATTTACTGTCTAGAACTACTGGTATCTCACTATGTACATACTACTTACTGTCTAGAACTACTGGTATCTCACTATGTACATACTACTTACTGTCTAGAACTACTGGTATCTCACTATGTACATATTATTTACTGTCTAGAACTACTGGTATCTCACTATGTACATACTATTTACTGTTTAGAACTACTGGTATCTCACTATGTACATGCTATTTACTGTCTAGAACTACTGGTATCTCACTATGTACATACTATTTACTGTCTAGAACTACTGGTATCTCACTATGTACAAACTATTTACTGTCTAGAACTACTGGTATCTCACTATGTACATACTATTTACTGTCTAGAACTACTGGTATCTCACCATGTACATACTATTTACTGTCTCGAACTACTGGTATCTCACTATGTACATACTATTTTCATATCTGATGACGTGGCACATCCCGTCTTCCAGGTAACAGCTGTTCACCATTAAACTGAAAATGCCACGAACAAACAACTACAGACATCTAAATAATTTCTTTAGTCACACACGTTCAACAAGACCGAGTTCTCTCAAGCCCTGTACCTACAGGATTAATTACTATGGGCTCTCATCAAATGGCCACACGTGTTAGTAAATTCAACGTAACAACTAGTTTTTGATGATAGACCTGTGCCCGCGTGCTGTGTGGATCACTAGACATCCTTAGCAACTACCTGTAGGCATCATTAGACATGTGTCTCTGCGAGTTAGAGGCGTGTACCTGCGAGCTGTATACTTCATTAGAGGCCTGTACCTGCGAGCTTTATACAACACTAGACAGCTGTACCTGAGAGTTGTATGCATTACTAGACACCAGTACCGGCGATTTGCATACGTCACTTGGCACCTGCACCTACGAGGTGTATACATGGCAAGACACCAAAACCTGCGATTTATACACATTACTAGACATCTGTACGTGCGAGTTGTGTACATCACAAGACAATTGTACCTGAGAGCTGTGTACATCACTAGACCCTTGTACCTGCGAGTTGTGTATACCACTAGACACCTATACCTACGACATGAATACGTCACCAAACACAAGCAAAGTTTACAGTTCATTCACAGATATGATATGTCTAATCGTTTCCACATTATCCAGGATGTTCCAATATTCACATGTGTTTTGTCCAGATGTACATACTTAATTCATGTCCATTTATTATATTTACGCCTAGCAAACCTCACAATGTCTGAGTATGTTGTTTCATCCTCGCCGTTCTTGGCACCTGCTTTCCGCTGCTGCATCCAGCATGTTGTTGTGGCGTGCATCTTGCAGATATACTCTGTCTGCAGAAGTACATATGGCAGGGGTAGTTTTATAAGCACATATGGAGATAAGCCAGATTTAAAAGCGATTGGTTTAGAGTAATTTATTTTTATTCCCTCTAGAACTGCGAGGCTGTTGAGGCGGACAAGCAGAGGTTCCTGATACTAGATGTATGGTTTTCAAGTCACAGCTCCAGGTAAACACATCTATAATGGATTGGGGGTTAGCCGGAAATATCTCAAACAGACTGTCTCAAACTTGAAAGCTTTTGAAACATGCCTGCTTAGAGCTTTCTAAAATGAAAACCTTAAAAACATTTAATGGGCCGAAAATAAAGCCTAAATCATGATTGAAACCTTGAAGTACGCCTGCTGATCCAAAAGCCTTCATCATCGCTACATGGAAAAAGAAGTTTTTCTCATAAATGAAATGATTCTGTTGAAATATTTATCTGACAATGACGTATATCTGCAAGAAACCTGAGGCTTACACACACTAATATGAAGTGAGAACATGTGTCGATCAGATTATATCACAGCTCGACTGTCCGACTGCTTGTCTGGGTTATGTTACTTCTACCTTCCAAAGTGATTCTGGAAACTGGAAAGCTGCAGTCGGACAGGAAATTTCACTGTCCAGCTGCTCAGTAAAATGGAACGAAAATATGTTTTGGCACACATATAATCGGTACTTCCCTGTAGCCTAGCTGCTGATGCTGAACTCACTAGGCCAGTAGGTACAGCACGTAGGGATCCTCTCTGGTATATACGTCCACATGCATTTGTTGAGTTTAGTAGACGCAGTTGTCTAAGTGCCCTGATCAATGTTGATAAATGGTTTGTAAGCAGCGATACCTGAAGTTCAACACTTCCTGTTTATGTACAAACATGGAGGCTTCAGCAAGGGCCTCTTTGCGATAGGTTTATGATGGTGTTGTTCTTAGTTTAAAGGGGTGGTGGGGTAGCCTAATAGTTAAAGCGTTCGCTCCTCAATCGGGGTTCGAGTGCCCGCATGGGTACAATGCGTGAAGCCCATATCTGATGTTCCCCGTCGTGGTATTGCTGGAATGTAGTTAAAAGCGGCGTAAAACTACCCTCACTCATTGTTTAAAACAGCGCATAGCGATCCATGGAAAAATAAAATAGAGATTAACGGCAGTTTGTAGAAGTGACGGTCCTTCATGTTTCATGCATGACGTTCATTGTCTTTTCAGATATTACATGATTACTTAATCGTATTTTCGGAACGTGCTGTGTGAAACAGACAGGTCCCAAGTGATACGGACGACTTGACCAAACTGTATGTTCTTGATGCACGAAAATCACTTAATCTATACTTGAACATTCAGGCTTTATTAATTTCGGATGCATTACAAATATTTTTCAAGCGTTTCTTTTTATTCACTGACTCTACAAACAAAGCCTATATTTTCTTCGGAGAAGCTGAAATTGTCTTCCTATGCATCTTTAGGATGAGTGAGTGAGTTAAAAGTTTACATCGCATCGGCAATATTACAGCCACATAGCGATCCTTACGGATGAATCTATATAGAACTAGGTTACATAATCATTACAAACCGATGGTATAAGGCCATGCATATATATATGATGAACATCTGTGGCTGTTCCAGTAAGTTCCTGTGTTCATGGTTGGCACTGTCCATTGTTTAGGAAGTGGTATTTTAGATTTGTGTCTTTGCCAGGTGAGGGTACAGGGTATATTTGTGTTGACAATTTGAAGACATTGCTGAGTTTATTGTGATTATTAAACAGGACACATTTACATCATCCTCGATATGTCCAGGCTATAGGTTGCGATAAATCTCCACTTTTTACTCTGTTTACATCTACGGCTCGTCCCTATAATTTTATTGCCTGCCTTGGCTGCTTTTTATCAAATCAGGTGTGTACGTTGGGGGGCTGAGCGTACCAATCAAAACTCATTTTCGCTTTTTAAATTATCTAACCAATTACACTTGGCAACACAATTCATGCAAAGGAAACACTGAAAGAGGTAGAAGGGGTCCTTGCATAGGTATTGTTTTAAAAGTTTGTCAGTATGAGTCGTATAATCCGCCATAGCTGCCACCGCAATCTTTGTTGACATTGGAAGCGGCTTATATTAACTGATTGGCTACTGTGAGAATGCTGAGCCAGCAAAGGGAGGTGATGAAAGTATCGGTCCGAGTCATAGATGCGTCCAGAGTATAGTGTAGACTTATCGCAACGTATATCTTGGAGATATCCAAGATGGATTTAGATATATCATGGGGTAATTAGTAGACTGTAATTCTGACAGTATTGTTTGATAGTATTAGCAACACTACAAATTTAAAAATGACTTGGTTTCCAGAGACCTTGAAACATTCCGTAATGTGGGTAATTGTGGAATCCAGTTGGTTTCCATTCATTGAAACTCACTAACTGAGTTTCCAACTAGATTCCATTTTGGATTCCGCGATTTGGGTATTTCTGTAAATGGAAACCAAAACGAAACTATGTTCAGGGGTTTCTTGTTGGTTTCCATATCTGGAAATTGCAATTGGAAGATCTCATTAAATGGAAACCAACATAAAAGCAGAAAATGTAGTTTCATGTTGGTTTCCATTGCGCTGTTTTAAACTAAGTAACATAAAATATGTAAAGGGTAAAGGACCGACATGAGCAAGTTTCAGTTCATGGAAACTAGGTTGGAAACTATACTGGAAACTAGGTTGGAAACTAGATTGGAAACTAGGTTGGAAACTAGGTTGGGAACTACAACATGGAAACCAGGTTGAAACCTACAATAAACTGATACATTGTAACCAGGTTGAAACCTACAATAAACTGATACATTGTAACCAGGTTGAAACCTACAATAAACTGATACATTGTAACCAGGTTGAAACCTACAATAAACTGATACATTGTAACCAGGTTGAAACCTACAATAAACTGATACATTGTAACCAGGTTGAAACCTTCAGTAAATTCATACATGGGAACCAGCTGGATCCTGCTTGGAGGAGTGGGTAATGAATCGCACTGGAAACCAGCTGGAAATGGTGCAAAATTCAGTTTCAGTTTTCGTGGAAACCAACAGTAAATGAAAAATACGGAAACCAACTGGATCCCGCTTGGAGGAGTGGGTAATGAAACGAACTGGAAACCGTCCTGAAATGGTGCAGTTTGAGGTGCATGGAAACCACAGTGAAACTATAGGAAACTACCTGGATACCAACTGGAAAGTTTAGTTTCCATGACGTTTCTTCTCAGTTACAGTGTTCCGGAAACCAGCTTACTTTTGTAGTGCAATTTATGGGGTGAATTTGATAATAGGAGCATATTAACAGCAAATAATACGTGATGCCTTTTTTCAAGATTTAGTCCAGTAAAACGATAATGTTTCAAAATATCCTTCACAGAGACAACTCGGAGAGTTTCTGCACAAATGGGATAGATAATACAACTGTTTCGATAACACTTAGTCCAGATGAACCATAGTTTGCTTCAACAAAATGCTCAGTTAGTGAGTTTCGTGAAATTTGTATTAAAGTGAGATACATGTATATTGATGTGGTATTATTTAAATATTTTGGGAGGATTTGAGGAAATGCTCAACTGGTGACATTGGTGACATTTGTATCAAAGTGACATACGTCCAGATGGTATTGATATTAATATGAATTTCAGGAAATGCTCAAATAGTGGCATTAAGTGAAAATATTTGAACTAGTCCAAGGTTATAAATGCAAAAATATTTTTATTATTACGAGCACAAGCATTTAGGCCTCTGGTTTCAAAAAGGCGCAAATTGGACTGCGCAGATAATTCCTGTACGTGATAAAGTTAAATGAATGATAAAGCGTTGAGTTACAAATACCTATTATCAAGAAAAATCATCTTCAAGCAGTACTATTGAGCTTTGGAATTCTTTTGCTTGAATTCAGAACTCAGAGCTCAGACATATACATGTACAATCACCAAGTGAATTCAAGATTAGGATTACATCCTATTGTAATACTTTGAATTCATCTGGGTTTGACGTCAACATTGGAAACAGGGTCTGTCAAGTAATTCACTGCAGCCTCCGATTATAATGCAGTGTTTCAAATGGCTATAGACTAAGAATTATTTCAGATAACCAATCGTGAACTTGGGTTGCAGCCTTCGAGGACACCCTTCATTATCTTTATATATGACCCAACCATGCTGTATAAAGAAAGGATTTATTTCATTTTAAATATAGATGCAACATTTATAATGATCGATGGTCTGTTTGGTAACCTCGAATTAATCAGATCTATGAATTATGATAGTATTAAATCCTGATCAGTACATAACATTATTACCACTTCAAGAAGATTCAATCAGTCTTAAGTTTTCATCTGGCTCTTTGCAGATCGAAATGTATATTTGCTGTATGGGTTATGTATTCATGTACAATGTATGCTTAAAGAGATTTTTGATATCATGAACTTTTGTCGCATAAATGTTGTTTTATTTGTTTGTTTTTGTTTTGTCTTGAGATGCATCAATATATGCTTTTAGTTTGTTTGCCGATAAATCCAGCCTATGAACAATATTTCAAAATTAAATATGTTTAAACCAAATATTGCAAACAAACACACAAGCAAACATACTTGCATACATCCTACATCGTGTCACATTGTAGATATAGACTATAGCCCTTAAACAAAAGTTCACGCTTCAGCGGCTAATGCTAATTACCTGGCTCGCATCTCTCACCTGGCCATAGTGCAATGTTGTTGTAACAAGACCGTTTTGGTTAGACTCTGGCTAATTGAGTGAACAGTGGTGCATGTATAGATAGGGCTTTTCTGCTTCACTGATAGAAACAGTTTATTGATAAATTACTCTCACAAACAGGCCATGTTGTGACCACCTGTGCTTGAGTACATACAGTTAACGTCAAACGCGCTATATCATAGTTATCTCTTGAATAATTTGTTCTTGTCCCTATAATGTGTATTAATAATAATTTAAACAGAGACAAATAGGCGCCATATAATACCACACGCTACAACTTCAAAGATTATCTACCGACGTTATAACAACCCCGATAACACATGAAAATCGCGCTACCCTCCCTAAAGATCATCCACATTGGAGACATCAAACGCTACTTGAAAAGCGACTATCTGTTTGCCTTTGTCAGATGACTGGACATGATCTTCAGCGAGTCGTCCATGCGTTATTTCATTCGAGATGTTCTCTTAGGATACGTAAACAATCTGCACGAGGTTAAACTGTTTCTTCCGAATGAAATACAAAGTAATTCATGGATTACATGAGATTTCTTTGATAGTGTTATGATAGAGTAGAACATGGGAGTAGAAACGATCGCTGCCAGATTGCATTCCATGGATCATCTTGGTACGCTCTGGTTTCATTGATCGCCAAGTTGTAATGATCTTGGCTGCAGGATGTGGACGGCATGGTCTGTAAAACCACTGTATAGCGACTGCATTACCACTGTACAGCGACTGCATTACCACTGTACAGCGACTGCATTACCACTGTTCGACAAACCTGGGTACATATGTTACTGCAACAAGCAAATCAACGCCACAGATCAATAGTATAATTAATTTCGCTATATTTATATGGGAAACTTTGACAGTGAAATTATCAGTCAGTAGACTCAATATATGTTGGAATTATTAAATGCAATACGAATGCTGGGAAGGAAAGAGTTGGAATGCACAAGTTAGTTCAGTGACGATCCCTGACAGACTCTGACCATTTTTGAAACAACGTGGTGATAAAACTGTGTTTCGCAGCTGGAGAGTCAGTGAATGTATATCAGATAACACCTTCTCAGACCGGGGCACAGAAGTGCTGAACTGTAATCAAGACTAACTGATAAACACAGCTGGGTAATTAAGTGTCAGTTTAAAGACAGCACCGCTGATGAGCATGAGTACATGACGAGGAGCGTAACATTTTGAAGTAACGTCGAAAGTTTGTGTATATTGAAGTACAGCTCTACAGTAAGTGGACACCGGAGTCACATAGCTCACGTTATGTGTCGTTAACGATGTTGCTGCGTTACGTTCTGACTCATCTTTCAGAAAATGAATTTATATTGTTAATAAAGAAATGCTATCATTTGCATCTGCCATATTGATTTTATTGATTTTACGAAACTCATGTCACAATTAGCTTGCGAAATAAACAAATCTTACTCTCCTTTAACAGAATCAGCATGCCATAGCGGCCTTTTTCGAATCCCGCTGTCTTCTCACAGTCAGAACATTCTTCTCTAGTCTCAGCTTCATTAATTTATCTAGCATGCATTGGGACACTCAATAACAAAACATGCATAAGCTCGATCGCCGCATGCATATTTGTCTCATTGCAGGTATGACAGATTTAACATACGCCAGGGACACAGCTCTCAGCAGGCGGCTCTCCATAAATGCTTCACACAAGGGATAAGCCTCGTTCTGCGTGCCTATGTGCACTATTACTTAGATCTGATTGTCGGAGCTAGATATGGATATCAACTGTTAGCGTGATTGATATTGCAAATGAACCTGAGGATGAAGGTCCCTGTCATGTGAATACCACCACATGAGTAGCGATATTACTGAACCGACATTCGAGCTCAGCTTGTAGTTAAATGTAGTTGAAATAAGTGAACGCTGGCTGATAATGCTTGATGACAAACGAGAACTCTGATTCTTTTAAGTGTTGCAATATGAAGAGACGTACAACCTCGGGGTTAATGGGTTATTTGCATTCATATATACAAATTGCAATTTAACCAAATAGTGCATGAAATCTTAAAATCACATCTTTGGGAATTATTTGTTGTAGTTGGGATATAATTGATGATGATATCCCTTTGATGCGTGTACAGGGTCCTTACAGACTAAAATAACTGCAGCTTGATTACATTAATCGCAAAAGCATGTTGAAGGAGACACGCTGTGTCCAGCGTTAGGGCCTATGAGGAAAACCAGTCGTGAGTCAGTCATGCAGATTGCTTCTCTATCATCGGCAAGTCTGCTTAACAGGGAACATACAACCGTGTAATACATTGCAGAATATAAAAACAGTAGCAAAGGAGAATTTAAGGAGTGATTTTGGACACGACGGTCGGTTCCTAAACACGGAACTCCCTTAAACACAACAACACAATGACTGAAGCCGATCTATACAAATATCGGAACTCTTAATCTCTAACTTACACCCTGGTGCATTGTATTCTGGCCAGGTAAGATGTGATCAGCAAAGTAAGGAGAAGTAAAGGTATGCAGGAACTATTTCCATCTTCTGGCTGCCTTCACCAACATCGGTGCGTAGACAGCTTCATCACTGGATTTACTGGGAGATATCGGCGGGATTTGGACGGAGATTTATCAGCCGCTTCATGCAATTGCCACGTTTCAGTCATGTCACGTGATAGTCATTTTCCCCTTCACCATCGGATAAGGTGAACAGTGGACTAGAGGAAGGATGTAGGCAGACAAAACTACAACACTGTAATGCTGTATGTATAGTTGCCATCATATGTTGTATCTGTTACAGCACAAAACAACTTACCCACTGATACCCAGTTGTTATATCTCAACCATTGTGTGACTGTACTGAACAATATAAAGGCACACTGGGATTGACATCAACATTACATAAACGTTTATGTAAATCTAACACATAATTCCTCACACACGCGGGCTAGTTTCCAAAAACACTGTGCAGCAGGAATGGCTTGACGCTACACCCTGTGACGTCTGTAAACAGTCTGAACCTGTCAATTCAGTGATAGATATTATATCATTGACCCCCAGTAGGTTCGTGGACAAACAATAACGCTCTTCGGCCAGATACCATATGGGAAATACAGTCTATATAGCCCCACTGTCAGGGAATAAAGTGTATATAAGCTCCATTGTCAGGGAATACAGTGTATATAGGCTTCACTGTCAGGGAATACAGTGTATATAGGATCCACTGTCAGGGAATACAGTGTATATAGGGGGAATACAGTGCATATAGGCCAGACTGTCAGGGACTACAGTGTATATAGGCCCCACTGTCAGGGAATACAGTGTATATAGGCTTCACTGTCAGGGAATACAGTGTATATAGGATCCACTGTCAGGGAATACAGTGTATATAGGGGGAATACAGTGCATATAGGCCAGACTGTCAGGGACTACAGTGTATATAGGCCCCACTGTCAGGGACTACAGTGTATATAGGCTCCAATGTCAGGGAATACAGATCAGGCTCCGCCCACAGACCATACAATGAGTAGAATATTGATGCATTGCCTAGAATCTCCACATGGAAACCACAACGTGTTGAGAGTCAACAAATAAGCAAGACAGCACGGAGATTTTCTGGAGCAGAAAATTGAATATACGGTAGCTCCATGTGGAAAATATATATAACACATCTTGAAGCTCCGAGAGTACAATAATACTTCTGATGCACATGAAGGCTCCATACACCTATGATTATATTCATGAGTACAATAGTCCATTGCATGCAAACGGCGTGATTCGAATACATCAGTGACTGACATTATCCGCAGTGGTGCGTACTGTGTCAATATTGTTTATTACTATAAACACTCTTCTAGAAACAGTTGTTTATGATCGTTGGTTCCAGTTTCTGTTGCATGTTAATATCAGATTGAATATGATCTGTTTTCGTTGCTCGCTTTTCATTTGTTGCTCGCTTATTTCGATGTTGATGTTGTGCTTAATACCACATTTATTGTTCTTCTGATTCTACTGTTTAGTTAAGTCAGGAAGTGTGCGCAGACACAAACAGGGCCGGAGTTACGTTCTGATTCCATACAGGGTCGGGTCGGTGGGAAGCAGTATACAGTCAACAAATACACCCAAGCTCCATGCTGACAAGACCAGTGTGAAATATCATCACTTTTCCTTCTCCGTAACACCCTGGACCACTGCTGCGACACAAGTTGAACATAGGTTAATGTTTTGTCTACATAAACATGTAACTAACAACTGACATAAGATCTAAACATGACGCCGTATAAACAGGTAACTAGCCCCTGTGAGATGGAGGATCTGAGGAAAAGGTAAATTTGGAACGTTTGGAACGTTTTAGGCAGTGTTTGGCCGAAAGGGAAATATGGTTGTTTTGTACTACAGGCTGGGACATTGAGAACACGCCTCTCAAGTAATAATACGGGACTCTACTGTCTGGGGGAACTGACGGATCTGCACAGGGAATTTGAAATGGGCATTTAAGTGTCTTCCCAGAGTAGTATCGATTATTTTTCTCGGTTTCTCAAAAACATATTATCTGGTTTCGTAAAACTCAATGCAAAGTTAACGTTGTTTTGGCATATCATATTATGGATCTTTTGAACATGTTGAAAGTCCACACTCTCTATCTTGTATTGTAGCTTGTGTGAGAACACAACAATGCTATATTTAACTATGTATTATTTCCTGATAGGAATACCTGGTATCCCCCGACATTGTGGTAGAGGTTGCTAAGAGATATTAGTCTTGTTATATACATATTCATCTTGTTATTTTTATGTCCACACTGTATGTGTATTGTACCAAACGACTGGAAAGAAAAAATGTTCCAGTGCGTCAACAAATACCATCGATAAGGTAATGTGACAGCAGTTCCAAGAGATATACCTGATTGTCCTCATCAGTGTTAACACGTGTACAACACCTGTCAGATGTGTTACTATGGTTACCCTCTCTAAATGGTATGTGTAGAATTTGTGACATCACTCAAGTTAGAGATACGTGTTGGTATCAGGAACATGCACCTCAAGGGTGTATGAGTTGTCAAGGTAAGTATTTCTCTGCATGGCGTATGTTGGTGATGAATACAGCTACTGACTTTATTCTGCTTGTATACGATGTGGGTATGGTATTTACTATGGTAGTTACCATTTCTGCAAAGGTGGGCTTGGATGGCCATCACAGTAGGATAGCAGATATGGTGAATGTTAAATAACCTGTGACTGAGAACAGTATCGTTTCTTGTAGACCCCGACATGTCGTCACATACTGCAGAGAGGCCCGAACGCTGATGTTAGACAACGTGCTTCGGGGGTATGTGTTTTGGTTAGCATCGGTCGGTCAATATTCACAGGAAATACCGATGTGAGTCGTTGATGACTTATTTCGAACAGCTTGATGCATTTCCAATTTGCTGTTGGACCAGATTTCTATTTCCAGTAACACGTGCTCCTTCATTAACACGCACGTGTTGTCATTCCTGACGGGCATGCTTAACACCTTCCACTTGCACATGAATCTTTTCACCAGTAAGACTAAATTCTTTACTGACTCAGATTCCACACATTGGATAACAACAAGTAAATACAAACACACACGTCCCTGTTTATTGGATTTAACAATAACTGAACTCGATGCGGTCTGGAGCATGATAAAACAAATAAGTCTTTCTTAATCACTGACGTTTTTAGAGTCGTTGTCTCAAATGTGTTTTAAAGTAGAATGGAGCGGTGGTTCCCATATTAACCTGTTGAACTGTACTGTATTGCCGTCTGTACAGTCTGGCGTATTGATATCTGTTGTCACTGTATTTGCTTTTCTGTTAACTACTGTACATGCTCATGCATACACTCAGTATTAGATAAATACTGTACATATTTTGTGGTGTGGTGTACATCACATATCGCCAGAAAGGTTATCTTCTGACAACTTTTGTACAATTTGCAGGATTGCCTTCGCTGATAAATACTCCACACTGCTTCATTGGGTTTTCGCTTGTTTTATTTCCACGTACTTTGATCCCGAGGGAATATGAATGGCTTCTGGAGGAGCTGATCATTGATTGTTATATGTGTATCGGCTCATCACAGAAATACTCCTCAAGACAAAACAGCCTAACTATCAATCATTCTTAGCAATCAGTAAACAAAAAACTCGTTACAGTGACTGATGATAAAATTGTTGTTAACATATAGTGCTAAATATAAAAAATTGAAATACATTCACCTTTTAAATGCAGTTTCTTTTCACTCGTTTAAAGGCGTTTGAGCATTTCATGAAGACGTCCTGGCGGCTTGTGTAACTTTCAGAAGATAAGATAGCATCGATATGTGCTGCAAAATGATTGCAAAGTGAAGATGAAGCATAATGCATAGAGGGAAATAACTCTGACGAAGTCGCAGATGTAAGTGGAGAGGCGTTCGGGTATAGAAAACACCAGAAATCCGCGTGTACTAACTCGCTGTGTGTTTTTCTTTACGGAAACCAACAAAAGTCGCTTATGATTTCCATGAAGAGTATCTTTTACTGAGCTACAAGTAATGCACTTGCAATGAATACCACATGTTCACAAATGATCTACACAACATTTGCATACTTCGGTTTGGAAATGACCTAAAATAAACCTCTTACCGATCTGGCTGGACTCCAACACCTGTGTAGTTATTGTGATGAGTCCTGTCCGGGAAAATACATCTCCCATCGTCAATAATTAGCAGATTACCATCTCTTTCCTGGATGCTATCTCACAGGAATAGCCGAGAAAATATTTTCATTCCCACAACGATGTGAGGATATCTGTTAGATTAGTAAGGTGCTGTTCCGGTGCAGCTATCCAACAAACCAGCTCGCAGGCAATGAGAAGAAGAGTATCACCAGACCTCGACACACAACAACAACGGGCCTCCACTACTGTTTGACTTTTTGCAATCTGAACATACGAATTTATTAACCTACATATCCTATTCTGTTTTCATATTCTCATTTTTCAAAGGCTTTTATGGCTGCATGAGTTCTGTTGAATATCTGGAAGCTGTTAGACGCGGAACTCTCGATTTTGCTACATTATAAATCAAATCGGTTTCAAGTGCTTAAATAAGGATATCAATACACGAATGTGTTGCAGGACGAAGCAGCGGTTTCTCGACTTTCGGGCAGCTTGAAACAAACCACGCGGGGAAAATGTAATAATGCAAATAAGGTTTGAAATATGAAATGAGTAATGGCAACATTGCCTGTGTGATAATGAAAGCAGCTATATCTCAGCACAGCCCTTCCTCTGAGACTGGAATATTGAAATTAGTGACCAAGAATTAAATATTCCAGGGCAATACTGGAAGTTTATTAGAAGCATAACACATCAGTGGTTCCCTGTACGGTCAATCACAATCTACCCCGAACTGATTATGTTACACCGAGGAAGTAATGCGCTGTATACCCGTCTGTTAAATCAAACATTGTGAGCTAAAAGTGCCTCTCTGATGTAACCAGCGTGCTTGATTCAAGTGGAAACCTGCACTAACCGCCCAAATGACGACAATAGAAATAGGGGGTATGGTTCAAAGCATCAAATCCGTTTAAACAATCTGAAACGCTCCCTCCTTCATTTCCCCTAGATTGGAATAGGTGAGACTGCGACGTGTCCTAAGCGAGAGGGCAGTTATCCCGACTGGCTGGAGGAAACATGCCCCTAGGACCTCGGTCATTGTTATTGCACATATTGTTCTCATGGTCGATTTGAGTGGGACTGGTCAACCAGTGACAGCCTCGGAGTGGTCAAGCAGATATCGCCACCGTCTGAACATTTGACCCTAGATATTGGACCTTGGTGATCGTGAAACACTGAGCCAGAGAAATAAGACATTAATTGATTGTTGGAAAGGGAAACCGTGTCAGTATATCCTTGATTGAGCGTTCCGGTCGTCGCTGAAGTCACTTGTATATTCCACTTGATGATGGAAAAGGGTCGCTAACCCAGGATGAAAGAAAAGTAATTTTGGTTGAACAGTACGGTTATGTTTTCTTATGCGGTTTGGACTTAATACATGATGATGGCAGCAATACTGTAAACCTTAAAATGCAAATTGCTTGGCAAGCTTTCAAAGCAATAAACCTTGAGGTACGTCCCTGCATGCTTCACAGTTCGCCTATATTGATTCAGAATAAAAACATGGCAGGCTGATCAGTACATGGTGGAAACAATCTCAACTCTTGACATTCCACGTTTCCTATGTGGTCTGGTATTGGAAAGAGGAATAGTCTAGCTCAGCCCCTCGTGCCTGCTGCGACCTCTGGAGCTCACCGACAAAATACTGAAACTCATGATATGAAGCAGGCTGTATCTACGTGTTAGGTTCTCTTGTTGACGTGAGGTTACTATCATAACTCCACTTACAGTAACCCCGCTGGGTGGTGACGTGAGGGTAGCGGCGTGAGGGTAGCGGCGTGAGGGTAGCGCCGTGACGCGACGGTAGGCCTCTGCGTAGCGCCTTGAGGTGAAGGTAGGTATCTGGGTAGTGACATGAGGGTAGGTGTCTGGGTAGCGATGTGAGGGTAGGTGTCTGGGTAGAGACATAAGGGTAGGTGTCTGGATAGCGATGTGAGGGTAGGTGTGTGGGTAGCAACGTGATGGTAGGCGTCTGGATAATAACGTGATGGTAGGCGTCTGGGTAGTGACATGAGGGTAGGCGTCTGGGTAGCGACGTGAGGGTAGGTGTCGAAGTAGCGATATCAGGGGGTGAAAAGGTGTTGAGTGGGACAAATTATAATTTCTAATAATTTTCTTTCCGGAATATTATACTTTCGATTCGTTGTCTCGATTGGTTACTATCTTCTATACGCACACACATTGTTATGGAAGCAGCCTACAACGTCACACAACTGATTGTCAGTCACAAGGGCTTACTGGTGAGGCAATCAGTTGCTCATGACAGCACAGTCGATTCTATGATGATGTCGTTCGAGCAATGCATTCTTTCTCATGATAAAACACTTCAGTTCATTCAACTGTCAGATCATGGAGCTCGCTAACGCTACGCAAAGGTCGATGGTCATCATTTAAACGGTCATTTAGACGGGGTGTGAAAGTGAAAGTTTGACCGACCACTGACATGATAGACAAAGTTGGGAAATTGCCTTTCTGAAGTAACCTGTAATCTGATGTCCTCTGGTCCTTGCGCTGCATTCACAAGTAGGAAGACCTGTTTAACTTGAAACTTAATGTTATTTTGATTTACCTTCTTAAATTAGAGAGTCCATTAAATTACCTGTCCATGGTGAAAGGATGTTGAAAGGTCCTCATGAACTTACACAATTGGATCTCTCGGGACAGTTCATCAGTCAATACTTACTTTCCAGTCAAAGTCATACACCCTACTTCGGGACATGTGTCCCTAGCCTAAGCTGTTCTCGCTGAACCGACTACTCATTAAGCGGGCTGTCATACTGTTAGGGCATGGGTTTGATGTACATGTGACGTGATCCTATCAAACATTCACAGAAATAAATACAGCGACCTCTTTAGGAACTTTTCTTGAGCTCAGGTATATTAACCAACCACAAACCATCCTTCAACAAAACATTAAACAAATTGTTGTTGCTGAATACTACATCACTTGACTACAATGTGTCTCACAGTATCATTCGTCGATAATCCACAATCATCAGCTTTCTTTCATCGACAACTGATGATTACTAGACGTAGTACATCGATACTATATGATCACAAGGTTCGATTCATCGATTTTTCACGATCATGCACCTAGATTCTTTCCAAACCCATAACCACTGCACGCACCTTGGTTTATCGATAACCGACAATTACTCGTCTTGGTTCTAGGATCACAAACCATCATTCCTCGAGTTTTCACAATTACGAACCTAGGTTAATTGATGATCATGCATCTACATTTCAGGATCGATGGAGCCCAACGTCTTGTAAACATGAGAGATTTCTTTTATACGGATCCAACGCTCCAAGACAATTCAATCTCAATCTTTGACTATCATGCAGCGTTCAAATGACCGCTGTCCGAACTAATGACCACACAAATGAGCCCCTGAGATAGGTTATTTACGGACCAGCAGGTTCCCGGCCTAGCGATGCCAGTTCTTGACGGCTCACCTCGTTACCTGTAGATTGATGTTTTGGAACATTGATTGTCTCGCCCATTGGCACGTGTAAATACAGGTTGTTTTGTTGATATGCTATACTGGCGATCACCGGGCCACACGCATTGCGAACAGGCTATGAAACCCTCGTTGGCTTTTGCTACCTTGAGGTCACTTGCCTGAGTAGTCCCTGTGTCGGTGAATTAATTGGGATAATTGGTGTTTATTTGTTGCTTTCATAGTTGTTGTGAGATGTGTTATGACCTATATTCCTCTGATAAATGTGTTTCGTATTGAACGCATCAGTTACCGTTGTAGAGTGTGCAGCACAGATGAAAACTGCATACATTCTGTGACTAGATATTAGCTGTATGATACGCAGAATCGCCCACATGGCCGTGACCAGCTGCTGCAGTCTGTGATCAAAGGGAGACCACTGCGACAGGCCTCATCATCTGCCCAACTAGTGCTGAAATTACTTGGTCTTGTCTTGTAATCTCGCCAGGCCGTGATACCTCCCTACTACCTGCACCGCATGCCATTTACTCTCAAGAGAATATCCCCATTCCACACACTCTTCCATCAAAAGTATACCAAAAGCCCGAACTCAGGCTGGCAGTCTCGGTACGATATGTTAACGAGTTACTGCTTGTACTAAACGTTTGCTTCATCGCAAATACACTCTTAAGTTTAACCTTTATGCATTTCTACATGTTACGTTGCACACCTCCCTCCCCAGGGTGCTCCTAAGTAACAAGTATTGAAAGCAGACAGAAACGTCTAGATAAACAAACTGCTAATGAAGTGGTATAAATAGCTATCACATTGATACCGACTAGGAGTCAGTCTTGCGTTTGTTTGTCCCTGTTCATAATAAACACAAAACACAGCCACAGGAGATGCGACCGTAACCTGCACTATAGTTTTGTGTGGAACTGTTTTCAGGTTGAACAGTCCCCCTAAAGAACGGAACAGCATTTATGAAATAGATTGGCGATATGCGCGTTAATGTCATTCTCTCTTAACAATAAAATAGTGCAGTAAGTGTGTTGCAAACAGCAACATGTATAGATTTGCATGCAGCAGTGTCTGTAATTTGACTTAATAATGCAGGCTCTTTGAAAGAGTTCGTCGTAATAAGATCAAGCAATCAGTTTCCACATCCACAAAATACCTCACCCTTGCCTTTTAAAATCGTCCTATGTAAAATATTTTTCAATCATCTTCAAGAAAAAACCTATGAAATTGAAGGAGTTATTAAGTCCGATATTTCGCTTTGGTTATCTGATCCTATATAGCATTGCAAGACAAATATAGCCACGGGAATGTTTTCAAATGTCAGCTTGAAATAGTTCTAAGCAGTCTCATGTCAGCAAAGATTTGTGTTGGAAATAATATCGAATTAAGGCGATAAGTTTTAATTGAAAGATTAATACACAGAAATGAAACTGATACAATTAAAGGATGGGTGTGCGTATTCACATTATTAACATGAAGAGGAAGTATTCACAGTTAGTGAGTCGTAACTCTCTTCTCTCCTAAGTTAATCATGGTTATTATGTATTTCTAGACCATGTTTTACTGGAAACGACAACAGTGCAACGACACAGCTGCAACACTAACGGAAACATACTGGTATATGTGGGTGCAGCTATCGGTGCATACTGTACTGCAATCCGCGTCGTTCAGTTTACGAGGTACATATCTACCTTGATACATTTAACACATTTAGCATTTATGATTTACATCTTGTGTTTCACTGTTTCGTAGCTAATGGCAATGGCACGTTCCACACAGCGTCGTTATTAGTATCAGACATAAGTATAAAACATTTTACAAAATTTCATTTTTTTACATCGCATTTATCCTCTTGCAAATGAAGTTTCAAAATTCTCTTTAGGTAGAATACTTTTATGTCCGGCATGCACCTGTAACTGAGTACCTCGTGTTCTTAGTAAAGCTAAATGTCGCTTCACAATTTGATTGTTGACAATTTGTTACGTAGTTTTCTGGAAAGATACTATTATGTATTCTTATTAAACATGTGTCGCATCTAGTACTCTCAGCTAGAATTGAATGCCACTCGTGTATAGAAACATCTTACGTCTTTACGTCTCATCTCTATCTCGCAAATGACATATGTAACGTTTGTGTAAATCAACCATCATTACTTGTCACAGGTAACCTTTTTCTGTTTTATCCAAATGGATATATTGATGAGATAATATTTCACGTGTATTTCGTTGTGAGAAAGTGATACACCTTGTGCGACAGTGTCACAAGCTTAATTCTACCTGTAGGGTCAATAGAGGGAAGTTGTGTGCTAAATTTAGACTCTTACTACATTTCAATCGAATACTGCGATGTACTAGAACCCTTATCTGGTGCACAGGATCATCTAGCAACTTACTATGTGTTTATAGTGTGTATATAAAGAGAGCTAGGAATAGTCTGTCATCTGACATCACACCTCAAGTAAACCACGGCACATATTGTATGTGATGATCAAATCCTGTCCATGAATTGTTTCAAGTTGGATTGCTGTTGCTGAGAGTGGACTGTTATCTCTTTGTGTCACTTGTAATAATTACAGTTCTTGTATTATACTGGATCTGGATGTGGTGCGTTGTACATTAAGCGTTAACGCAATTACGTGTTCTCATATGCACATTCTTCTCTTCAGCTTGTACATTCTACCAAATGGAGACATCGAGAGCAGTCATTCCCTACAATTCCATCTATATGCTGATGACAAGTTGTATATTTCCATCAAATCATCAGAAGTTTCGAAAGGAGTTCATAAGATCGAAAGCTGCATCATGGATATTCGGGAGTGGATGGCATTCAGCTATTTGAAGTTGAACGACAGCAAGACTTAGTTCCTTACCACACGTTCACGACAGAAGTTGCCACCTTGGACCACATTCAAGATAGGAACTGAGGATGTAAAACTCAGTCAGAAATCTGGGAATCATCTTCCAGTCCCATTTGTTCCTGGATATGTCAAGTCCATCTGCACGTCATGTTTCTTTCACAAGATCCTCAACCTCTTTGGGGACATGCTCCTCATGCTCATAATCTGATCAACTATCGCAACTCGCTCTTCTGTAACACGTTACCTGCATCTTCTAAATTGCAGAAGATTCAGAACGCAGCAGCCCATGTGGTCTCTCGAACCCATCGCCGTGATCATAAATCTCTTCACTGGCTTAAAATACCAGATTTACTTCAAGATTCTGCTACTGACGCATAACTGAATCTACGATGACCACCAGTACCGTGACTCCTTTCCCGCTTGTACATCTGCATGTACCTACCGGAGCACAAAGATCAGTGGACGCACTCACTGATTCAGGCCGACGCATCCAAACACTAAAACCTCAGTGGATGATAGCAGCACAAGCTCTATCTTCCAGTCACTTTCAGACCACCTCAGTCTTGGTCATGCTTCAAGAAAACCTACCTCTTTATGATGACTTTTAAATAGAACTCATTTATACTTACTTTTAACGATGTCTGCGGGGCCGTTGAGCATCTGTGATGGAACCTACGCACTATTCGAGCTACTTATCATTGGCATATATTACTTGGACTTCAGATGTGTGTGGTAACTGGCTGTTAGAACATCTGTGATGATAAGTCATCTTCGTGTACTTATATGGGAAACAACCGGACAAATTAATCTCGGTATAATTCTGATGCATTATATTTATTAAGAAGAAATAACAAAAAAGCAAAGAAAAAAACTTAAGAAAAAAAGCAGAAAAAAACCCAGTATATCAGACTGAATTACAAAAAGAAAACAAAGCATTGAATACAACTACGGGCTACAGTGCGACATGATTTGAGATCTATTCAAATGTGTGAGTGTGCATGAGTGCGTGCGTTTGTGGTTGTAATTCCAAGCGAAAGAAACAGCATTTCAGGTGAAATATTATTTATAAACTTTGTAATATTCTCAGCCATCAACTGTCATAATTTTCTTGGTGTAATATGCATCGTTTGTACCAACTGTGTATTTACATTTCCTGAAAGTTATTTCATGTAACAATGAGTCAAGTTATATACTAAAAGAAGTCGAAAACCCATAAACACTTAGGTGTTACATCTCAGTGCGATTGTTCTTGGAAAGTACATATTAGTGAAATGATAAAAAATTCTAGAATGGTAAATTGTGTGAGAAGTTTAAAATAGCGTTACTTCGCATCACGTATTACCTACCCATTAGACAGATCACTGTTTTGAAATTTCCTAGGTTTCTGGATAACAGATAACATGATATGCCTCACTGGTAATTTGCGATTTGTAACTCATAAGGGTATTCCATGTTTTCAAAGGTGTTAATGTTTAAAAAGATATACACAGAGTACACTGGATGCTCAGATACATGAGTTAATGTCTGACTGCAGTTTCCGATAAGTATCCTTTAATGAATAATGCATTTTTGAAATAATTAACATCAATTTGACCCCATGGTTTATTCTGTCTCTCTTCCAATTTGAAGAAGTAAATGCCTGAGTCCTCATCCAAGAGTTCTCTTCCTCACGGAACTGACACGCTTTGAAATACCAGAAACATCTGTATTAATTTACTGTGTCTGGAAGGTCAGGTAGCACTATGATGCTACATATTGTAGGTCGATATACTTGTGCCTCTGGCCACAAGAGACTGTAGTCATCATATTGCAGCACCTGGATGTCAATATGCCTCTCACTCCTGACAACGGGCAGTATACCCACAGACCTGTGTAAAAGAATACTGGCATATGCAATATTCTGTTTGTTGTTTTACGCCGCAAACATTTGTTGCTTTCCTACTGAATCACCGCGTTCGATAAATAATCAAGCCACCACGATGCCAGCTGTGATCGTGCATGCGTTCCTAACGTTACTCATCGGCTGCAGCATGCTGAGACCATAGGAAAGGTCCAGTGTGTCTCAATACATCTTGCTATCAAACAGCCGATGTGTCTTTATACACCTTGTTATCAAACAGCCAATGTGTCTTTATACCCCTTGTTATCAAACAGCCAATGTGCCTTTATACACCTTGTTATCAAACAGTAAATGTGTCTTAGTTATCAAAAGAATGTCCAAAATACATAGTTTCGTATGTCATGAGATGAACAGGACGTTAAGCCTTATTCTGTCGAAGTAGTCATAGTCAGTACAAGGAACACATCAAATCACTGATGACTGTCCAGGTTCGATTATTGTGCAGCAGTCGTGTTGATATTGGGCTATATCCACAGTGCATGCACACCTACTGCAGCGCGAGCTCCCACGTGACATATATGTATGCTAGATGGAGTAATTAGCGGGGGTAGACTCTTTATTGACCAAGGACTTCTAGCTGACTCTGACCGTCAGCTAACTAATGGGAAGCTGTTGACGCTGGCTTCACTCTACAACTAGGCGTAAGGTGACCTACACCAGAACGGCCTGTAGGGAGATCTCAGTCCCATTTACCCTTCCACGAGACAAACAAAGAGATATAATCATGTAAGTACACAAGTTGACAATTGGCAATAGACATGCGCCGAAAGGAAACCCTTATCCCCTTCCCTTAACCACCACCACCGCCACACCCACCCCCGCACCCAGACGCCTAACGAATATATATGGGTGGGTCGCTATTCTGTAATGTGTCACTGCGGGTCACCCAATTGCTCTGTGTCTGCTCCTTGACCAGAATGTGATCGCTCTGTCACCAGTCCGTGGTCTCTCTGTGATCAGTCTGTGTCTAGTCTGTGATACGTCTGTGTCCACTATTTGACCTGTCTGTGATCACTCTGTGACCAATTTCTGTCAGTGATCAGTTTGTGATCGCTCTGTGGCCAGTCTGCGACGAGTTTGTCTCCAGTCTGCGTCCTCTTTGTAACCGGTCTGTGATCAGTCTGTTTCCAATCTGTATTCACTCTGTCATCAGTCTGTGATCGTTCTGTGACCAGCCTGTGTACAGTCTGCGTCGGCTGTGTGACCAGTCTGTAATCAGAAGCTGTGGCAAAACACAGCCAGGTCAGCTCCAGATCTGAATAACAGGACTGTCAGCAAAGACATGATCATGAATAGTGGATAGTCCACACGAAGATAGAAAACATTGGAGTATGATTGTGCGTCTGTGTGTGATGCCCGTTAACATAGAGCTGATAATGACCAAGTGAATGCTATGTACTGACGAGGTACGCGTGGCATGTGGCACTGTTGGAAACACTTCCTGGGGATCACAGTTGTACAATGAAATCTATACCTGGTATACTGTCTTGCTGAGTGTATACCAATATTATTATCCATCTCTTAATCTCTATCTACACCTGAAATATGTCAGGGAATTGTTTGATCATTAGGACTGGTACATACATGAACTACAGTGGAATAGAAAGTTCACAGTTGTAAAAGGGATTTGGCCAAAAGTTGAGAATACGCTCTTCAAAACACCGAAACTCCGACCCAACAGTACAAACACAACTGTATCATCTGTCTCAACTATATCACTATAGAGGAATTATTTCTTGTGTGCTTCAGTTTTGGCTACTATCAAACACAGAAGGTTAGAATAGGATACAGATAATACAGGCACAGAACTGACAAAGGCATTTGTATGGCTCACGGCGTGCTAGATGACTACGCAGGTAATTTTAATAGCTTTGAATAACAGAGGAGTTTAAGTATCTGTTTTATGGTCTGGCGTCAGCTTGTATTAAACGTGATACTGGCAGCACTTTAATGGTAAAATGTGCACACGTGTTATCTAAATTTGAGCTTGAGTGCATCAGTGACACTGTGGCATGAGAGGCTGGATGGGATTTAAATATCTGCACAATCAGTAACAGCTAACTATTCTCTTAAGAATACTGAGAAGACTGTGTTACTAGAGCTTGGTTTAGAACGCCAGTTAAGATTATATCGTTGACACCTGTAACTTTGACTATACGCAGCTAAGCCTTACACTAGACCGCGTTTGTAAAGGTTTGTATTGAGTCTTGCAATTAACGTTATCAGTTATCAAGAACGATCACAGTGTACATTGACAGATCGCACAAAGTGCAACAGGCCGATCTCTGTTTCAGTATTATTGGGAGAGACATCTCCCACATGATGCGTCACTGAAACAAACGACACGCGATGGGCGTGTCGTGCTCTGTCACGACCTGCTTAGGTATCCTTCCATTGTCAGACATCCCAATAGTCAGACGGGTTCAACAACAAACCGTTTGGCTGAGTACACAGCAAACCCCCTGTTACCTCTTAATGAAATTGGAATGACCCATAGAATTAGTAACAGAACAAAAAGAACAGAACACTCAGACTGATATCAACGTCATTCCGGGCACAACTGACAATAAGTGATAATATTATGGCGGAACTATAGTTAGCCGTAAGATCTTACAATTTGCATGACATGTTTACACAATTTGTTTTATTACAATATGTGTCATGGATGTGAAAAGCGTTGGCACTTAGAATTAAATGAAGTGTAATTATTCTACTTCGAGATGAAATAGGAGACCGTGAAAGTCATATATAACGTAAACCAGAATTAGTACAAATATTCTATATATACACGTGAAATTCGGCTGCAGTTGTGTATTCATTCACTTTGAAGATTACGTATACTGCAGAATAAGAGATTGAAGGTAACTTAGACTTATTTGTAAATAATTTAGACCGAAACATACGAGTCAATGAAATTTAATCATCAAGAGAAAATGAGACAATACCTAACTCAACATAAGCCATATACAACTGGGTATTTTCGTGATAGGTAATAACATTATCAAAAAAGTTATACAATTGTGTATGTACAATTTCCTTTTGTTTTAAATTAAGGTATCGACATATTTCAAAACCATCCAACACGTCCGGTTTAACCATTGAAACGATGAAATATATAGTGATAAGTCCACTGAGTAACAATTAGGATGCCTAACTAATGGGACGTCTAACTAATGGGAACAAATAGATGCATACGAGAGTTACACTTAGTGTCCCGGCTGAGTGAGGTGGTGGGTAATGTATGATTGTGGACGGGTGATTACCAGCAAGCTATAGCGTGGTTCCTACAATATCAAAGCAAATTGTGATATATTTGACATTCAGATTAGAATGATGAGCCAGTCATCTTCAGAATCAAATAACGAAACGCAGACAAAGTTTCCGGCAACTGGCAGTAACAAAAAGTTGGCAATTGCCTCCAGAAACACGAAGCAGCATCTAGCTTCAGGATGGATGACGTTGTTGTTAGCATCAGATGAAGACTGGCCAGTGTCACATGTATTGACTACAACGTGTTTCTCTCCCCTCTATAAGATGTTACACGAACCATATACAGACGTTCTACGGATTTCAGGTCTGAGCATTTCTGGCCATGTCCGTCCTGTTGACTTGCTGTATGTGCCGCTCACGTCAGGGGCATCACCTGTCATCCTGGTTGTCCTGTTTAAAATTTCTGTCCTACCCTCTCTAGTCAACCTGTTGCCTCTACTGAAGGGCTATAGTACTATCACCTAAGTTATTCACGCTCACTCTGTTACGAGAGTGTATTTTCTATAAATTGTGTTATTGATTATAATAGGTAATAATTATTATCGGGTCACATTGTTTACACTATTGAGTGATTGTTGTCATAGGTCACATTTCATGTCATAAATGTTCAGTACGTTTCGTATTTTGGCAGCATGATTTAAGGTAGCACTCTAGAGTTACCTCCTCTTGAATAAATGTTTTGATTATTTGTGCGTATTTCCGGGACACTACTAGAGAATTCTACATTGATGGCGATGGTCGTATATGCTCGAACTTTCCGGAATCCGGGTGTCGTGTTAGTACACGAGACAGACACACACACACAGATTACTCAGTTGCATTGTGCATGAAACGTCTGTTGTGAATCTCCATATCTTGCTTTCTGTGTAATACAAATATTGAAAATTTCAAACTTCTCAGAGTTTTATTTTGCTGGTTCTGAGGGGATTGCTGTGTCAGTACTAAACCCACATGTAAAGGAGTTGAATTTTGCTGACGATACAGCCATAGGTAGGATAAGGAGGATTCATACAGAGAAGAAGTGTTTGGATTTTGGCGTGTTGCAGGGCTAACTTTCTTGAACTAAATGTGAGGAAGACAAAGAACTCATTACTGACTTCTGCATAAAGAGACTGGCTATGACCAACGATCAGACTGTTGAGATGTTAGAGGAGTACATGTACGTAGGGACATTCATGGATAACAAACTAACTTTCACTCAAAATACCAGTGCACTCTAAAACAAATGTCATTCTCGCCTCCACTTGCAGAGAAAGCTACGCCCGATTCACACTAATTCCACTCTTATGTCTTTGTTTTACAAATTTTAACAGTTTGTTATGCATTGTTGGTATGGAGCTCTGTCGTTTCAAAATAATTAAAGAAGAGTTGATAAAGTTGCAGGAAACGTGCGTCTTGTAAGATTAATAGTTCAGGCTCAATGTACATCATGTCTTGTAAATGTTTCTGTTAGAATTGTACAGGACTCATGAAATGTTGACATATGAAAGCAACACTTTGCATAATCATAAGGGTTGCAGATATAACCATAGCACATCAGTATCATTACAGCTGCACTTACACATGCAATACGAAGATGGCATTATCATGTGGATGATAGTATACTCAGTTAATTAGAATGTGGTTTACGCCATAGAGAATGTATGTATAAATATATGTATACCAGATACTGTACAAATAGATATAACCATATGTACCCTGTCATTCCCACGGGAGTATTGTTGTCCTGGTACGTCACTAATGATCTTAGTGACAAGAAAGCATTTGTGGAGACAAAGGTGTGGCATGTAGGACACCTATTTCAAAACTATCCAGTCACTGAAATATCTAGGCTTACACTCTGATTGCTAGCAGTACTACACGACACTGAAGTGGACTTACCCAATGAAATAACTTAACAAAAGAAATGAGCTTTAATGATATTACTTTACTTACAACGTTAACAGCTTAAAAATCTTATGCCGCCTTAAATGAGAGATTTGATTTTCTATAAATCAGTAATGATGACTGGTTCATGTATGTGAAATTTAGACAATAAATAGTTATCAATTACTGTATTTCCTGAAACGTGCTAATGACATTATTTTAAATATGTTCAAGTAAAACAGGTAAATGATAAAACATAATTACTATGTACACAACTCTTACAGATAATGTTGTTCAATAATGTTGTTCACTATGCATTCAATGTCATTGGTGTCGCTCATGTCGTAAATGTTATTTTTCTCATGTTATCAACTTTCATGTACACAAAATTATTCTCTTACAAGCAATAAAGTATCATCATTTCTTATCTGCCATACACGCTGTTAGTGTTCCCGCAAGATGCGGTAGTTGAGAGGCTATGACATGACTGAAACACTGCTGAAAGTGACATTAAGCACAACGCATTTATCTATTATCCTTGTATAGACAGACGTTACCGGGAATAGTAATTGTTGACGACATACATGTGTAATTGCTGCGTGAAAAATAAGCGTAAATACTCGAACCAAGTGCATTTAGGCAGCATCTCACAAGAGACTAATTGATGCGATTTTAAAACACCCTAGAGTAATTACACCAACACTTGTTTCTGTCAGCTGCCAGATGAATTACGCAATTGGACAATTTTATGCCGACAGACGCCCAGTAAGAGACTGGCGAAGACTGTAAAATAGACCCCAGTCAATTACATCTGTAAATCCGTTTCCTTTGATCACAGACTGACGTAGTGAGCTTGGCCCGTCTGGATATAAACACACTGTGAAGGAAGGTACCTTAAACCTACCTAACTAAACGAGAATTATAGTGTTCTTAAAGGTGTTTGCCAATGTCAGCATGTGCTTGAGCCTGAAAATATTCGATAAAGTTTTCACTTCTCGCGCAAGGCGCTGACGAAATCGGCGGGCATTTGTCTTCCTTGCCACTATTCACCCCATTTATTTCTGTTTTGTTTATTGTTCCATATTTTATAATTTTACCAACTTTCTTCCATGTTTGCTCGGAATTGTTTCTTGACCACGTGTTTTCGTCTAGCCCTGCTTCCATGTTAATATGTTTCCGTTTCTCTGTCAGCGTTCTGTTATTTCTCCAGTCCTGATCTACTGTTTCTCTGTTATGTTCTCTTGTTCCCCCGTCATTGTTCTATTATTCCCTTGTTGTTTTGATACCTCATTCTCTTGTTTAGATGTAATTGTATTATTGGTGCATCTCCCTAATTCGTTCGGCATTGCCAAAGTTGTTATGTGTTGCCTGAGCACAGTATGCACTAACAGGAACTCAACTATTATGAGGTTCAACCTTAATAAGTTCCCTCATTATCAAATTAGGCCCAGTTAGTTAGTTTGTGTGCATGCGACCAAAGGACTGAGTACAACTGACTGAATACATCTAAACAACGGAATTGTATTACACTTGGACGAGAAATAACGCCCGATCCGATGGCAGATACGTGACCTCCTGTGAGTTGAGTAACAAATCACATGCACGGGCCAGCCGATGTACGCACTTGGGTGTGCTACAGTAATCTAATCCCTAACGATTCACATCCAGTATAGATCTTCCTGTTTATGTAGGGAGGGAGGAATGAAGCACCTAGCTGGACTCTGCTACAGTAATCATCTGACAACGGCAGCTGCATTTTCTTCCCACAGAGGTTACTTGTCACATCTTCCTACGTAACCTCTGTACTTATACGACCCTTTCATGGTGCGAGTGTTCAAGACTCGTGATAGGAGGCAATCAGATTTAGAAATGCAGTCAGCGACCTTGTTTCAAAAGTGATCGTTCGAAAGATCTCGGTAATTTCCGGATGCATCGTGAAAACTAGAACCTCTTCCCGAGGTCGATACTCAGATGTTTCTTCTAGACAGAACTCAGTCGTGTCATTTTTGTTTCTCCGAATTGCTGGCATTTGTCAAGTTGAATCTAGGTCGATGCAACACGTGTTCTGATTCGACAGAAAAAAGGGAGATAAATCTGCTGCCATTTATTGCCGCTAGGGGAAGAGAATGCGGTAGCTGGTGATAACTTCCAAAAGGGTTAAAACTAACTCACTTACTCATTGTGCTGTGAATACCGACCATCTGTAGAGCTGAAGAACAGGGCGGGCATTGACTGGGATCCAAAGAGTGTGGAACAAAAACATCTTTGAGGAGTTTGTAATGTATATTGTTGCGCCTATATGTGATACCTGATAAGATAGACCACAAAACAACTCGAGTCGAATGCTTTGCATTTTCGAGGTGCGCGAGGCATTCAGTATTGTTGGTTTAGAAACCCTTAATGCGACTGACAGTAGGAAGGCAGAATAATGCCAACATATGCCTCCCTTGTGAAATCTGAAAGCACACAATGTCACCAAATATACTTTAACAGACGTAGTCTCAGTCTTCATCCCATTGTTTGTACACACTAATCAGTCCGTGATTCAGATTGCCTCATCACTAACGTGTCAAATATCCGCCGAAGTGTCTTTCAAATGAAGGTTGTTTCCTACATGTCACACACTGTAGCTTCCATGAGTGTCCTTTTTTCGTGAAACATCAACCTTCGGACATTTCCTACATGATTCACTCTGTGTCCTGACCAACTGCAACATGATCCATCCAATGTAAGATCCACAGAATAGTGTCAGTCTTACATGACCCAATCCGTGCAGTGTCCTACAAGATGCTCACTGCACCGTATCCTATATGACCCACCGCGTGTTGTTACCAAAGTGACCTCCCATTACCTCTCCCCCGGTGTCGTGTCCCACCTCAACTCCCCCGTGTCGTGTCCCACCTTAGCTCCCCCGTGTCGTGTCCCACCTCAACTCCCCGGTGTCGTGTCCCACCTCAACTCCCTCGTGTCGTGTCCCCCTTCAACTCCACCGTGTCGTGTCCCACCTCAACTCCCCCGTGTCGTGTCCCAATTGATTACACCCACCCACCCCATCCAGTTTCGTGGCAACCCTCGTGTCGTGTTCCACTTGATCTTCACCGTACAGTGTCCTACCTGATCAACCAACCCCCTGTGTCATGTCCCACTTGATCTTTACCATGTATTGTCCCACCTGATCAACCCTCATGTCGTGTCCTACTTGACCTTCACCTTATACTGTCCCACCAAATCACACCAAATGACTCGTCTCCCATGTTATGTCCTAAGTGATTTCCCCCTCTCTACCCTGCTTCGTGTTCTACAAATGCACTCTATGCTCATTGCTAAACAAGATTCTAAGCTGGTTATCCACCTTCTAGTTATACATAATTACCATTAATATTCATCTCTCGCCCTCACATCATGCACAGCGTTATTTCTGAACCGTGATCAATATCATGCCCAGGATACTCCATCTATATATCCTTTCTGTGCACAACAGAGACAAAACTCTACTTTGAATATCGCGCAAGTTACATACCACAGACCATTTCAAAACAGGAAGTATTGCTATTACCTTTTTATCCTACCTCAGAAATGTACTCAATGATTGTCAAGTGCTATATATATATTTAGAGCCTGAATTGTAGGTTATTTATAATGGGTATGTCGATTTATTTGCATTAAGCCTCCCACTGGAAGTCAGGTCGAATGACAAGCGCATTGATGCGCGGTCAATCCCACAGAGAAAGGGATTGCTTTTGGTATTTCCCATAAATTGACTGCATATACATTCCCTGCTATATCCAGAAATATTAACAGGTGACCTTTGCTTAAACGACTACCTGCCAGCCTCCCGATGTTTTCGGCCATAGCCGGCGTTCGTTGTGATACAGGTTTTCTTGTATCTGATTCAGTACGTAATGGAGAAATGATAAGAGTCTGTAGGGGCCGGAAGGACGGCCCGAAAGAGTGAGATGCTTCCCGAAATCAACCGTGTCGAGTGTTTTCTTGGCCTTTACATTTACAGTGGCTGATGCACATTGTCTCCATAATTATGCAAAATAATATGATACAATAGCGTGACGTCATCACAGTGGTATAATAGCTGGATAATGCCTGGTCCGTGGTGCCAGAAGGAAATGTCACTTTACACTATTGAAGGCATTCGTACTACACACCTTGATAACAATTAGTGGTGAGTGAGTGATACATTTATTATTATAGCGAATAAACGAAGTGTTCTTCTGAGAACTTGTTCCTATGACTGTGTTCACGGAGTTTCACATAATGCGCATCCTCCAGACCACATTTTGCTCTACGTAACGGGAATGTACTTGGTTTGTGCTCAACGGTAGGTACGAGGGGTCATTCGTCAGTCGAGGGCGGTGACATGTCCAGACGTTGCAATTCATGGGATCCAGGCACAGAAATAAGAATTTTAGTGTAAAGTCAGTGTTGCTAGAGGAAGATTTTATAATGCAAAGATTAACAGCAACAGAAACCAACATTATAGTCCCCATCCTCTGACTGACAATTGTTCATGTGAGAATGAGAGGGACTTGACTTGCATTATTGCATTACAGCCGTCGAACGAAATGATATTTATGTGACGATATCCATTTTCAGATAGATAAAAACCATTAACTCAGAAATGAGTGTAAAACCAGCAAACAACAAAGAAATGTTATAAATTAACAATTGTAATATAAAATTACTATGATTTACAAATGAATACACGTAGCTACAATTTAACGAAAATCGCAGCGCAGTTACAGAAAGAAAAGTCATCTTAATGTTAACAGCAATCAAGTTACAATATGCAGCAACAGTGATCATGCGAACCTTGGGTGACAATATCTTACGTACGTATTTCCTAGGATTGTAAAAGAGCATCACAGAGTGTTTAGATTAGACAGTGATAACCATGTGCATGGGATGTTCATAAAGACGGACAACGCACCCTCTGATTGGCCAAAGATACAGTTCACTCATTCGAAACATGCTGAAGCGACCCCAAACCCACCCGCAGATGCATTTTCCTTGCTCAAACGCGAAGCAGTCATTGCGCCAGTGTGTGCAAGTGAAACATTACGCTATAAAGCCTGCACACTGGAAGAGGGGATGCTGGAACATGTCGAACTGTGATTCAGTAGTCTACATACTCCCTAAACTTAGAATGTTTTCAATCGGTACACATTATTGCAAATATATTACAAAATGGGCTTCCATAAAATGAATGACATTACAATTCCATGGCAATATACACGCAATGATTATATCAGTGACGACATCGTGGTCGTGGGGACAATATTAACCCAGGCGTGGACAATGTTCCACTCCAGGGTGTTGCGAGAGCAATGCCGCCCCAGCCTTACATGACAGGCTCAGTTATTGCCCTGATCTGTAGTCCTAAAGTAATTCTCTTGTTTTAGATTCCCCAAATCAAAGTCACTGACAAGTCACTTGACGGACCAGACCTCTTTGAAGGAGAAGACTCAAAATGTGTCATTGGCCTTAACGGTGTGTAGTGTCACTATGGGAATGTCACGACTCACCTATTGTCACAAATCGAAATAAGCTGGACCTGCTTCATGATCTCTTCTAAAATGATATGATGTACCTGGGGAGTCATGAGAGGACACAGAACGCCAGGACGCTGAAACATCTGCTATCTCTCGAGATGTTTTGAGACGTGCCATTTGTAAAGACCATGTGACACGTGGCAAGTCGCCCACCAACCGTAATCATATCATGTATTTTGTGAAGAATTTCGTCAGTGAAAGTTGAAGGTCCTCCTTATCTTTGATCATCACGCAAGCAGTCTCCCTTATTCTTCATCTACCTTACCAACTCCCTAATGTACTTTGGCGATTGGTGTAATTTTAGAGGTAAGGTAAACACGTAACTGAGCGCTTCGACTGATATGAATCGCAGATGAATCCCCTTTTTGACAACCAAGCCTAGATATTATTCCGAAGTCAGAGTGGCACGTAATGTTCACTGTTTTGTTATATTCTCTTGATACGGTAAAGGCCGACAACGGTGGATGAAACATCATGTTTGGTGAGCTTTGTGTGTGATCATGATTGGAGATGCATTACAATATTGTACACATACAATTAGGAACAAACATTGCTGGCTGTCTTCATCCACAAACCATGTTTGTCTGGCTACGAACAATACAATTTATAAATGTGTTAAAACTTTAGTCATGCCTCTCTTTAGAATATAGGTAAGCTACTTAAAAAGTTATGCACAGTCACTATGGACTTAGAATGGAAATGTCTGCAATTTAAAAGAACTATGTTGGAGAATCCAGGCGTCCTGAAGCAATTGCTGGTTTAGACGCTGATGTAGACGTGGGACCGTATACATTCAAAACCGGGATCCATTCGCTTCTGTAGTTTAAAGACTTTCTACCTGTCTGGCAAGGCAGGGTCCATTAGCATGTCGGCCTGTTGAGCTTCTGAGGGTATCAGTGTAAGGAACGTAAGTAACCACTGCGATGCGTGCAAGGGACGCTCAGCAGATAGAAGATATGAAGTGATCGGCCGATCTCAGTACTGCATCATGATGTTTGTCTGAGAATAAAGAACCTCACAAATCACATTTGCTTCCAGACTTCACCCGGGTTCTTCAATCGACCTGTTATGTTTACATTCTATTACATTTAGATTCAAATAAAGACTGGAAATTTTCACTGACTGTTTCCAGGAGTTCCGCTTAGAGAAGCGAGATTAGTACAATGAGACAGCCTTGCCCATACCGCAAACATACTGATTACAATCGTGCATTTTTGAAAATGGCGACCGTATTGGTTGAAATCTTCTCAGAGAATGCTCACGTTTGATGTGAATTTTGAAACATTCAGTATTTAATCCATATGGTCCTCACATACACCGTGAGAGAGGAAACAGCACACGGTATCAGATTAGAGACTTCAATGCTTTGGGCGTAAAGAAAGGGCCGACATTTTTACAAGGGATCCAATACTGCCTAACTACAAATTGTATTTTGCAGTCTTCGGTATTCTTTACACACAAATGAAAGGAACCACCTAAACATTGGCCAGCTGCAGGTTTCATTACCATTATTTCTGACACAGACAACACTGTTGGACGTTAGACGAAGGACGGGGTAAGATAATTGCCCTATGGACCCACAGGAAATGGCGAAATATTAAGTTAAAGAATGTGTGGAGAAACACGCCTGGGTTGTTCTCACATACAGAACGTGGGAGTTCTGATTAAATTTAAAATTGAGTAAATGCAACAACAAACAAATCCAGGATGATTTTGTTTGTGTTGACAGCATTCCTTGGAAATCAGCCATGATCAGAGCTTTGTCTGTGTTCAGATATTAGCACGACGTGAAGCTTCACATAAACACACAAACTCAGCCTTAGCGACACATGTATTTGCACTTGACATGCATTCATTGCTGACTCATGTTCCACACATGCAAAGTTGTATTTCCATTCGCTCTACCTTAAAAGTTCACATTAGTAAATATTGTTCTGTAATCTACAATATCAGTTAGCATATCTCATCGGCCGAAGAGTGTCATGACTGCCGTGATTCCTCCATAAAATGAGGAAATGAGCATGGAGCAATAATCTGTTGAGCAATAAACTGGGTGATTGCAGAAATGGCTTTCACCGATTGCACTCATTATGGGGATTAAACGCAGGTCTTCGGCGTGGCGAGTAATCACTTCAACCATCAGGCCACCCCACCACCCCTATTTTTGCTAATAGAATTACTGTTAATATAGAGTACCAGGTATCTGGAATCGTAGTTTTGTAAGTGGGTCTTTTGTTGCAGATATCCCACAGGAGTTTGCCTTTATCACCAACTCCTTCCTTGAGAACTGAAAACATACAGACACGCTGTCAAGACAAGAGGAATGCGTTATATTCCTTGGCAGATTGTACACCATGGAAAATTGATTATTTCGGTTATAATAAATGAAAACAAACTAAGGCTGTATCTTTTTTATATTTGATTGGATTCTGGTAATTTTTCTCATATCTTTTGTCCATGATGAATCACTGCGAAATAGAAAAGTGTTTGTAATTGTGCCAAAACTATTTCAAATCGTCTGATTTCTTTTTTCGAGTATCTCTTAGGAATGTAACGGAGCACATTATAGATTATAGTTCGTCAAGAAGTGCATTGCTTTGAACCATGGGCGAATGGCGCTGTAAGGAATGCCAGTTTACCGCTGAAATGGTTCACACATTCCACTACCACCTTGACAGTACTCACGTGGGTAGTAACAACTCTACCACCTTGACAGTACTCACGTGGGTAGTAACGACACTACCACCTTGACAGTACTCACGTGGGTAGTAACAACACTACCACCTTGACAGTACTCACGTGGGTAGTAACGACACTACCACCTTGACAGTACTCACGTGGGTAGTAACAACACTGCGCGAAATGGGATTCATAGTTTTCCAGGGGAACTGACCTGAAATAAAATGTGAGTGAAAAAACTAAAATATAAATTGATGCTCAGAGCGTAAAGAAATGTTAGACATTTAATCAATATGGCCAAATCATAGCTTGTGTTCTAGCCATATTGTTTTACATTCCCAAATGAAGTGGAAAGTTTTAATGGAGCTTAGGAATACTCGGGGTTTGAAAACATACATCCTTTGTGTATATTTTATGGGACTAGTAATACACCTATTGATTTGTATCAAGGTGGAATCTGTGGTAAACAAACTCTACACCATGGTTAACTGAGGAACACGCGTATAAATCCTGCGTTAAGTACATATCCAGCGACATCCCCGCCACTCTAACGTCATGTAACACACAAACATTACAACGGTGTTGTAACACTGTAAAGGGGGAAAGAATGCTTGTGAAGCATGCAATCTTTAGGTGGATTGTGCATGTGATTATTGCAAGTGACACTTGTAGCTATCGTTCACATGCAGTGGGGAAACACACAAAAGTATAAATGGCTGTTTTATGGTATAGCTGCTCATGCAACAACGTGGAGGTATTTTCTTTTACCAATACCGACCTGAAACAACGTGTATTGGATTTCAGTAGCTATTGGATTTCAATCACCATGGCAATGCTGACATGTTTTGGCTCAGTAACAGCTAGTATGCATGGTAGTGAAGGGTTGTAAGTATTAGTAAGTATAGTACTTCACTTCCTTGAAAGAGCGGATGATTAACAACTCAATTAACAATGTCTGTATCGGTTTTGACCACCGACTTTGATGATCCCGTCGACGCGGAAGCGACTTTTGGCACGTCACGAGTGTTACCCTGTTGTACATAACAAATGTCTGGCAACTTGCTAGTTGCAGGATAACCACGACATGCAGACGTTGATTGTCGACACGACGCAGGATTTACTGGCGGAAAACAAGCATGTTTAACAAATCGTGAGTCACTACCTTAAGGCGGAAGGTATCTTTAGGAATATCTATTGACAGTTGTAATATTTTAAAATATATTTATATTCAGGGTTATGATCCTTTAGACACGTAACAACTTAGTAAACCCGACGTGACACGGAGGATCACAATGACAAAAGACCCAATAGCTATAGGTGGCGGTGTAAATGTTTGGGAATTCTGCTCCTCGTAATCGTGCCTACTTACCGTCATATTTGTTTGAATGTTTTTTAACCCGGAGCAGTTGACATATCTGCATCACAGGTAACTTAATACGTTTTCAAATATGCTGCTTTTCCTCGAACTATCAGCCCACTAAAATTACTTGAAACGGAAATATACCTTGACCTTGACCCTATCACAGGCTCTGCCAGTGGAGCATCAATCCTCTAGGTCTGTTGAGATAGTCTTTATATAAGGGAAATATTCTGACGTATACGTTTATTGGGTTTCACAAGTACACGTCTGATAATCTAATCGTCTAATTACAGCATTTACGTGACAAGAATCTAGTATATGTGTAAAAGACACCGAAATGGTGCCCTGAAACACCAGTGCTAAAAACAGAACTGTGAAATACATGTTTGCTTCAACAACATATTGGTCCGCGACTCGGTGATGTGTTATAATCACTTATATCTCCATCTTCAGTTGTTTTCTCCTGGCTTGGGCTAGGAACCCTGGTGGTCAGAATGACCGCGTGTAGGTCACGTCTGCAGAACTGACCAACATCTGTTTCGTTCACACTTAGTTCTCTTATGGACTGATTTCTGGTAAACGTTTTGTGTCAGGGAATCAACTCGTAACAATCGACATCCCCACCACCTCGGCCCGGATGGATACACCGTCATTATCGTTTGTATAATAACTCCTTTCCAACATTTTATTTTTGCAAAACAGAAAATCGACTGTCCGATTCCGACTAGCCATGTGCATGATTGTGTCTGTGAATCACTATGAACAAGTGAGGGCACCAGGTGTTTATGGTGAGAGTGCCCACCGGTGGCACCCGCCTCATACACAGCCACTTCTATAGCTCAGGTCAGTAATGGGGGTAAGTCAGTCACTCACTCACTTACTCATTCACTCAGGCACTCAGCTACTCACTTACTCGCGACTCGGTGATGTGTTATAATGACTTAAATCTCTTCATCATCTTCAGTGGTTTTCTCCTGGCTTGTACTAGCAGTCCGGGTGGTCACAATGCGTGTAGGCCACGTCTGCAGAGCTGACCAACATTGGAACTCAACATATCACATATCTGATACCATATCACTGAGTACACATTCTAGTACTGTTTGGGTTGTCAGGGTATTGACAATGTACACAGGCACTTTTATAGTTCAGGTGAAAATAACTGACTTACTCACTCACTGCAGCCATGTACCCTGTGCTTCATTTACACCTGGTGAACAGGCTTCATGCTGGTTTAAAGACTGAGCTCATGGTTTCAGATTTCTCTTGCTGTATCATTTCCTCACACAGCCAATTTTCTGGCAAAGGAAGAGGCCACAAAGCGACACAAAGCAATAATGTGTCACTGAAGTGATATTGTTCCGAGTGCACTAGGTGTGAAGAGTACAATTAGGCAACGAAGTCTGCTTGTGTTGTACCATCCGTGCAATGGATGGGCAGATGTTGAGAGCACAAAGTGATCATCAATGGTGTGATCCTGTATTAAACATGCATCATTCTTCTCTCCGCTATGTGAGGAGCTCCGGGTCAGGACACAGTGTTTCTTGTAGCACCCTCTCAGTCCCGATATTTACCGTGCCAGGTTCTCAAGGGCATGTATGTACATACAAAGTCGCAATAGTATGCATACTTGACGGTGTAGAAATGCACACATTACGGATCATGAGTTGATCCCAAAACATACCAAAAAGCTGATATCAAATGCCAAAACCGACCTTTGACATTGCGGTTAAGCCTACTTCTGTCAGTGTAGTGGTGATATTTTCTAAAAACGGCGTTTACATGGGAATGTCATTTCATGATGAAATTAGAAGTTAACGTCAACGCCAAAAAAGAATGCATTTTCTATTTCTCAAGAAAGATCATCCCATTTGAGGTGAGTGAGTAAGTTACGTTTTACGCCATTTTAAGCAACATTCGAGCAATATCAAAAGATATATCAGCAATATCGGATGACACCAGAAAATGGGCTTCACACATTGCACCCATATGGGAAATCGAACCGGGTTCTTTGGCGTGACGAGCTAACGCTTCAACCACTAGCCTACCCCACTGCCCAGTATTCCATTTGGCGTTAAAGGCATAATGGTATTACAGTAATACAAGCAGTGTAACAAAGGCTAAGCCTCTATGGCTCTACTTGTAGAGCAGTCACTAATGTAGTTTGTATGTAAAGAGCTTGTTGTCTGGAGCCGGACAGTATTACTATTGCCAAATGCTTACTTAAATTGTTGAAATAAGATCGATATGTTAAATTTGAATCATGTCGTCTGTGTACACACGCTACTCACAAGCAACGAGAACACCGACTGCACTGCAGTACAAAGCACTGCTATATTTGGTCATGACTGAATATAAGCTGACGGACCAAGTACAATCTCTTCCTGTTTAGTTGTAAACTAATCGTATGTACTATGTTGCATACGTTGACACAGTTTTCCGTGTGAAGGATATACACTATCTTCAGTGTCATGCTTCAGTACACATTCAAAGACAATTATAGATTATATTTGAATAGCAAATTGATGCTTCCTACAACGCTATTTAGCTGTGAAATAAACAACCCATCTAGGCTCCTGAGCCGATTACAGTTGAATTATCCGTCCTGTAACGGAATAGTTGGTAACAGAAGTGACGTTAAACGTGTTGATTAAAAACATATGGACAAGGATATTTATCAACAACTGTAGTACAGGAACATGATAGATCAAGAGGACAAAAGTGGCTTGTAGAGCGAGCGAGGCTTGTCTGTTTCATATACACTTTGATTACTATAGTGCATATCTAAGTGTAGGCCATGTTGTCGGCACACAGAACATGCTGTCACTGCTGATGAAGTCGTTTGGGACTTCCAGCTTGTGATCCGCATACGGCTCACGTCCTAACAACAAGGGAGGGAATAAAGCCAAAATAATATCAACGTAGAGGCCGATGCTGAGGGCGCACAGAGATGTCAGACATTTTAAAAGTGCAATCAATACGACCCGACCACAAATTGTTTTTTCCACAGCCTTTAGCATTCTTTACACACACAATGCACGTAAATGTTCCATTGCCCCATTCTGGCAAGAACACCAGGAGCTTGAGAATACACCAACATCAGGAATCTATTGGTGTAAATCGTCTGGGATTAGCACTATGTGAGTTGCTGCTTTTATGCCTCAGCTAATTTGTATAAAGGTAGGATTTATCGATTGAACGTAACGGTCTAGACGATGTTCAACTGGGTTTTAGATTTTAAACCAAGTGATATATTTGAGTGTGAAATGTAAATGGTAGTTTGCAGATTTTAGTACTGTTCAGTAACTATTGTGTCCATAAACACTGACGAGCCACTGACAGCATTTCCCGGAAGTACCGCACGGCAAACTCAGGTATAAAGAACATGACAGATTCTCTAGCGAGGAAAATAGATTTTGAATGAGAAAACGTTTCAAGTTTTTTCTGTTAGTTTTCTATCGTATTTTGTGATTTTGCTAGTACCTCTTTGAGATGAAACCATGGCTACATAATTGTCGCCGTACTGTAACTATTACGTTTAATGAACATGTTTGTCGAGTATCGGATTAGAATATATTCGATTTTCCTTCGTGACCTTGATGCCAAATACGTCTGCTCACATAGCTAGATATCGACAAGACTGACCCAGATCAGATGCACGTTTCACAAATATAACAGGACTCTTTACACATTAATATGAAATCACATGCAGCCTCTACTGTTAAATTACGACTCTATCAAGGGCATGGGGCATATGTCAGCTGAAAATAGTATTGAATAATGGTGCAACAGTATTACACCGTTTCCTTTTAGTGAGTGCGTGAGTTATGATTTTAAATCACATCGGCAATATGTCACTTAGTTGTCAGGAATCTACCTGTGTTTACTGTAACCAGTGGTATAGATGGCACTGCATGTGCAAGTTAATTTTTCTGCGTTATGGTTGATTCAAATCCAAACTATAGTTTATCCACCTGCTCTGGTCAAGTGATGTGCTTTTGTGAGGATTAATTAAAAGAAAATGAAGAATTTGGTTTTGGAGTTCCTCAATCGAACAGTCAGTGGGGTTCAAGTGTCTCAAATATGAGAGAGGGGCAATGCTGTTGTCTGAGACCTCTTCAGTTGTTAGACAGTAATGAGTTTAGATGGACTGTCTACTAAAAAGAAGATGATTTTGACAAAGAGATAAAGTTTCCCTATATTTTCCAGTTCCACTGGAATGCCGGTGCTGGCATATGATGTATAAATATCTGTCGAGTCAATTAGACCAGGCGATATGGATTGTGATTGTAGGTGGCTCTTATCTCCCTTTCCCTGTTCTTCACGGCAATAATCCCATGAACACAGACACAGACTCAGACACACACACACACACACACACACACACACACACACACACACACACACACACATACACACTCACACAAATGTGACTGAACTACTGCTGGTGCACTTTGGATTGTCACTAGTGAGTATATATAATACAGCAGTGAAGATCTGTCATTTCGGAATCGTGTGGATATATTTGTAATACAAATGGATTTACCAAATTTTCATGGAGGGCGAAAGTAAACACTGTAAACGAGGTACAAGTGGTAAATGTGGTAAAGTGATGGTGTAAGACAGCGGGTTCGATCCCGACCGAGTACACGTCCATTACTGATAGTATTAGCTCATGCACAACCTCGAACAAACAACAAGAATGAACGCGAAGCTAATGTGAAATTTTTACATGAATGCATTGTATAATTTGCTTCATCCCCTCCATAGATGACACGTATGGGGAAAAAGCTGGTTGAAAGCCTTTTCGCTTGGATCGTGACATGGAGTTAACACGTGCAACAGGTATATTCAATATGGATTATATTGCACTTCAGATATTGACATGTTGTCTTGTGTGTAAGACCATACTATCTACCGAGGGAAGTTGGACAGTTAAAAATCCGTGTGGTGTGTTCCATCAACTGCAGATACCAAGTAAGCATCAGAATGTCGAAGCCATCATATTCAGAAACTGAAAAACAACAACATTTCATAATGGGTGACACAATTGTGTCAACAAAACAAATAACAATATATCCAAACAATAAGCTTTGGTCAGTAGGGAACTCAAATCGTTGATGAATGAAAAGAAACGTGTGTTTTGTTTGGTGAAAGAAAACAGCTAAAATCTGCTCCAAAAGACCTTCTTACTCAAGTGCAGTTTGCTTTTCTCATTTATGCATATTGTCCCTTTTGGGACGGGTACTTAAGAAAAGCATTTCTCTCCTATTGTTGAAGATAGAAGCTTGAAACAGTATTGACGTGAATGAAGTAAACTGTTTAGTGGTTGAATCATTCACATTACTTGTAGAGTGCACGTTCTTTAAGCATGGTCACTTCCAGTGGCAAGGCAGGTCCCCTGGCAATTCGACAAAGTGTTACGTACGATCATTTGTTTGTATTTGTCCCTATTTTAACTATGCAAGTTCATTGGAATGTGTTTGAAACTGCCCTTGTCCAAAACATCTTGCAGAATTACAATGATAGAATGCAGAATCATACATACAGCATCATCAAGTCATAATACAATTACAGCATTGAAAGTGCATCAGCACAAACACTGTCTTTGCCTCTAATGTGTTTGATCACAAGATTGAACCTTTGCAAAGTCAAACTCATATGTCTTTGGTCCTCTTTCTTCATTTTGTGAAGAAAGGTCAAGGGATTGTGATCAGTAAACTCTTCAACTTCCAAAGGTGTGGTACCTAAGTGCACTTCAAAATGCTCTAAAACTAACAAAAGACCTAATGTCTCTTTCTCAATTGTAGAATAATTTCTTTGGTGCTTAACAAATTTCTGATAATTAACAAAATGGTGGGGTAGCCTAGTGGTTAAAGCATTCGCTCGTCACGCCGAAGACCCGCGTTCGATTCCCCACATGGGTACAATGTGTGAAGCCCATTTTCTGGTGTGATAGTGCTGGAATATTGCTAAAAGCCTCGTAAAACTAAACTCACTCACTCATTCACTCACTCACTGTTAAACTTTGACATAACTTTCTAAAATAGCCAGCCATACCCAAGAATCTCTCTCAAGTTCTCTCTTAGACTTAGGCACTGGAAAATGTATAATTGCTTCCACTTTAGCATGAACTGGCTGTACCTGGCCCTACAACATGCCCTAAAAATTCAGCTTGTGCCTTCCCAAATACACACTTGCCTAGATTCACTGTCTAGTTTGCTTCAGACTGTCTTTCGAAGACAGCACGAGTTCGTTTCAGATGGTCATCCCACTCCATGTGGTAACTGATGACCTCATCCATGTAAACCTCGACACTAGCAAGACGAGGCGTCATATTGTTGACGAGTCTCCGGAACACCAGCACCAACCACCTCCAACATTCTTCGGCACACGAACACATGGTGAACTCTACGGACTGTCACTGGGTTCAATAATGTCATTGTCCAGCATGTATTTCACCTCTTTCCGCAGAATTTCACGTTTCACTGGATTCATCCCGTAAGGGTGTTGTTTTACAGGCACAGCATCACCTACATCTATATCATGGCTAACAACATCAGTTCGACCAGGAACATCAGGAATAAGTGAGAGAACTCATGCATCACGTCTGACATTTGAACTTTCTGTTCAGGGGATAAATATGAAAGTTTCTCATCAAGGTGAGCTAACACATCAGAATTTCGTAACTTTGGTGAAACGATATCAAGGTTATTGCTAACACCATCATCAATGTTGTCAACATGTTCAACATTGTCTTTAGTACAATCAGGACGGTGGGAGAGTGTGGCAGTGTAATTGACATGTTTGGTTTCTAACCTGTCATGATATTTCTTAAAGGTCATATGCAACGTAAAAAAGAACTTTGCAGATTCTGATACATTTCGGTATGCAGTTACCGAAACAAATCATCAAAGACGCCAATTCAACCTATGAAGTTGGAAAAGTCGTGAGCAGTAGTCCAATCTTGGTTGTGTACACAGATAAGTAAATAATCTACTCGTTACATGAAAAAGAACTTGTTGATTGTGGTGAGCAGCCTCTGCCACAGAGAAGGCTCGATGCCTGGTTTATTGACACCTATATATCTGCCTGCCTGTCAGCACTAAAAACAATATGTAATACACAGCTTCAATCATTGACCACATGCTTTTAAACTTAACACCTATCAGACTATACGCGATAAACAAAATAAAATGATTTATGACCCGAGTCCTGTCTCTGCCACATTATGTAATTAGGCAGGTGTAATACTTATACACATGACATGTTTTTATGTCTATGGGTTGCAAGCAAACTACATCCATTGCAAGCAAACTACATCCTACAGCAATGTATATTATATGTCATGAATAAGTGATAAATGTGTTTTAATTAAGTTGGATCTTTGGGTTGCATGTGACTTTCAATCATGTTTATATGACACAACCTCTTGTGTTTACAACTTCCAGGTGTCATGACGACATAGTCTGTGTCACTAACCTTTTTGTCATCAACATGTGGACCTGGATATCTTGCTCTCAGCGGCTGACCAGGAATGAGAAGCAAAACTAACACTTTCTCACCACAAGTGAAATTTCTCTTTTTTGCCTTTCTGTCATAGTGTTGTTTCATTTTCGCTCGTGAAAATTCAAGGTTTGTGTGGCCAACTCCCTTGCTTTTGAAAGTCTGTCACGAAATGTAGACACATAGTCTAAACGACTGATTTCAGGACTGTCATTGGGCCATTTTTAATGTTTCAATGGTCCACGCACACTGTGGCCAAATACAAGCTCAAAGGGGCTAAACCCTAAACTTTCCTGAACTGACTCCCTGACAGCAAACAGCAACAAATCCACACCCCGATCCCAGTCTGTCTCTGTCTCAAAACCATATGTCTTGATAATATTCTTCAAAGTTTGATGAAATCTCTCTAAACCTCCCTGCGACTCTGGATGATAAGCACTAGACTAAACATGCTTAATACCTAACTGGTAAATAGCTTGTTGAAACATGTTAGACATAAAGTTTGAGCCCTGATCGGGCTGGACAACATTTGGCAAACCAACTAAGGTGAAAAACTTAACCAAAGCCTTGTCAACGACAGGAGCAACAATCCTACGAAGTGGAATTGTTTCAGGAAATCTGGTAGAAGCACACATAATAGTGAGTAAATACTGATTAACAGAATTAGTCTTAGGCAGTGATCCAACACAATCAATAATAACTCTACTGAAAGGTTCCTCGAAAGCTGGCATATGTTCTAAGGGAATGGAAGGAATTTTCTGACTGACAGGTCTTACAAAATTCAGCCAAATGTTGTTTCAAACTGGGCTAAACGAAATGTGCCAAACTTTTCTCACAAGTTTTGTTTACACTCAAATGACCTGCCATGGGACTTTCATGTGCCAATGAAAGTACATGCTTTCAAAATACGTTCGGCTCCACTATTCGATGATACAAGTACCGTTCATCCTCCACAGGAACATCCGGCGACCTATATTTCCTTATCAGAACACCATCCATGTAGTAACAACAAACTGGAACCTTGCTAACCTTCTCAAAAGAAACAGCCTTACTAGCCGACTTCTGCACTCCAACATCCTCACCCTGCGCACTGATAAGCTGTTCTCTGGAAAGAATGTGATCACCACCTGACAAATTAATTATTCTTTAAAGATAAGCCATCCATGAAAGTACCTGACAAGTCATAAATGGTATCATTCGGCAAAGAAGTCTTGGAAGAAATGCCTTTTGAAATTGAACGAGTCACTGCACAAGCAGGAAAAATACATGCCAATTCTTCTTCCATCTCTTATGTACTAACTGGACTCTCTTGCGAAACAGTGACATCTGGATCAGCACCAACTTTGACCCCTTATAAGATCACTACCGATCAACAAATCGACACCCGGAACTGGGAGAGAGTCAAGAACACCAACTTTCACCACACCTGAAATCAGATCTAAAGTCAAATTCACAAAGTGGAGAGGAGCAGAAGACTTGCCACCTATACCCTGAAGCAAAAAATCTGAGTTCGCTGAAAACGCATCAGAGAAAGACACAATATCCTTCAAAATCAGAGACTGACAAGCTCCAGTATCCCTCAAGGTAATAAAGGGCCGTGTGGTAGAATTATCTCCCATACGTGATACGTGACACAGAACTCTTATAAACAAAGAGCAAAAACTCCCTCCGAACTTCAGAATCCGGGCACTTACTCTCACAAACAAAACTCTTCCCAGAACCACCTGGAAAGAAAGGCTTAGGTGCGATGGACACAAAAGCATTTGGGGAACCTGTAGCCTGATTTCTAAACTGGAGTTTGTAACATGCAGAAATCAAATTACCTGGCTTCTTATAATATGCACAAACAGTATCAGAACCACTGGTAGTCTTAGGCTTGGACTGAAACGTATGTGACTACTTGCCACTAGAATTTGAACCTGTTCTAACACCACTGTAACCGGTATGTCCTGAAGTCTTACCTTAGACCCACACCTCCTATCAAACAATATTTCCTTTTCTCTAGTGTTACGAGTGTGCATGTTCTGTATATTTATGTTATTTAATAAGTAATAATTATTATTGGGTCACAGTATTTAGTGTTTTGAATATTAAATATGATGGGTCACATTTCGTTTTAATAGCTGGTCAACACTTTTAGCATTCTGGTTTTCCGGAATTTATCTGCTCCTAGTTTTCGATGTGATTACTTCCGGGAGACATATTCTAGGGCATTCTACAGTGTTGCCAATGTTCGCTTGTGCCCGAACGTTCGGGAAATGACTGTATATATATATAAATGCTGGTTGCCGTGTTGAGGGCGACACTCACACTAATTCATATTTTACTGGAGTTACTGCCAACACGCTTGATCATCAAAACCCGTCAACGCCTGACCTACATTATCTGCTGTCGCACCGATCGCTGTGTTGACATTCTGCCATAGTTGATTTTCTCTCACACCAAGACTTTGGTGAGTTTGCTATATTGTATTTTGTGACCCATTGACTTAGATTTTGTCTCTCATGAATTGTACCTGAAATCTGCATTGTTATATTGACTTGTGACTTTGTATACCTTGCTCTCGTTGTATAACAATACAGAATTTGAAAGTAATCGACTTGTCATTGCTCTGTTTTGCTGGTTCACAGGGGATTTCTTAAATTGTTGTCACGGTAAATTCTTAACCGTAACACTAGTAAACTCTACAAAAGTCTCATTGTCCCTTTTCTAAGCATTTCTGAACTTCTGGCGATAAGCCTCAGGCACGTACTGATAAGCTTTCGAAAGTGTACTCTTGACAAGGTCATAGTCTGAGCTTTACTGTACCGACAAGGCTGAATAAGCATCCTGAGCTTTCCCCTTCAAAATAGTTTGCAGTAACATAATCCATGACTCCCTAGGCCACTTGAGATTTACAGAAACCTTTACGTAATGTAGAAAATATTTGTCTACTTCTTTCTCACTTAAAGGGGGTACTGGTCTGGCATGCCTTGCAATGTCAAAAGAGGAAAACAGCGTGGAGAAGAATTTTCTTGCTTTTTCATTTCAATTTCCTTCTTTTTCAATTCTCTTTCCTTTCTATCTCTATGTCTTTCCATTTCTTTTTCTATTTCCATCCTTTTCTTTTTAATTTGTAACTGAACTTCGAGTTTCTTTAATCCCTGTTGATCTGAACCCTCCTCTTGGACCACTTCGAAAACATCATGTTCCAAAACTCGATTATCAACATAGTGATTCAACACAATTTTCCAAATCTGAAATTTCCTCTTTGCAGGTTTGGCATCAAGTTTGAAATCTGAAGAAATTTGCAATAAATCTGATTTGCCCAATTGACCGATTGTCTCAGAGTCATGGAACAATACAAACTTCTCAAGTTCTAACACCATTTTGCTGGTGCCACAACTGAATCGTTCCAAAATTGCAAATAAAAATAAAAATAAATAATAATAATAAAAAATAAATAAATAAATTTCACAAATGGTCTCAAATGTCAAATGAATTCTATCCCGGACGAGCCCCCAATTTTGTTAGGGTGAATAATTTTATTCCAACAAGCACATCACTTCACTTTTAACATGTCAGTTGTTCTTCACATATTGTTTCCCATATGATTTTATTTGTATAATTCCTGCCTTTAACAGAAAAGAGACATGCGTTCCTCCTAAAAACCTTTGATGTCTGTTTGAAACAGATTTCCAGAGTATCAACAGTGTTGAAACGGCGGCATGCTTCTGACTGTTGCTTCCTTTCACACGTGTGTAATGTCATGGCTCTAGCAGATGTGAACTTCACAGAACTATTGGCACTAATGTGTCAGTTGGGTGAGGTCGAGTCGTGGTCTAAGTGCGACCAGGCGTGAAGAGCACAATTAGACTGCCTAAGATGGCCTTTTGTTGTGCTATCCTTATTATGACTTTGACAAGTGTGGAGAGACTGGTGTGTAGCTGTATTAAACATGTATCGTGGTTCGGACTGATATGAAAGGAACAACGGAAATTTTCTTTCTGCCTAGTGCCTCGTTGGCCCTGTCTTAGATTCCGATAGTAAAAACCATTGCTGACGTGTTTCATGGATTTGAGAACGCCGACGTCGTGGTCATTATAAGTCTTCACTTCGTTATCCGTGTATAACCACTGGTGGACGGTTCGCTCTAGTCCAACCGTACCTTTACTAGACACCGTTCCATCGCTTGATGTATTTCTCTATTTAAACTCTTGCCCCAAACCACTCATCACACATTCCTTTCCCTTGTATAACTCCTATCTACATGACGTCCTGCTGCTGTGTAAGCTACTGTTAGTTTCCTATTACGGTTAGCAACACGTTGACTTTCATGTCAAAAACGTTAAATTATTTATAGGAATACCATAACCGCCAACAGTAGAAATCAGTCACCAGAAATCAGTCATCAGAAATCAGCCCGGAAAAGAATCTACAATGGAAAGGTAATGAAACTTCCATGCATGGACCACTGGGAATTGACACCAGGTGTTAGCGAAGAGCATAACTATGTCCTGCTGTATCGGAAAGATAACTGTAAAACTACCTATAAATAGAAACTGCAAAACCCTTTCACTTTTCGTAAGTAAGCACAGTCGATTGTGGTATTTTGAGCATATTATGAATGTATTTCTTTGGACGCCGCATCGAGGGGTATTGAAGCTGCACGACGCAGTCGGCAAATAAGTCTGGACCAGATAGACAATTGCGTGATGACAACATGCAACACATACGTGTCATGACAGAAGAATATTACAGTATTTATTCTTTTGAGCATGAGACCTGTCAGTGTTACAGTATCATGTATCCCCTCACTTTACATGTCAGCTTCACCATGAAATAAAGGGACATTGGTTACATTTCTGTCTAGGTATTTACTCTAACATCATCGGCACCATGACAGTGCCATGATTCAAACATAGCAAACAGTTTCCGTGTTCATCAAAACGAATCTCGGTGTAGATACATAATTCACATAGATGTGCATCACATAAAGTGCATTGAGGGAAATAATTGTGTTGGCTGGATGGTAATTAATGCAGACCCAACATGTGTACCTAATTGTAGGTGAGATTATCTTTACTTAACAAATGTTGCTCATATATTCTGATCGATACATACATTCGTTTATAGATCCACACAGAATTTCAAAGAGTTCAAACAAATCTAGTGTGAAATGTTGCCTAGATACTAGCCAGAACTGAAAACACTGAGATTTGTTTAGTCCAATGTAACAGTCCACAAAGAGTGCGTTAGCTTTGCATGTTTATCGTGACAGCGAGGTGTTTGGATACATCATACGGCAAGTCGACGTGTCATAGGATTCTTCAGTTGGAGCGCATCCACTACCTGTCGTCAGGTGACGGGTTATTATGTATTAGACCCATTTCTGCTCAAAGTCTCCTTGTTAAATATTGTCGTAGACTTTTAACTTGACCCTTGTTAGTATGTGAAAATTCGTTTCAATTCAGTGTAAAACCATTTATCCCTAACATGCATGACGGTGCTGAGCACTATTTGGCAAATGTGTCAGTCAATGATTGCGTAATCCAATTTGCTATATTGCTCAGATGTAAAAGTGCGACAGTGCAAGAAGGTGTAGGGAAGTACAATGCCTTTCTCTGTATTGCCATTTTACTCCGTAATACCCTGGGACGGATGTGAAACTGTTTTTCAATGATAACAGTAGTAAACGATTACCCAATACAGTGAGGAATGTCCTCCAACGTACTCACTAGGTTGGTCTTGCAGACACAATTGCCCGACTTTAATGACATGGAGAACGCGTCGCTGTCTCCATGTCTCCAGAGGTTCAACACTTGCGCTTTGTCAGGAAAGTCAATGTAACACGAGTGCGTCTAATTTCCTGACCTTTTATTTGCTGCTGCTACGGTGAATCATCTACATTGACGCGTTAGTCATCTGTAGTAAGGGTACTGATGCCATTACTACACGTTAAGGGGCAATTCACAGAGGTAATCAGACATGATCTGGACATATAAAACGCTGAAGTGGCACATGTAGTCACTGTCTTCGTAGAATGTGCAATATTTGATGAGAAGCGATCCTCATCTCGATGCAAAAACACAATACTTTGTTGTATAATTAAGAGCATTACATCGTCACCATCGATAATTGTGTAAAATCTGAGTTCTCTCAACCGGATAGCTCTTTTAATTTGTTAGAAGAGATATATGTTTAGGAAAGCGGACGGATCAAACAGTTGTTCAGCTGTTATACACTGTAGGTGTGACAGAAGGTAGTCACAGTGGCGTATGTTATTTACACTTAAGCTATGTATAGACAAAGCTCATGCTGGTCTTGATTCCAAAAGATTCTATGTAAGCAAAAGCATAATTGCAACTGGCAGACCACTGCTTCAGGTAGACAATGATACATATCCGAAAGTCAAGAGTACAGAATATAACAATATCTGTATTTTCGACCTACACCGAGAGATTACATTCCTTGCTTACTTTGTTTATGTTAGAAGTGAAGAGTTCAATGTTTTCATCGAAAGTAACACGCCTTTTGGCTGAGATATTTGAACGTTCTTCAAAATGCGAAGCCGACATTTGAAAGTATATCCAGCAATACATAAATTATTTGTTCTGACTCTTTTCCTTCAAACCATAAAAATGACATACAACTGAACTAGACGCAATTGTGGTTGTCATTTCGTCAATAAACAGACCCATCTCAGATTCAAAATGGCGTTTCTATATTTATACCCATGGAAAGAGGACATAGTGACTTCAGATCTTGCTGGTAGATGAACATAGAAAATGTAGATAGTTGTTGCAAATGAACACCTTGGGGCACACAGACACCATTCTGTACACACTCCAGGAAACGCTTTTCTTTCACCATATTTCAAATCGTGTCCATACGTGTGTATGATACGGACATATTGACAAAACAAATTTTTCAGCTCTTGCCATGGTAATAGTGAGTTAATGAGTTACGATTTAACGTTACATCGGCAATATTTCAGTCCTATTCTGACGAAGGCATGGAAATAACCCGAACATACAATGTAGCTGTTTGTTCAAAGGGAGAGCAACAATTTGTAACCTTACAATGTTGTCATATCATGCATAAGAATTAACAACCAAATTTGGAGACCTGTTTCTTTAATCTATTTTGTCAAAAATGCAAATACTATAAGGACTCAAATACGCAGGGTGGAGCAAACCCTGCATTGGAAACATGTGTAATAGACAACTATGGTGCTAACAAATATCGAAAGAACAGCAGTGCATCCGAAAACGGTTTATAGTCTAGACTCTGTCGTAGACAAGGAAGATGTAAAGTTTGAAAGAAAGATCCCTTCTCGCATTTATCTAGTGTTAAGACTTACTCTGTGTCTGGAGGGGAAACGGTAGATCCCTGTAATTACAGCAGGACCTATTATCATGTCTGCAAGTGCCTGGTGGGCTTTTCAGTATCAGCAGCACATCTAACAATATCTGATGTGCGAGATGAAGAGACCCATTACAGACCCCGACAGAAGGCATCCTTCTACGACGTAGAAATGCTCGGACTATCTCCACACAGCATCATGATAACTCCTATAACAAATGCAATTTGTTTTCCAAACACACCAGCTTGTGTTCAGTCATCTGCCTACTGAATTCAACGTCTTGAATTAAACGTTTCCTCTCACATTTAGTTGCAGATAGAATCAAGGCTGCAGGATGTTATTTTTGCTTAAATCCCATTTGATAGGGTCTGCTATCAAACGGGTTTAAACCGTTCCAAAGAAAGTTTGATACCAAGAAGCAGAGGCAGAACATAAATGTTTAAAGCAAAACCTTCGACATTCTGATAGGGATCGGAGCCATTACAACCACACATGGGGTCATTAGCATTGTCTTCTGAAATTAATTACATGAACACGTTAAACACATTACTCGCACTCTGCGCTTTTCATACTTGTCCCTTGAGAAACAGCGATTTCTGTTAGAGGTACGGCAGACAAGTATCAGTCGGAATACAGGTCATTAAAGATAGTGATTGGGCAAATTTAAACAAACGTTGGGTCGCTAATATACGACAATCAGAAGTTGTGCGTGTGTTCAAGTGTGAGAAAAGTTGTTTTTAGAACACTGACAATCACTATTTTATATGATTTTGAGCGTGACTTCATCTAGTTTGATTTAGATATAAATACTTCTTGATGTGACACGAATAAACTCAACAAATATGGTCACTTGTAAATGCTTCCTAATTTTTCATATCCTTGCCTGGTCATAGCCGTCTTGGAACGTAGGTTTCCAAGTATTTCGGTGACAGTTTGACCCAAATTACCTTACGATTGTAACATCTGAGTCAATTCAAACTTTTCAGGTGTTTGGTGTCCTTTGCTTGTCAGTTTAGATGACATTCGTGTTTGAAAAAAAGTTCTTACACAGTTTGACATTTATGAATTAGTTTTAAATGGAATTATTATATTAATTGTCCGCTGATGCTGCTGGGTTGTTACTGCATCCTTTGTTCCAAAACCATCTATAAGGTCAGGGGGACACTGTCGCATGTTGTATCTGCCACAGACTTCTCCCGTATAGTCTCCACCCACGAACACCACCCACTAGCTTAATCTAACGTCCATTGACCACCAGTTGGGGACAATCAACAAGATTTTCATTCATATTTAAAGCTGCCGAAGATTCTAACGAGTGAAACGAGTAAACGACACCACTCAAAATTTCATCATTGCTGGATGGTCACATGCCCATTCTTAATAACCATATCTCCTGCCATGCGTAAAACCACACTACATCATGGCTGAAGCCATATCCATCACGGGTTAGAACTGTAGTCTAGGTACCACCAGCCGGGACCTTTCCTGTCATCTGTTAAAGAGAGAAAAAAAAAGCAAAAACAAAAACAACGTAAAAAAACCCTGAATTTGTGTGTAATCATAACATAACGCCTTTGTCCACAGCCCGTTAGACTGACAACATTACCAAGCACCTGCATACAACCAAATTTAACGGCAAAGTTGGCATTTATCTTTCTGGTATTGACCGGTAGTGTTCTAAGGATTAAGCAGTTTGGAATAAATTGATGTCATGAGACAGTCTTGTCTGAGTGTCGATGTTTCCGCTAGGTCTCCCTTCACAACCCTTTCCCAGTCCAGAAATTACATTTTTGTATTTCCTGAAACATGGCCATATTTAAGTCACCGTCTGTCACCACATCTCACCATCAACATTGTATCTGTTCGCTGATATCTTGTCAACGAGGCGTTTTAAGATTAACTGCATTAATGCCGCGCACACGTATGACTGTATGCATGTGCATGAAGTCGGGCGAGTGTTCAGTTTAAACTGGATGTTGAGTCCAGATGCATTGCGACGCTATTGTAATTGGAAGCCTCAGCGAACATTCAAATCAGTCGTTCCCGAATTGTTTTTCGGTAGTATTGGCACTCCAAAGTAACAAATACATAGTGTGCCAGTATCAGATATTGAATGTGTGGTAAACCTAGCACGTGACAACCACTTTGGAACAGTAGAGGACAACAATATGTAATACAATGAGAATCTATCATTGCCACGGTTGGAGAAATGTTTTCCAAGACATGTTTTCGTTTATGTCATGTGGTAATCTAGAATGTTGAAGAATCGAATCAACTTTGAGGTCGTTCCAGAGGCGGAGTACCAAATGAAGGTACTTTCAGCTGAATACATCCAACAAAATCCCTTCATGTCAATTATCAATCTGCATTGCAATGTTCCCGACTGTATCACGCGTGTTTTTCACTAACATTATTATCGTCAATAGTTACATGTTGCATATGTGCATGGTCGCAAGTGAGAGGCACGTTTGCTTCCTTATATGTTTTATTTCTTTCCTACTGCCTTTATCTGCTTTGTTTTTCTTAATAACGGATAGTGATGCTACCACGTGTTCGGGATGCCCTACCCGTGACACACGCATGTGAGGGTACATCATTCGTTCGCCTGAAACGAATTTGAAAAAAAAACATTTTGAAAGTTTTACTGAGAGCTTGAGTGTTGTAACCATGAAGTCTTCACAGAAAGCGTATGGTACCACCTTTGTGTAACACAGGCATTATAGGCGTATGGGTAAATGTCCAGTATTGTTGTATGTATGAGAAGTAAATATGGCATGTCCTCAGACCGCCGGTTGTACCTCTACTTGTCAGGGACAGTGGGTTAGCCTAGCGTTTGCTCGTCACGCAGAAGGCCCGTGTTCAAGTACCCACGTAGTTACAATGTGTGAAGCCTAAAGATGGTGTCCCCCATTTAGAATATACTGGAATATTGCTAAAAGCGGCTTAAAACCAAAGTCACTCACTCACTCACTCTCTATGTCAAGATGATGATGTTCAACGTTTACGTGACTCCCAAGCTGGGAACACCGCACACCGGACCAACCAGAGATGACCCAGTTCAAAGTTACATGTGTCCATAAACAATTTAGCTCATTTATATTTAAATCTGAATCTGTGGAGAGAACGACAAACACATGTAAGTCGAAACAGTAATTCATCAAAACACACCCTATGCTTACGGTTATTTCCTGATGAAACCCTACATGTTTTGAATCCCAGGGAGGTTATTTAATTGATTTCCTATATGTCACATCATCCTGGTTAGTATTCGTTTTCATTCGATGTGTAAATCATGTGTCTCACACACGGCTGTTTTGTTTACAATAGGCGCTACCACCGATGATGTGCAGAAATTGTCAAGTCGGCGAAAGTTACATTGGCATATTTCTGGAACCGCAGCTGCTACTGGCGACATTTGGCTTCGTAAATATTTCATCTAGTGGATTGAATTTTGCAAGGAAACTTTATTCCAAGAGTTTGTAAAGTGGCGGCTGCATTCTCATCATGGTAATTGGAGTGATTGTCATTGCTACATTACGTCTTTATGACTTCCGTTCCTGGGAAGAAGTTTCTATCTCTGATGGCCCCGAAGAAAAGCAGAAGCATTCGGTGGACTGTAATTGTTGTAGGGTATTATTCAAACGGCAACTATAACAACAGAAAAAGGTACTTCCTTCGAGCATCTTGTGACATTAGTCTGAAAGACAGGTTATGATATCACGTTCACTGATAAAACACATACTTGTTTACGGAAGACAAAGGCCCTAAATGAGATTGTTACAACTCACCTCACATTGTAAATATCTGTTGTCACCAACTTGAACCCTGATGATTCAGTTCACTTGACGAAGGGGCCAGGCGTAGCTCAGAAACACTGTGACATACAATATACAACTTATACACACCTTTGCAAGGCAGCACAACAGGGCAGTTCTAACATGGCTGGCTGTTTCCAGCTGTTGGGGTTGAGAATGATAGGCGCCTACGACAGGGAAAGAACTAGATTGGAAATCCATGTCAGCTGGGATAATAGTTGGATGACATCTAAAACAACATCGCCAAGGATGTTTCAAATCACTAATTTGGGCACATCGTTTGCTGTCAAAACCGGATGTTGTCCTTTGAAAACAGTTTGTTATAATCATTGCTCAAAACTTAGAGCGCTGGTGGCAGTTCATGTCGATTCGAGAGATGGACAAACCTATATAACTGCTTACGTTTTTCTGACATCAAGTCCATATTATTACATTTGATAGTCACCAGCTTCAGAGCCACTTGTATAGATAAGATATCCTTGCATACTAATTGATTATATATTACCTGTAAAACACATATATTCATTATATGAATATGAGAATACACAGTCTGCTTAAGGACATTGGTGATGAAAACTATAAAAGAATAGATAAGGACATAACTTTCTGAATGAGCAACTTCTTTATTAGGGTGGAGTGACGTTTCGATACAGCTTCTTGTGTCATTGTCAAACAAGTTGTTTGATCCATAAAGTTTTGTCCTTATCTGATTCACCAACTTCTAAACATGCCTCTCAAAGAAGTTATAAAAGAATAACTGAAAACCATTGATGACAACAGTTGTTCACGAATGGTTAGCATAACGGTCCAGCTGTTACTGATAAAGCGAGAACAAAACCATCCCCTCAGTCCACTTTCCGTTACTCTCTTTATGGGATTTTAACTTTTGAGAATATAATTTTGTTGACGTATTTAATGTTTAGATCCGCTTGCTAATTTTTCAATCTGTAAGACACTGAACAAATTCATTCATCATTGGTTCAGGTTGGTCTCATGTCTTGAGCTGATCTGCAACCTAGCGATCATTGTGATGTTTTTGTTGTGAGGAAAAGATATTTTTCGCACTCAAGGTAAATGACAGCTGTTCGAATTTGAAATCATTTATGAAAGACACTTAGTTCTTTCAGTTGCTCTGTTGTCACCATTAAACAGAGCAGGGAACTGGTGAAACAGACAACAGGTCTAGGCAATTTGTAACATGTCTGATCTGTTTAGACAGGTTGTGCAGATTGCCTGAATGAATGAGACACTTCGTCAGCAGTTCAGGCATTTCACAAATTGCCCTAATTTACACACTGATTGCAAGCTTTAGACCGTATAAAGTATTTAGTAAACCTATAAAATGCTTAAAACTTTGGTCAGCGTTTCCCAGCGTCCATCTGTGTTCTGCTCTTGCAACAACACATCAATCATGTCATATTAATCATGTAACTATGATAGTTCCATATCACACAGAAGTTGAGTAGTTTAACATCAAGATTCATATATAGTGCCACAAATGCAAGGCATTATCAACAAGACCTTACACTTGTTAAATATACGATAATATACATACACGTGATCAACTCTGTACAATCAACCACAGCTCACGCTATGTTAGGATATACTGAAATGGTTTAATTCTCACACTCTAAATAAAGTCTCAATAGCTGCTGTGTAGCAGACATTGTTACTATGTCCTATGATGGCATGGTAATTCATCACAGAGGAAGACACTGCTGACCAGCTTTACAAACCAAGATAGTTACAAGCTTCATGGAATGACGTATTGCATATCATCACACTCGGTGGCTCGTTCGCCCTGTCACTGACATGGACAGGAGGTAAATGGATATAGGGACATCGACCTTAAACATGTTCATGATCCTATGCCTAGCAGGGTGTTATCCGGCTGACTAGCATGACACACCATGTTCTAAATCACCTTATGGTACGCGTGACTAGCGTTAGTTACTCATGGGTTTCAAGCCATATCCCAACACAAAGGCAGATACACTTTCCCCTGTCTTTTGTGTGCTGCTGTGCTCCGTGCAAAAAAGTATGTAGAAATGAAGTTAAGATCACGGTACCCTTTGATGAAAAGGTCAAAGCCGCGTCAGGGCCTTTCAGATGTTAAAGCAGGATACATAAGCTAAGGTTTTCACAATGTTTAACAGCGCAGCAGTGTCAGGTCTTTGGAGGACATGGAAGACTCAGTGTGGCGTATGTCTGTAATGAGTCTTCGGTTTCTTCTAATTTTATTGCAGTCAATTGGGATTTCTTAGCCATACATTTCCCGATCATGTTTTGAATGATTTAACTGAATTAAATTGAAACAAACAACTTTATGGATGACAGCTTCTTACATATTTGAAAGAGCGACGCATCGATGTAAGTTCTTACATTGATATCAAGCTAAAAGTGATGAATTTGTCATGTCTTTTCACTTTTATTCAATTATTCACTAAATTGTAATGACCACCGATTTATGAATTACATTCGCCACATATTTAAGGCTATTCCTGTTCCTATCTCCCAAAATTCATTCTATTTTTATGGAAGCATATCTTGGATACACTGTAGAAAAATACCCCTGAAGCTGAATATAACTGAATCTATATAACTCCGTACTCAGAGATTTCGTTTTGATTTGTTGTAAGGAAGCCATTTAGTTGTCGACAACACGCACATGTTATAGGAATAAACTTTTTCGTCAAATTTGTCGTGAAAGGCCAGACTAAATAAGATTTGAGAAAGGAAATCAGGAACTCCAATGCCAGTCAAATCTCAGTTACGTCTTGTCCGAGGTTACAATGGAATCAACAAGACCTTATGAACCATGTGACGATCGATGTTTACGATCTGCTGACAGGTGCCATGTGATGGAACATTACACTCAGCACACAGATCGATCAAAATCAGAAGTTTGGAATTTATCGTTTTTGAACCTGAATTTATTACCTCCTGTATAAAAGTCAGCTCATTTACCTGATTTATGGACTTTGATTTAGCATATGCGCCTTAAGAAAAATACAACAAAGTCAAGCACGAATTACTTGTGAAGCAGAATTCTTATGGACATGTATCTCTATTTGACAAATGAAGCATATATCCTCAGCTGAAAAGCTTTCAGTGTAATTGCTCACATTCTTGCATTGTGACCATTCATCATTTTACTGATAAAGGCTGTCTTCATGCTATGTGAGCAAATACTCTCCATTTCATTCAAAAGATGTTCGGTTATATTTATCCGGAATGTTTAAGTGTTTGAAGTTGTCGAGTGAATGAGTATATTTTCCTTGTAATGGGCCGGGGCCACCGCACCACCGTTACCACTGTACATGTACGTGCGAGCGCCTGTATACAGATGATGGAGTATTGGACATATTCTCTTAAGAAATATTATCACCGTCAATTCATTATCAAAATGTAAGAAAGTTCTCGCTCTTCTGTTAGCTAAGAAGATGAATTTGGCTAAGCTTCTTATATTCAGTGGATTGTGGGAGAAAATGGACGCAATTTCTGATGGGTAACAAAAAATATTCAGGTGAAATATTCTGCCTATGTTCGTTATACAATGGACGTATAAAACAAAAACGAAATTCGGTTTCTACTTCTGGCGTGATACAAAAGTGACGTAATTTCTCTCGCTTGGAATGTTAAGCTTTCTACCTTTTGATATCATATGATTATGACCCGAACGACGAAATTGTGATAATGAAATCCTATAAACTGGAATACCTACTTCTTTCAAATATATATTTCAACATCAGAATCAATTCTAATGCTTCTATAGTACGGCAAACTAGAATATATACCAAGTGCCTTAGAGACCAGCTAATTATCAATATCGATAAAATTTTGCCTAAAAATAATATATACGTTTCCCATACATTTACAAAATCATAACTCAATAATAAACATTTCAGTTTTAATGACCACCAATCTTCTCATCTTTCAGCAAAATTACATTACTACAAATAGATAAGCTTGAAAATATAATTATTACTCAGGTATAAGAGTCTTATGCAATATTTCATAATTTACTTACGTATACTGACTTTAAGCGAAACTCTTCCTAATTCGCCCCGAGTCACAATATTAGGAACTCTACTTCTCAAATGTAAGATCATTTTACAGAACTTATCTTGAATATTGATTATATCAGGAGAGCACCCATATCTCAGACCCATGAAGCAATATAGGTAAATTTTAATATAAAAAATAACAGGTAAGTTTGCGAATTCGTTGTTTAAACGCAAGAGCAACGTTCTAAGCTTGTAGGGTCAACTCTTTCTGTTTGCTATACTATGAAACTGTACTAGATAGGTCAACCTCCAAGTGCTTATAATATCATGTAGCGGCAATCCCTATGGAATCAATTTAAGAGATGTTTGTTTATATTTATCCGGAATGAGTAAAAGTTCTTTGATGTTAGTGAAACATTATTCGTGAATACCTGGAAAGGTCAGGTTTAGATCTGTGTAATTTCCCCAACCATTTTCCTCCTTAGGCCAAGTAGAATCTGTGTCAAGACTCATTGTTCTGTTGCAGTGCCTTTTCATATGTAACTTACCGTAGTCCAGCGGCTTAAAGCTGACTAGGTTTTACGTACATAGTTCCAGTGTTAATTTATACAAGGAACGTCTACGAGTAGTTCTACAACGTCGTTCTAGATTGTTAATGTTAAGCTTCTATTGTGCCATCGTTTCCAGAACGTTGCGTGCTGATTCCCCCAAATGAAACACAAAGGTTACGTCAGGAACCAAAGCCCTACGATGATCGTAACTTCGTACTCCAAGATAGACGACGGATTATCGTGACGCTCTGAGACATTGGTCTCATATCTAGATTGTGAATAGTCAGCAAAGTATATTGAAATATACTGCATTAGGTTTAACACCATGACAGACTGCACACTAGGTAACAAATACCGCCATAACAATCAATGTATACAGACTGGGTTGTGCTCAGATAGCTCTCCCGTCATAACTGGCAGTAACGTACTTGCCATCGGACACTTTACAATTAGGCATGTCCTACGCTTAGACGTGCCTTCCATCCACCATGGATGATGTCCACATGTCATCACTTGTACTTACCATGTCCACAAAGACATGCCACTAAACACAGACCTTGTCATTTAACAATTTGCTGCTCAGAAGATTTAAAGACTGTACAAAACATGCTGAATTCAATATAGTTTACTCCTCAAAATACACACGTTTCCTTATTGATCCACATATTTGTCATTTGTTCAAATTATGTTTATGCGTAAAGTAATCATAAGCAAGCATTTTAGTATTAAATATGTATTCACTACATGCAAAACTAGATATAATAGACCCGTGAAGGTCCCGGGGTAGAATAGGCCTTCAGCAACCCATGCTTGCCAAAAAAGGCGACTATGCTTGTCGTAAAAAGCGACTAACGGGATCGGGTGGTCAGAATCACTGACTTGGTTGACACATGTCATCGGTTCCCAATTGCGCAGATCGATGATCGTGATGTTGGTCACTGGATTGTCTCATCCAGACTCGATTAGTTACAGACTGCCGCCATACAGCTGGAATAGTGCTGAGTGCGGCGTGAAACTAAACTCACTCACTAACTCACTCACTTGATATAAGAATTGGCTTCAGATGATATAACTAGCACTAAGTTACAGTGGTTTTTTTTCTATATGCGCATAAAATGTGTACTGACTTCAGTTAACCCCTTTCCCCTACCTCATACACACGCATACGCGCAACCCCAAGAAAATGATTGAAAATTTGTTATCGTAATAAAAAGTAAATGATCTGATATATATCATTTTATTGCCAAATCAAATAGTGACGTGTAGTGAAACTGTTTTGTCATTTTGTAAATATTTTATAAAATATTTCTTATAATACTAAAGTTATCAGTTAATATTGTCGATGTGACGTTAAATTATAACTCACTCACTCACTCACTCACTAATAGTTAATTTTCAGTAAGTTCCATATGAAAATATATTTCATGACAAAATTGAAATACATTTATTGATGATATTATAGTAGCAAATGCTGTCTAGAGCAACCATTGTTTAAAGTTTCCATGAGAGGCGGGGCATACCCACAATCTCCACTTGAAGTCTAGTTGTGCCTACACTTCGTTCCTTGCCTGGGTACGCCCCTGACTGGAGATATACTTCAGACGCACGTTTGGTCGAGCGAGGCCTCACATCGACCTGGAAGATATACAAGTATAGTCATCCTCATAGACGTACAACCTGAAACTGTCTGAAGCCACGGCGCGAGTCGACAATGGTGAACAAGCTCCCCACAACTGGCGAAATTGCTGCTGCTAACAACTATGAGAAGTTTAGGTGCTGAATATGCTACTATAGTATCTATTCAAATACGTGATGGTAATTGGCTGGCATCCCTTAGTAAAACACCCACACCCACACACACACACACACACTCACACACACACACTGACAAAACTGAAACGCACCGGGACACTTTGTACTTTCAAGAATGGTGTCACAGACACAATGTCTGAAGTAAGTGTCCGCTTTAAATGGATGCGTGCCAAATCAATATCTTGCTCAGCTTCCATACAACAAGATAGTTATATTGCTAAATCTTAACCGATTATAGTTATTCATATCACCGGGTGTCTGTTTAGATATGAATACTCATTAACCAGGTTTGCCTGTAACAACACACACTCACTTGATCACTCCTCCAGGTTCTCCTCCATGCCGTCATCAGCAATCACACTTCCGTGTTGATCTGCGACGTTCGACGTCGCTTTACGATCTCCCACACCATCGCGCCTCTCTCAGACCTTCTGTATCTTATCTACCCTGGATTAATGAATTCATACCAAGGCTGAAATCGTTTTCATATTAATATGGAATCTGCATTTGTCACATGTCTGAACTCTTTAGACACTTGAAAACAGTGTATCTCGTCAGTGGCCACATCTGGCAGTTGGCAATGGCACTATCTATCTATCACTTTGGGTTGAACATTTTGTGTTTTAGTATTTATAGCACACAGAAACTGCATAAAGCCGTTCTGAACAATTTAGATGGCTTCATTCTTGTGCCCCTTGTCATCAATTCTCCAGCACCATGAGGCCTGGGCTGTGAATTTAGATAAAAACAACCGGTAATCGGGCAGCTGATATGATGAGCAGCGATCCACGCTTCCGCGATACATGTAGAGACGCCTGAACAAAATCAGAGCATTTAACCTCCTTGGGCGACATGATATGGATTACTCGGGACTGCCTGGGTCTAACTGGTCAAGCAGTGTGCTAGACTGAAAATGTGTGTATGAATGTTATCAAATGCATCGTGGTGTGAAACAAACACACGCAGTTCCGGCGTATTGTTCACGTCACAAGAACCAATGACAATGTGTATAATAATCTCAGGAACGCTCAGGAACATACCTGCTGCATGATTCTCAATCGGTGTATCTCATATGCCGAAGGGTAAAAATATTACACATCTCCGTTACTTTATGAGACACTAAAGAATACTTGTGCAGGAAACCACATGCACTTGCTTCCCATTGAATTGCGGATATCGGTGTTGGTCCAATGTTACAATAACCATGATTAAATACAAATTCGGGCTTTTCATGCTTTTCCCTTACCGTTTCTAAACACGATACTTATATGCATGCTTCCCCAACGTGTCACATGTCTATGATCACTATCAATTTAGCTATCGCTGAGCTACTTATCTTGTCTGCCTTACTGACTACAGTTAACAAGTATGACTAAACCTCTCAATGAGGTGAATATAATCTGTGACAGAATAACTAGGTTTCGTGTACGGGGTGTTACTCTACTGCTTCTGACGCACTACTGGTGCAAGTCGGTCACGCGTAGATGTTAGTACACTTGTGTAACGTTACTAACATAGGGAAATGCGTTGTATAATAGGACGTTCACTTTTTGAAAACTGAAGTTCAGTCTCTTTATTTTATTTGAAAACTCTGAAAAATCAGCAATGGACGCATGACTGGCCCGTGTAACCCATGGGGATCGTGCGGTGGATCAACCAACTCCCTAATTTGCTGTTGTGTTCATCAACTGGTATTCGTTGATGAAAGGTCAAAGCCGCACCAGGTTCCTTTTGAAGTTAAAAGCAGGAAATTGTAAATAGCGTTTCCAAAGAGCGTTCGATCGCAATAGTGCATTTCAAGGCTTCTGTGGAAAAGGAAAGGCGTCTTACCACAGTCAGTTGTGTGTAACGAGAGGATCTTGCTTGTGTCTGTTATTCGACCTTCAGTCTATCAACTCTAAGTAGAATCAAACGATTCTTTGGTAGGCAATAATGCGGAAGGTGTCCGAATGTCCTTTCGATTATTTGAACTGCACACTAAACGACAAAACACACATTACTCTCCGACCTTTGAGAATTACTGAAAAGCTGTCATAGATATTTTGGAAGACATTAGTTTGCACGAAAATATCGTGATTTGCATGAAGGTTTGTTATTGTTATTTATTTATTAACACTTTCACATGCATTCATATTTAGGTGAAAGGCATCTTTTTCAGAAGAACTAAATTGTCCTACACTCGACCATGCCGAAATAAGATAAGATAACATAAGATAAGATAAGATAAGATAAGATAAGATAAGATAAACTTTATTGTCTCACAAGAGAAATTTGTCTTGTATTCAAAGAGCCAATACAAGCATATAACGGCACATGATTTAAAGTAACTATACACAATGTCCAACTAATCAGAATATTATGATGAATCATAATATAATCAATGTACACGACACAATAATCATTCTCGCCTCGTCATAGATTTCCATATTGCAGTTGTAAGGAAGATTCTAGACGTCTTATGTTGTATGGAACGGCGCTGCATGATTTTGAAACGGCGACCAGAAGTTGGAACTTCAGCACATTCATTTAAAAAGAGTGATGGATCCGATTGAATGGCCAGACGTTTCTTCTTAGCTTTTGACTGATACTGAAAAGGTAGATGTTCGAATTGAAGCCGCAAATTTTACTGGATATGTTTACAATTTGTCAAGTTCGTTTTTTCTGGAAAAGAGAAAGATTGCCATACCAGGCATGAAAGTAGTGAATTTTAGTGAATTTGATTTTCATGAAAGGTTATCATCAATGATAGTTACCAGATATTTCTATTCTTCTACTGTTTCTACTTCTCCCCCTCAATACACACAGATTTCAATTTGTTTTTTCGGCTTCGGAAGTCATAATCATTTCCTTTGGTTTGTTTAGGTTCAGGCAGGAGAAAATTCTCTTTGCACTATGAAGTAAACGCATCAATATTTTTCCTATACTCTAACTCCGATTAGTGAAAATGATGAGTAGACAGAATGGGTAGAGTGGATAAGTATTTGTGGATAAGGTGGTCGTGAGCTGCTGGGATGTTCCTTGATCTCAAATGATAGTTTAATACGGTGTGTTTCTAACGCTTCGGCCCAAGGTTAGTCGTTGTGTGAGGTACTCATTCCCTGCTGAGGTCCAAGAAGGTGTCAAACACGTCAGCTTAGCTTGAACTGACTTGTTACCTGGGATCAGAGAAGAAAAATATGGTGATCTAACGGAGACAATACAAAGAGGTATTTTGATATCTTCCAAGGATCTAACATTTAGTTGCACAATCTGAAATTGTGACCAGAAGATGAAATCTAGAATAAAAAAATTAGAGTAATAATTTTTCGAAATACAGGACAGAGTTAAATCCCCAAATCTCTCATGAGTCAATCTGCTTAACAGTATGGGTCATCCAAGGACTCTTCGTGACCACACCTGCTTAACTTCAACTGATTTGTGAGCTTGAATCTATGGACAGGACTCCACATCACCATGCGTGTGTATACTCGTGATTAAACATCATCATACACTGACCTCAACTTCTTAAAGCTTCATTTTAGACCCGAGGCTCATTTATGCGTGGAAACATTCCCCAAAAGAAGATGTGAACGCAGAGGCAGAGTTATTATTTAGCATTATTTAGCATGATTTCCGTTAGCTTTATCAAAACACTTACTCTGAACACGTGTTAGTTAACCTGACATATCCACCAACAGTTTCCACTCAGCAGTTACCGTGGCCTCTCATGTTATACAGTGTGAATGTTAGTGAATACCACGCAGATTGAGAGGTAATTATCCAGATGAGAATATGTCTTGATGTATACTGTTGTTGCTGCTGCTGCCAGGGTTCCGTAATCAGTGGACACATCCGACATTCACTACACCAGGGAAGTTGATTGAAGTGAACGGAGTCTCTAATGCATTTCCCTTCATTTTGTAGGCGGAAGGCAGAGATAGATCAGCCTATGATACAACAAAAGAAACAGTTACTGACCCAGAAAGTAGAAATGCTGTGATCTGACGAAGACAGTTCACAGAGACATTATGGCGTCTTCTAATAATCTAACATTTAGCAGCACAATCCTAAATTGGTGAACAAATGATGAAACCCTTCCAAGAATAACATGCACGTGAGAAACTAACGTCCTTTGTAAGTATATCCGTTTGGGAAATTCCAATGTTGAAATTTTTCTTCTGTATTCATAAAATCAGTTAGTTTTGAAATATCGTCGATCATAGCTACAGCGTCCATGCTAGGTAGGTTTGTTGCTGCAGAGCCACAAAGCCACACAAAACAACAGCTCTTGCAACAAATCTCCCCCCCCCCCCCAGTTCAAAGGGCACTAAAACACAAGTCACTATATTGTTGCAAGTCATTAACTCTAGTTACTAAGTTACACATGATCGAGTAGTATTTCAGACATATATGTTCGAATTATCTTCAATCGAAATTGGTACTCAAATCGATTCCTGATCGCTTGATGTTTACAAAAGTAACCAAAACGTACATGAATTTGGTGTACCCATAGTTAAAGCGACATTTTACCAACTTATTTAGAAAATATAACGCTAACACATCTCAGTGACCTATGTAATATATCGGATTACATGTTCTTAGTAAAGTATAAATTCTGGTATTTTTAAACTTGAGGCCCATCCAGGATTCGAACGCACACCCTCAGAGTCAGGCACCTACTAGCCAGCACACAAAGTCAGCCGCTTAACCGGCTCAACCACAGCTACTTCCACACAAATGAGAGTCGGACAACTGGTAGTCTATACTTGGTACTTTGTGTATCTCCCTGATAAGTGTTAATTGGATCTCACGACCGGAAGCTATGATGAGTGTGCTGGCGATGAGGTGCCCGACTCTGAGGGTGCGGGTTCGAATTCCGGATGGGATTCAACTCCAAAAAAGTACTAGAATCTGTACTTTACTAAGAAAGTGTAATCCCAAATATACTACATGTTACATATGACCACTTTCTAGATGGCATTGTGTAACACTGTGTTATCACAATGTAACCTAGGTTAATCAGCTTAATGAAATTTCACTCAATAACGTAATCTACAAATCCACAAAACGTGGATCACAATTTCAACATCACTTATTGTCACTAACAGTTGAAACTATTGTGGCAGCGACTGTTGCAGTTCAGCTTGGCTTTGAGCATTTACACACGTGCTTGTCTGACACTCGCTGCGAGCAGATTCACCTACAAGTCCCCGTCCACCACATACATAATTGAAATGACGTTTCATGAAATGGCTGGACTATACCGATTGTTGTTACACAAAAGACGCGAAATGACGGAGAGGTTTAGTCATTTGACGGAATGACTGATCTCACAATCCGACTTTAACATACATGCGTGAGAGACCTGGCCGGGACAAGTCGGTCATGGCACTGGTTCATATGATCAGTCAGTTGATAGATTTACCTGTGTCGTACATGGCATGGGGTGTTTCTTGTACCACTGTCTATAAAATTCAACTAAACATGACATCAAAGCTGTGACAGGGTCTTTCATAAGCATCTAAGTAATAATGTAAATAATACAGATTCCAAACAATACTTCTGTATTACTGATTGTACTGGAATCGTGAGGCGTCTTACCAAAAACTGTGCATTGTGCAACGATATCATTTGGTCTGTCATATGTCAACTTTCAGTTTGCTCTATTAGAACCACTCTAGAATTAAATATCGTTTGAGAGACTTTGGAAGGTAGTAAAGCATGAACTCTGCACTGAAGATTTCCTAGTGTTCATTAAAATGATGTGATAGACCTTTTCCAGCTTATGCAAAGTTAGTATGTATGTGAACATTTGAAAAGAAATGTTCTGTCTGGAATCATTGCACAATTTAAACTGATGACGTATGCTTTTCAAAAATAAAATTCCTTTATTGTGATATGGACAAATAGCACCACGTAAATTTAAAAGTAGTCTCGGATTTTTGGGAGATTAAGAATGTGGCAGTTCCAGACACGTTTCATGTTGGACTATGCCTATATGGTAAGATCGGAAACTAAACTATTCAAGGTTAGACTTCCGTTCTTTGTGTGCTTGTAACTTTGAATGTGATTCAGGTTAGCAATGCCAGTTTTCACATAAGCATATGTTATTTAGGAAATCGTCACATTCGTCCTTCTGTTATTGGAAGTCGTTAATAGTATAGATTTAATAACAAACGAGAAAAGATCTAATTTAACTCTAATGACCCCCACGCCAGAGTAAAACATGTTACGACCAATGACTGTTGAAACTGTTAGATATGGTGACATGTAACGGATATTTACAATAAACACATCGATCGGTCAAAATCAGAGCTTTGAAATTAATTGGTTTTGAACCGGAATTTATTACTTTCTGTTTCAAAGTCATTTCATGTACGTGTTTCATGGGCTTCGGTTAAGCATATGCGGCTTAAGAAAAATAAAACAAACTGAAGTACGAATGACTGATTTCTGAGGTTTGTGTTTTGAACCTGATTTTATTACCGTTGATGTCAAAGTCAGCTCGTTTAGTTGAGTTATAGGCATAACGTATGCCTCTGGAAAGTGAAGCACGAGTGACCGGTGAAATATATATCTTGTTGACGTATCTCTTTACCTGACAAATGACACATATATCTTTAGCTGAACCGCCTACATGCATAGTGACGATTCTTCCCTCTACTGATACTGGTTAGCGGTGTCCACGTTGTGTGAGCAAACACTCTTCACTCACAGATATCCAGTTAGCTTTGCCCGGAATCTTTAGCAGCCGTTTCACGTTAGTAAATTCAGCGGTCCATCTGTATGATATTCTTCAGGACAAACGAAATCTCTCTGAGGACTTGTTTATACTTCAGTCAGCGTTCTATGACTGTCTTTCAGACATTGTTTCCATGTATTACAGGGTATGTATGGAGAAGGGGATTTCACTTTGTTACTGAAAGAGTAAGTGATTTATTGAAATTGCAGTGCCCCCAAGGATTTCAGGTATTCACTAATATTTCAAAAGATTTCATGAAACTATCTCTTGCGTTTTGCGTTAAGTGCCAGCGCGAATCCAAGCAAATGGCAATTATAAAACAAGCATAAAATCAGGGATCCTCAAAGGTTTGTACACACGTGCTCTGAACGTATATGAATATGCAATTCGTTTGCATTTTCAGTACATTTGACGAGGCATTTGAAAATATAGTTGTTTTTTTTTCAAATATGTGTGTTCTTTATTGAAAATAGCTGTTTACGGTTAAACATTCAGTAGGGCATTCATTGAAATAAGTTGGGGTATACATACATCATCCGCTATTGCAGAGGAGCTCCACATGTAGAAAGGTACAGGAATTCGTCGTCTCTATCAGACAGGGAATGACAATAACCATGAACGTCTGTTTTCACTACGAATCTTGTGGGAGTTTAAATTTGTAACTGTGCTTGTTAGTGGCTGTACCCTCAAAGGGGGTTCAAGTACTGTAAAATTATTGTCCTTCTAAGAGGGGACGTAAGTCCAGAAACATTCAAAGTCAATTAAAACATTCCACATTTTTAATCGTAGAATAAGTTTCTTTTTAATTTTAAATTACTAAAGGCTGAGGGAATGATGTAAATTTATCCAGCTAGGGTCCATGCATGAAGCAAATGTACTGTAAGTCCCCATGGTTCCTAGTATGGTGATCTACCTGCTGTTGTTGTTGGTATATAGCCCGTATTTTATACCATCTTCTCCAAATAGTGATATTAATTTTACCTTTCCACACTAGTTTTAAATTGTAACTGCGATATTCTAGTTGTTTTTCTGTCCGTTGACGACAGGTTGTTATGATGTACATATATTCCAATTCAGTGTGAAATGATCTCGTCACGATATGGCTGAAATATTGCCCATGTGACGTTAAATATCAACTCACTCACTCACGAATCTTGTACCAACGTTATGTTTGTAGCGGTACAGAGACAATCAGTATTCTATTGTCCCCAGCCGTGATATTGCTAGGTCATTGCTAAACGCCACGTAACACATTACTCACGTAACACATTACTCAGTCAGAAACTAGGTCAGGTACCAATGACACACAGTCTGTTGATGTCGCAACAAATGCCTCGGTGTTGATCTTTGACGTTCAAAGTTATTTTACCTACTCCCACAGCAACACCCAGTCTGCATTTAATCCACGCTTTGATTGATTGATTATTAAAGCTGTTCATTGCCCATCAGTACGGCCTTAGTTGCTTTCATATCTAAAATCTGATGGAAACCTCTTACGTTCATGGTTAAAATGTCCAGGCAATTCGTAACATGTCCGATGTCTTCAGGCACTTAGTTCAAATAACCTGAGAACAGTGAATCTCGCCAATGATCACATCTGATATTTCACAAATGGCACTATTTATCACTTTGAACTGGAAGTTTGTGATTTAGTACTCACAACACTGCATAAATCTACTCTAAACAGTTTCGATGGGTTTCTTCTTGTGTCCCCTCGAATGTTGCGGTCTATAAATTGTCGTGACAAAAGGTTTAAGAAATCCCGTATGGACCAACAACATATAACATAGACAAGTCTAAAACATTCAACAACATATATAGCAAACAATGAGCAAGTTATGATGAATCATGACACAGACTTCTAGTTCAATGCAGTTGAGTCACAAATCTAAGGTAATGGGTCACAAATATCAAATATTAACTCACCAGAATCTTGGCATTTACAGAGAGACCTGATACACTAAATGAAGGCTGTTTCAACAGACAGCAGTCTGGCACGAAGTGTCAATCTTGAGCCTTGATTGTAAGTCAGATGTTTTGACAGACAGACAGACGATGTCGGTAGGCAGATGTACACAACTCCAGTACAATTCCAAGTGCGGAAGTCCGCGTGAGCACCTCAACACAACAGCGAGCCTTTACATATACTGACACAGGTTCTTGAACATTACAGCAAAGCATGTCTGTATCAGCATTCTCTCAGGATCTTCTCGATCGGCCTAGTATTCACCACCAGTTAAAACAGATACGTATACAGAAGAGAGCCTCGGGGAGGCAACTCTGGAGCACTATCTAAGAAGGCTAAAATACTGTTGCCATTGAAGAGATACGATGCGAAATGTGACCCATAATGACTATCACCTTATCAATGATTATGCAAATTACAAAAAAAACCCAAAAACCCCCCAAAAACAACAAAACAACAACAACAACAACAACAAAAACGGACTCTCGTAACAGAAGCCAAACCCATCAATATTCCAGCAGCAAGATGGCTGCTATCTGAAACAAAACCAGATAATGCGGTGACTGCTATGATCCGAGCTTCTGTGATACACGTAAACTCTCCTAAATAAAGCCAGAGCATATAATCTCCTCTGAAGACAGCTATTGACTAAGCGGGATTGTGCTGTCCCACTGGATCCCCAAGGGACTAACTGATCAAGCAGTGTGCAGTGTGCTAATGCAGGTAGGAATGTTATCAAACTGCAGTTTGTTGTGAAACATACGCGTCACAGGGATCAATGTCAGTACGTATGATACTCCAACTGCACCAGGAACATATCCCCAGGCGGTCGTTACGACCCGCTCACTATCACCATCAACATGCTGCTCAGCCACTCTAGCTCCCTCAGTCACTGACATGTCACGGGTAAGAAATGTAATATATCTCCGTCAATTCAGACTGACAGGCATTCAAAAGATACTAAACAACATTTCCGTAGGAAAGCATATTCAGTCACTTGTCATTGGATTTCGGATGTCACTGCCACCAGTGATGTACATTACCATACTTCCACGTAGGGTCCTCTTAATCGTATTTTCTACTGTCCGTTCTCAACACGATACTCAGGTCGACTGATTTATCCAACGTGTCACATGTCTGAAGTCCATAAACTTACTCTAACACCTTACGGTCAACAAGTACTACAAAACTTCTCAATGACTGGAATAGCGCCTTATATGAATGACTATGTTCGGAATGTTCAGAGTTTTAACCAAATGAACGTTAAGCATTTGACGAATACATTCATTGAGCAAGTAGGTCAGTGGTTCCTGCACGTGATCTTGTGTGGTGGTGACTGGATAAACGGGAGCAACCTGAAGATGAATGGGAATCAAGACCAGACCCTTCAGCTGATAACTCTAGACAAAGCATTCTCGGAAAACTGTGTAATGAATGCATGACTTGTCAGTGTATCTAACGGGGCTCGTGCGATAGATCCGGTGAATTTGTTCATGTACTGCTGTTTTGTGAACTCTGCCAGACGAAAAAAAAAGACATTTCTTGATGAAAGGGTCAAAGCCGTGCCAGGTCCCTTCAGACGTTAAAGACAGGAAATAAGGCAGTAGTAAAAGGCGTTTCCAAAGAGTGTTCGATATCAAGAATGTCAAATGTGAAGGCTTCGATGGGACACGTGAGACGTTCTACCACAGTGAGTGTTGAGTAACGACAGGATCTCACGTGCATCTGTTGTCCGACCTTCAACCTATCAAAGCAGAATTAAACGCGGAAAGTCAAACGTTTCCAAATGTCCTGACGATTGACTTGACTGACATTGTCAAATCTTTGCAACTACAAATTCATTGGAATGAGACAAAATATGTACATTCATTACTCACTGTAAAGTCACAGTGGCAATATAAATGGTAACTGAGTTTATCATGCCTCGTCAGAAAGTATTCGTAATAATATACGTACAGCTTTGAGAATCCCTTTTCTTTGTTTGCATTGTAAAGCCATATTTACGTTCTTATATTAAATGCATTGATCGATCCTCGATGAGTGTGTTCGGCTTTTCAGAACCGTGGACAGATGCCATGTTAAGACAACACTCAACACACCGACTGATCAAAACAGAAATACGTAAGCATCGGTAATTCATTCTCTTACCTCCCAAACCAAAGTGAACTGAAATGCATTTACCATTTAGCTACTTTGTGGAAGTTGCCCGAAAATGAGAAATCTTACCTGGCTGCTGAACGTTTCAGGCATTTCATGAGGGTCTTTACCATGACTTAAAAAGTACAGACAAAATACATAGAGTTATAAAGGACATGCAAATGGTATACAGTAGCGCCAAGCAACACCGTTCCTGTCTTGCCGTAGTAAGTATCAACCAATCACTGATCAGATGCATGTTGGTGCGACACTTGCACACGAAAACGAGACGTAAAATTGTAAGACAACATATCAACTGCAAGAGATTTCTCTCAATTTAAAGGACACAAGAAACACAACTGCTGGAAACCGCCTCCGATGCGTAGTTATTTCGCATTAAAGTGGTCACACTTGGTCGCGTGGTGTAACGCGCAATAATGTCAGATAGATCTAGTCTAGATATCTTCCAAATGGGTTCTCAAAAGGCTACCTAAAACGTGTGCTTAGCAAAGAATACTCAATTGCAGCTATGACAACCAGTAATGTTCATCTCATTTTGACTTGCTTACAGAAAGACTGCCAGTGAAATAGAAATCAGTTCTATATGTTGAGCATAAACGAGTTAGCTAGTCACCGTTAAAATAAAGTTATCGAACCGACCTATCGCACCACAATCACATGCATGGGAACCTATATTACGCGCATGGTATGTGGATTCTTTCATGAAAAGATGTTCCACATATTCAAACGACTTATCCGCCATTGACATTTAAACGTTCTTCTTTCCCGTCCATGTCGTGCCGGACCTTGATTACTGACATCTGGGGGGGGGGGGGGGGGGGGGGGGGGGGAGGGGAATTTAGCGGATTGAACTACTGCTTGTGAAAGTCTAATGTATGTAAATGTGTGATGCTGTTTCCTGTACTACTGTCCATACTGATATAACTAAAACCATGGTAGTCTCTGATGAAAGCATCAAAGCCACGCTAGGTTCTCGCAGCGGTGACTAGCAGGAAATATGTGTTATAGTTCTAACGAGTATTCGATCCAAATAGACACCAATCTTTCATTGCTTCTACTGGAAACGTAAGGCATCTTACCGTAACTCTGTTATGTACAACGCAGGATCTCATATTGTATGTTATTCAGCTGTCAATTTGCTCCATTTCAAACAAACTGACATTAAATGTCGTTTGAAAGGCTATGAAAGGCAGCAGTGCAATATCCATTAGACTGCAGTGCTTAACTTAGCTTCCGAAGATACATTTGATTTCAAGTAGCACATTCTGAATACACAGCAAAACTTTTCCTAACTGAAACTACCAGCGCCTTCAGCCTTAAGATGTGGTGTCTTTTAGACTGATACCGTTTTGTTAGTAATATTGATTGACATTCACTGGTGAGTCACAGTCTGTTTGAAAGTTTAGTCTGTTTATCGTCAAAAGATATTTACATAATGAGGTCTCATGTAAAAGCTCAGTGAACGCCATTCGCAAGCTCCATTTTTCCTGTAAGCATTTCTTCCAAGACGTTCCCCAAGATGTGCACAATTCATTTCAAAATTTGTTTTCTTATCCGCCAAATTTACAAGTTTATACAGTCACTTGTTCTTGCGTATTCCTATGAGAATTCGACTCATAGTTCTGTGGATGATGCCGGCTACTTCCTTTAGTTCTGCAGATCTGATCTTTAATTTAGTTGTCAGTATCTTCACTATCAGATGACTGATGACTGGATATAACCTTGAGTAGTGATGCAGCTGAGTCACACTCCAACGGTGGTAGTGCTGTTTCTTGAAGAAGGCGTTTGTGAATACTGATGTTAGTAATGCCAAACAATGATCTTTCTCAATTTTAAGCGAATCCCTAAGATTAAAATGAAATACAGGAGAGTTTCAGCGAGGCTTCATAGCTATCAATTATCTCAATAAGGTGATGTATTGAATTTGTCACGCTTACGTTTCGCTGCTTTCCCAGACAATATGAGAGATAATGTTCACCTTCTGCATAATAAAATAACCTCAGCTGAATCCTCATCAATGGGGACATATCCGTTGTTGATTTACAACCCATCCAATCCAATAGCAGAAATAAGTAATGACTTCATAAATACCTTTGACCATGTTGCGCCATTGTTGCTAGTAAAATTTCAGAGACCACTTCTTGTTTATTGCACTACCTAAAACTAACTTTTGTAAAGCGATCCACCCTTAACCGGCTCGTACCTCAACTAGATGGATACTTAAGACGAAACTTTGGGTTATGAAAGTGTCAATCGCTCCAAGACCAGTGGCAAAACTCAATAATTTTGATTTACCTGACAGTCATTGCTGCCATTTAGACTCATCAGAAGCCAAGGTACAGAACAACTTACCACAGTACCCATTCTTGTACAATTATTGTAACATTTTCTAACACCATCAAGCTTATGAATAGCTGTCCTAGTTAGGTATGCAAAACACTGCTAGAAATGAAACACACTGAGATACTTATACTGATTACGTTCCTTCAAGAATGATGCCTCAACTCCAAATGCCTTGAATAAAAGCCCACTTTAATTGGAAAAATAATCTCTGGTTCATCGTCCAACAACTACTTCTTGAGACATTTTAAAAGTTACCCCGACCTAGACACCCACCTCAGCATCATCGACAGTACCATATGCCTCATCAACTCCTGCATCAGTTCAACGTGCTTTACCTCGTCAGATAAGACTTTCCAGCAAATGCAGGGGCCCCGGTGGGTTCTCCTCTCATCACCGAGATATACATGATGGAACTTGAAGACAAGGCCTTGCTGACATCCCCAGTCGCTCCGATATGCTGGAACGGAAAAGGAAACGACACCTTTGTAGATTTCATCAGAATACAAAACTGAACACCTCCTCGATCACCTGAAGTCCCAGCATCCCTGTATGCATTTCACAATGGAAGAGAACCTAATAACATTTCCTCGACATGACCCATCGAGAGCTGTCTACCAGATCCGTTGTTGTTGTAAATGCGGAAACACCTGCATTGGTAAAACATCCCACGCGTTCATAGTACGAAGTAAAGAACACAACCTCAGTCCAGGTTTTGCCATAGCCGAATACACCCAAGCCAATCTTGACCATGGCAACCTACGGAACAGCTCCGATATCTTGGAAACCAACCGAGCATTCTACAAGGTCAGGAAACTCCTTGAAACCATTCGTATACAATGCTTCAACCAACCCCACCTTTAATCGTGATAAAGGCTCTCACGACTCTCTCCCACCTTGTGTGCATTGTAAACACATCTTCTCATTATGTCATGTATACTCTAGCCTAATCATAATCAATCACTCTGTACATCAGCCTACTCTGCTCAAATCACCTTCTGACATCCAATGTACACCATCATTGTTAATTGTATATACTCAGTAAGCAGCGATGTATATAATAACGGTGTTAGTGCCTACGCCCAAACGTCCCACTCATTGCAATGAAGAAGTTGACTATCAATAGAACTTGTTTTTCCATACTTTCATGCAACTACTTAATTATATTGCTGAAAGGATGTTAACAGCTTATAGTTATTCATATCAGCGCTCATGTCTTCAGATGCGGATGCAGATTGATCAGGTGAATGGCACCTTCTGCATTGACCTTTCACGTTTAAACGGTCGATTTTGGTCCCACACCAACACAGTCTTCATGAACCTTCGGTATGTCATGAACGCTTGGCTAATAAATTTCAAGCTGCTCATTGCTAATCCTTACGACTGTAATTGCTTTAATTAAATTACATTAATACGGAATTTCATGGAAACCTTTTCAATACATGGTCAAAATGTGCAGGCAATTTATAACATGACTGAACTCTCCCGAGAGTCTGACATGGAAATTAAGAATCTCGTCAATGATCATATCTCACATTTGACAATTGGCACTATTTATCACTTTGAATTGAATGTTTTGTGTATCTATAGCACATAAAACTGCACAAGGCCGACCTAGGCCAATTTGATGGGCTCCCTCTTGTGTCCATTCGAATGAAGTCACACCCATCAATATTCCAGCAAAATGATGCCGCTCTGTGAGTTCAGACAAAAGCAGCCTGAACAGCAGTCTGGTGACCTGAACAAACCAAGAGTGTCCATTTAGTCTCTTCGGACTGATTGAATTAATGATCAAGCAGGGTGCTCGGTTGCAATATTTAATGCCTGTAGGAATGTAATCACGATGCATCTTCGTGTGAAACAAACACGTGCACCTCCGGGGTCTGAATCATGTCACAGAGAGCAATGACAACATGTATAATAATCCAGTTGCTCCACCAAGACATCCCCAGGCGGTCATCAGGACTCGCTCACCAACACACCTGCTGCATGCTGCTCAATCACTGAATTCTCCAGTGACCGATATGTCATGGGTAAGAAGAGTAGCACATCTCCATAAAGGGCACTGTAGCACACTTGCGTAGGAGTGAGTGAGTTTAGTATTACGCCGCATTCAGCAAAATGCCAGCTATATGGCGTCCGCAAATAGTTGACCCTGGACCAGACAATCCACTGCTCAACAGCATGAACATCGATCTGCGGAACTGTCAATGCGATCTGCACATATGTCAACCAAGTCAGCGAGTCTGACCACCCGATCCCGTTAGTCGTCTCTTATGACAAGCATCCCCTCTCCTAACCCGGGCCTTTACAGGTATATTTGTGTAGGGAATATCACGTGGTCACTTATTATTGAATTGTGGATGTCACTGTTGGCCATGTGATGAGAATCACCACACTTCCAGACAGATTTGTCCTAATTATGAATTCATCGTATCATTTCTCAACACGTTTCTCCCATGATGACTTGTTTCTCCAATGTGTCTTCAATTCACACACTGCATCAATTCTAAACATACACCGAAAGAAAAAAAAAACCCTTTTGTTTCTGTGTTGCTTGCACTTCACAAATATCACAAACTCTCAATGATGTGAATTTTGTTACGAGAGCGTATTTTCGGTAATTTGTATTGTTGTTGATTAAATGATAGTTATTATTGGGTCACAATGTCTAGAGTACTGAGTGATAGTTATTACTGGGTCACAATGTCTAGAGTACTGAGTGATAGTTATTATTGGGTCACAATGTCTAGAGTACTGAGTGATAGTTATTATTGGGTCACAATGTCTAGAGTACTGAGTGATAGTTATTATTGGGTCACAATGTCTAGAGTACTGAGTGATAGTTATTATTGGGTCACAATGTCTAGAGTACTGAGTGATAGTTATTATTGGGTCACAATGTCTAGAGTACTGAGTGATAGTTATTATTGGGTCACAATGTCTAGAGTACTGAGTGATAGTTATTATTGGGTCACAATGTCTAGAGTACTGAGTGATAGTTATTATTGGGTCACAATGTCTAGAGTACTGAGTGATAGTTATTATTGGGTCACAATGTCTAGAGTACTGAGTGATAGTTATTATTGGGTCACAATGTCTAGAGTACTGAGTGATAGTTATCATTGGGTCACAATGTCTAGAGTACTGAGTGATAGTTATTATTGGGTCACAATGTCTAGAGTACTGAGTGATAGTTATTATTGGGTCACAATGTCTAGAGTACTGAGTGATAGTTATTATTGGGTCACAATGTCTAGAGTACTGAGTGATAGTTATTATTGGGTCACAATGTCTAGAGTACTGAGTGATAGTTATTATTGGGTCACAATGTCTAGAGTACTGAGTGATAGTTATTATTGGGTCACAATGTCTAGAGTACTGAGTGATAGTTATTATTGGGTCACAATGTCTAGAGTACTGAGTGATAGTTATTATTGGGTCACAATGTCTAGAGTACTGAGTGATAGTTATTATTGGGTCACAATGTCTAGAGTACTGAGTGATAGTTATTATTGGGTCACAATGTCTAGAGTACTGAGTGATAGTTATTATTGGGTCACAATGTCTAGAGTACTGAGTGATAGTTATTATTGGGTCACAATGTCTAGAGTACTGAGTGATAGTTATTATTGGGTCACAATGTCTAGAGTACTGAGTGATAGTTATTATAGGGTCACAATGTCTAGAGTACTGAGTGATAGTTATTATTGGGTCACAATGTCTAGAGTACTGAGTGATAGTTATTATAGGGTCACAATGTCTAGAGTACTGAGTGATAGTTATTATTGGGTCACAATGTCTAGAGTACTGAGTGATAGTTATTATTGGGTCACAATGTCTAGAGTACTGAGTGATAGTTATTATTGGGTCACAATGTCTAGAGTACTGAGTGATAGTTATTATTGGGTCACAATGTCTAGAGTACTGAGTGATAGTTATTATTGGGTCACAATGTCTAGAGTACTGAGTGATAGTTATTATTGGGTCACAATGTCTAGAGTACTGAGTGATAGTTATTATTGGGTCACAATGTCTAGAGTACTGAGTGATAGTTATTATTGGGTCACAATGTCTAGAGTACTGAGTGATAGTTATTATTGGGTCACAATGTCTAGAGTACTGAGTGATAGTTATTATTGGGTCACAATGTCTAGAGTACTGAGTGATAGTTATTATTGGGTCACAATGTCTAGAGTACTGAGTGATAGTTATTATTGGGTCACAATGTCTAGAGTACTGAGTGATAGTTATTATTGGGTCACAATGTCTAGAGTACTGAGTGATAGTTATTATTGGGTCACAATGTCTAGAGTACTGAGTGATAGTTATTATTGGGTCACAATGTCTAGAGTACTGAGTGATAGTTATTATTGGGTCACAATGTCTAGAGTACTGAGTGATAGTTATTATTGGGTCACAATGTCTAGAGTACTGAGTGATAGTTATTATTGGGTCACAATGTCTAGAGTACTGAGTGATAGTTATTATTGGGTCACAATGTCTAGAGTACTGAGTGATAGTTATTATTGGGTCACAATGTCTAGAGTACTGAGTGATAGTTATTATTGGGTCACAATGTCTAGAGTACTGAGTGATAGTTATTATTGGGTCACAATGTCTAGAGTACTGAGTGATAGTTATTATTGGGTCACAATGTCTAGAGTACTGAGTGATAGTTATTATTGGGTCACAATGTCTAGGGTACTGAGTGATAGTTATTATTGGGTCACAATGTCTAGAGTACTGAGTGATAGTTATTATTGGGTCACAATGTCTAGAGTACTGAGTGATAGTTATTATTGGGTCACAATGTCTAGAGTACTGAGTGATAGTTATTATTGGGTCACAATGTCTAGAGTACTGAGTGATAGTTATTATTGGGTCACAATGTCTAGAGTACTGAGTGATCATTATTATGGGTCACAATGTCTAGAGTACTGAGTGATAGTTATTATTGGGTCACAATGTCTAGAGTACTGAGTGATAGTTATTATTGGGTCACAATGTCTAGAGTACTGAGTGATAGTTATTATTGGGTCACAATGTCTAGAGTACTGAGTGAAAGTTATTATTGGGTCACAATGTCTAGAGTACTGAGTGATAGTTATTTTTGGGTCACAATGTCTAGAGTACTGAGTGATAGTTATTATTGGGTCACAATGTCTAGAGTACTGAGTGATAGTCATTATTGGGTCACAATGTCTAGAGTACTGAGTGATTGTTATTATTGGGTCACAATGTCTAGAGTACTGAGTGATAGTTATTATTGGGTCACAATGTCTAGAGTACTGAGTGATAGTCATTATTGGGTCACAATGTCTAGAGTACTGAGTGATCATTATTATGGGTCACAATGTCTAGAGTACTGAGTGATAGTTATTATTGGGTCACAATGTCTAGAGTACTGAGTGATAGTTATTATTGGGTCACAATGTCTAGAGTACTGAGTGATAGTTATTATTGGGTCACAATGTCTAGAGTACTGAGTGATAGTCATTATTGGGTCACAATGTCTAGAGTACTGAGTGATCATTATTATGGGTCACAATGTCCAGAGTACTGAGTGATAGTTATTATTGGGTCACAATGTCTAGAGTACTGAGTGATAGTTATTATTGGGTCACAATGTCTAGAGTACTGAGTGATAGTTATTATTGGGTCACAATGTCTAGAGTACTGAGTGATAGTTATTATTGGGTCACAATGTCTAGAGTACTGAGTGATAGTCATTATTGGGTCACAATGTCTAGAGTACTGAGTGATCATTATTATGGGTCACAATGTCTAGAGTACTGAGTGATAGTTATTATTGGGTCACAATGTCTAGAGTACTGAGTGATAGTTATTATTGGGTCACAATGTCTAGAGTACTGAGTGATAGTCATTATTGGGTCACAATGTCTTGAGTACTGAGTGATAGTTATTATTGGGTCACAATGTCTAGAGTACTGAGTGATAGTTATTATTGGGTCACAATGTCTAGAGTACTGAGTGATAGTCATTATTGGGTCACAATGTCTAGAGTACTGAGTGATCATTATTATGGGTCACAATGTCTAGAGTACTGAGTGATAGTTATTATTGGGTCACAATGTCTAGAGTACTGAGTGATAGTTATTATTGGGTCACAATGTCTAGAGTACTGAGTGATAGTTATTATTGGGTCACAATGTCTAGAGTACTGAGTGATAGTCATTATTGGGTCACAATGTCTAGAGTACTGAGTGATCATTATTATTGGGTCACAATGTCTAGAGTACTGAGTGATAGTTATTATTGGGTCACAATGTCTAGAGTACTGAGTGATAGTTATTATTGGGTCACAATGTCTAGAGTACTGAGTGATAGTTATTATTGGGTCACAATGTCTAGAGTACTGAGTGATAGTTATTATTGGGTCACAATGTCTAGAGTACTGAGTGATAGTTATTATTGGGTCACAATGTCTAGAGTACTGAGTGATAGTTATTATTGGGTCACAATGTCTAGAGTACTGAGTGATAGTTATTATTGGGTCACAATGTCTAGAGTACTGAGTGATAGTTATTATTGGGTCACAATGTCTAGAGTACTGAGTGATAGTTATTATTGGGTCACAATGTCTAGAGTACTGAGTGATAGTTATTATTGGGTCACAATGTCTAGAGTACTGAGTGATAGTTATTATTGGGTCACAATGTCTAGAGTACTGAGTGATAGTTATTATTGGGTCACAATGTCTAGAGTACTGAGTGATAGTTATTATTGGGTCACAATGTCTAGAGTACTGAGTGATAGTTATTATTGGGTCACAATGTCTAGAGTACTGAGTGATAGTTATTATTGGGTCACAATGTCTAGAGTACTGAGTGATAGTTATTATTGGGTCACAATGTCTAGAGTACTGAGTGATAGTTATTATTGGGTCACAATGTCTAGAGTACTGAGTGATAGTTATTATTGGGTCACAATGTCTAGAGTACTGAGTGATAGTTATTATTGGGTCACAATGTCTAGAGTACTGAGTGATAGTTATTATTGGGTCACAATGTCTAGAGTACTGAGTGATAGTTATTATTGGGTCACAATGTCTAGAGTACTGAGTGATAGTTATTATTGGGTCACAATGTCTAGAGTACTGAGTGATAGTTATTATTGGGTCACAATGTCTAGAGTACTGAGTGATAGTTATTATTGGGTCACAATGTCTAGAGTACTGAGTGATAGTTATTATTGGGTCACAATGTCTAGAGTACTGAGTGATAGTTATTATTGGGTCACAATGTCTAGAGTACTGAGTGATAGTTATTATTGGGTCACAATGTCTAGAGTACTGAGTGATAGTTATTATTGGGTCACAATGTCTAGAGTACTGAGTGATAGTTATTATTGGGTCACAATGTCTAGAGTACTGAGTGATAGTTATTATTGGGTCACAATGTCTAGAGTACTGAGTGATAGTTATTATTGGGTCACAATGTCTAGAGTACTGAGTGATAGTTATTATTGGGTCACAATGTCTAGAGTACTGAGTGATAGTTATTATTGGGTCACAATGTCTAGAGTACTGAGTGATAGTTATTATTGGGTCACAATGTCTAGAGTACTGAGTGATAGTTATTATTGGGTCACAATGTCTAGAGTACTGAGTGATAGTTATTATTGGGTCACAATGTCTAGAGTACTGAGTGATAGTTATTATTGGGTCACAATGTCTAGAGTACTGAGTGATAGTTATTATTGGGTCACAATGTCTAGAGTACTGAGTGATAGTTATTATTGGGTCACAATGTCTAGAGTACTGAGTGATAGTTATTATTGGGTCACAATGTCTAGAGTACTGAGTGATAGTTATTATTGGGTCACAATGTCTAGAGTACTGAGTGATAGTTATTATTGGGTCACAATGTCTAGAGTACTGAGTGATAGTTATTATTGGGTCACAATGTCTAGAGTACTGAGTGATAGTTATTATTGGGTCACAATGTCTAGAGTACTGAGTGATAGTTATTATTGGGTCACAATGTCTAGAGTACTGAGTGATAGTTATTATTGGGTCACAATGTCTAGAGTACTGAGTGATAGTTATTATTGGGTCACAATGTCTAGAGTACTGAGTGATAGTTATTATTGGGTCACAATGTCTAGAGTACTGAGTGATAGTTATTATTGGGTCACAATGTCTAGAGTACTGAGTGATAGTTATTATTGGGTCACAATGTCTAGAGTACTGAGTGATAGTTATTATTGGGTCACAATGTCTAGAGTACTGAGTGATAGTTATTATTGGGTCACAATGTCTAGAGTACTGAGTGATAGTTATTATTGGGTCACAATGTCTAGAGTACTGAGTGATAGTTATTATTGGGTCACAATGTCTAGAGTACTGAGTGATAGTTATTATTGGGTCACAATGTCTAGAGTACTGAGTGATAGTTATTATTGGGTCACAATGTCTAGAGTACTGAGTGATAGTTATTATTGGGTCACAATGTCTAGAGTACTGAGTGATAGTTATTATTGGGTCACAATGTCTAGAGTACTGAGTGATAGTTATTATTGGGTCACAATGTCTAGAGTACTGAGTGATAGTTATTATTGGGTCACAATGTCTAGAGTACTGAGTGATAGTTATTATTGGGTCACAATGTCTAGAGTACTGAGTGATAGTTATTATTGGGTCACAATGTCTAGAGTACTGAGTGATAGTTATTATTGGGTCACAATGTCTAGAGTACTGAGTGATAGTTATTATTGGGTCACAATGTCTAGAGTACTGAGTGATAGTTATTATTGGGTCACAATGTCTAGAGTACTGAGTGATAGTTATTATTGGGTCACAATGTCTAGAGTACTGAGTGATAGTTATTATTGGGTCACAATGTCTAGAGTACTGAGTGATAGTTATTATTGGGTCACAATGTCTAGAGTACTGAGTGATAGTTATTATTGGGTCACAATGTCTAGAGTACTGAGTGATAGTCATTATTGGGTCACAATGTCTAGAGTACTGAGTGATTGTTATTATTGGGTCACAATGTCTAGAGTACTGAGTGATAGTTATTATTGGGTCACAATGTCTAGAGTACTGAGTGATAGTCATTATTGGGTCACAATGTCTAGAGTACTGAGTGATCATTATTATGGGTCACAATGTCTAGAGTACTGAGTGATAGTTATTATTGGGTCACAATGTCTAGAGTACTGAGTGATAGTTATTATTGGGTCACAATGTCTAGAGTACTGAGTGATAGTTATTATTGGGTCACAATGTCTAGAGTACTGAGTGATAGTTATTATTGGGTCACAATGTCTAGAGTACTGAGTGATCATTATTATGGGTCACAATGTCTAGAGTACTGAGTGATAGTTATTATTGGGTCACAATGTCTAGAGTACTGAGTGAT